>NC_134408.1:140840305-141171613 GCF_038048845.1 Mixophyes fleayi
ATGCCAGAAACAAAAAGTGTCTTATATAAAAGCACACAAGTAAAAAGATTCACACACACTAGAAATAGGAGTGAATGTAAAATGCGCAATACACATTGATTGGTGCATGTCCTTCATCCGCTCTTGTGTTATATGCAGGTAAATTAGTTCCTCTATCACTTTATAGAGTGTTAAGCTCTTTTGAGCATGGTTTTGTTCCTGCATCATCATCATCACCATTTATTTATATAGCGCCACTGTTTCCGCAGCGCGGTACAGAGAACTCACTCACATCAGTCCCTGCCCCATTGGAGCTTACAGTCTAAATTCCCTAACATACACATAAACACACACAGACAGACTAGGGTCAATTTGTGATAACAGCCAATTAACCTACTAGTATTTTTTTGTAGTGTGGGAGGAAACCGGAGCACCCAGAGGAAACCCACGCAAACACGGGGAGAAAATACAAACTCCACACACATAAGGCCATGGTCAGGAATTGAACTCATGACCCCAACACTGTGAGGCAGAAGTGCTAACCACTGAGCCACCAGGCTGCATGCGTCTTAAATCCTTTCTTCTTACTGTAATCTTCGACAGAGGCTCAAGGGCACGTGGAGGAAATGGTCTTGTCCTAAGAGCTTACAATTAGAATCTGTTGCTGTAATCTAAACCACACTGTTTTGTTTTTTCCCATCCTAAATAAGTGTTTTACCTGCTGGTGGTAACAGGGACAGTGTATAAGTGAGTTGTACCCATAAAAATGTTTAGCATTCCCAATGTCTGTTGTTTTTCTAACAATATATTGGTCTGCTTCGGATGTAGAATTCTCTTCTGGACAGACTGGGACGCCACCTTCCCGCGCATCGAGTCGGCGTCTATGAGTGGCGCGGGGAGGAAGATCATTTATAAAGATATGGAAAGCGGAGCTTGGCCTAATGGGCTGACCGTGGATCATTTTGAAAGGAGAATTGTTTGGACAGATGCCAGGTAATATTACCCACATACATAACGTTGCAGTTGCTTTAAATAATATTACCGGCTGCAGCTCACTGTAAACCTTTCGGTATCACTGATCTCTTTACTTATATCTCTGCCCTTTATTTTTCTTTATTATTATTATTTTTTTTTAAGAAAGTTTGTATTAAACTAGGAGCGGGTCTCTTTTTCAATATGGGTCTAGGTCCGCTCTGCGCTCTGCTCCAACAGACAATACACTGCAGGATACATCAAATACATATGTGGAATATAAAGTCACAAAAGAACGCACAGAGAAAAATAAAAATATTCAATGATTATCACCTGTTAATAATATAGGGCCTGATTAATTAAGGAAAGTTAAGTAAAAAAATTGAGTAAGTAGTCTCCTGGACAAAACCATGTTACAATGCAAGGGGTGCAAATTAGTTTTATATTTTGCACATAAGTTAAATACTGTCAGTTTTTTCATGTACAACACAAATACCTGATAGCTTATTTGTACACTAAAATTTAAAGTTCATATTTGTGCTACATGAAAAAACAGTCAATATTTAACTTAGGTGCAAAAGAGAAAACTAATTTGCACCCCTTGCATTCGAACATGGTTTTGTCCAGGAGAAAACTTATTTTTTTTACTTAACTTTCCTTAATGAATCAGACCCATAGTTATTAATGATACAATTGTTAAAAAATATATATATATATTTCACTCCAATACATTTATCATGATGTAATTAAGGTCTACTTTACATAAAACGCATTTTCACAGTTGCTTCTGTTTGCAAACACATGTTCTAGCTGTATACATGGCTGTCATCACTAGTAATCGGCACTTATACCTGACCTGTAGCTGGTGTGAGTGGTACAACAGAAACACACCTACTTTTGAGAAGCCCAAAGCTTGAATCGGGCGCTAAAGCTCGAGCCCTTACTGTACATTGACTACGCCCATACACCCCGTCCGCTCAGCCCGCTTCTTGTTCCACCCCTGAAGTCATAGTCTGTAGTAAGGGTCCTTTGCGCTCAAAGATATATAGGATGGTGCTGTGGATTTTGGGCATGCGCAGAGGGATTTTACGCAAAATACGGCACATATTGGCATTTACGTTCCTTAAAGAATCAGGCCCTCAATATAAACAAAACCAATAATATCCAAAAAATGCTCAATCTTCTTTCCATTTATACAATATTACAAAATGTACTATAAAATAGGAAAGTGTGGAGAAAGATTTATTAACTTCCATCATTCTTGAAAGTTCATTGTCCTCTTAATTACAAGTACAAGAATCTTCAAAATAAATGTGTAGAGCATTTTTAAAATAGCTCACTAATTAGGATTTTGAAAGATTTTCTAGAACATATGTTTTTTGGTAAAAAAGTTTTAGAATACTTAATTATTTTTTTGACGGAATAATAATATTATACATTTCAGACATGTGTTTGTTTTAGCGTATTTATAGCAAAGACAATTATATATGGGAATAGCGTATCTCCTAGTGTAAATTATATAAATGTTAGAAGTCTGTAGTATTGTCTATAGCAGCACACTGATTTTATATGTGAGAAAGGAAGCCACAAATGACATATTTTGTATCTCCTTGTGTCCGTAGGTCTGATGCGATATATTCAGCCCTGTACGATGGAACGGCCATGAAAGAAATTATACGGGGTCATGAATATCTCTCTCACCCTTTCGCCGTTTCGCTGTATGGCAGCGATGTATACTGGACAGACTGGAGAACTAACACCTTGTCTAAAGCAAACAAATGGACCGGCCACAATGTCAGTGTGATACAAAAGACAAGCGCGCAACCGTTCGATATACAAATTTACCATCCAAGTCGACAACCGCAAGGTAGGTACATTTATGTTGATGTGGAAAGTGAACATTTAATAAGATGTTGTTTTGAATAACCATTTCCTTTACACAATGAAAGTATATTAAGAAATCTTTAGTTTCTTTATATTTCTATTTATTCTATTTTGCCACTGGCAACCTATGCAAATGAAAGTGAGAAGGCAGATTCAGCAGGTATTCAAGTAGTATAAAAAGAGATTACTGTCACTGTCAATTCAACTATTGTGCTGAAACGGTCACACACAGAAATTCCACAAACTTGCTGTTTAGCGCAGATTGCAAACAAGACAAATACTCCATCAATTTGAATTGAAGATATTCAGCGTGGTTTAGTATTACAGCGATAGGTACATTTTATGTAGCTTATTATGCACATAACAAACCCCTTTTCTGCATATATGAATGAATATTGTTCTGCTGTATGCCTCATCTTCAGCAGAGGCAAGAAAAAATATTTTATTCATTCATTTATTCATTTTGGCATTTATGGGTGATTCGGCGTCTTAAGAGAGGGCACCAGAAAAACAAATTATTTTACCTGAAATCTTTATTTCCGCAAATTTTATTTCCTCATCTTCATTCATAATGTAAATCTGTAATAATCCATACTGTACACAGCGACCAGGCTAGTCTGCCTCAACAAATGCTCTTCTACTACTGCTGCGTCAGTCCCTACATTGGGTGCCAGTATTTTGCAGAATCTATTCTACAAAAATTCTACTAAACATATAAATATATAAACAAAATTGCCCTAACGTACATCTCCTCACTGGTGTCAGAATATCTCCCAGGTCAATTCCTACGCTCTGTCCAAGATCTGTCATGTACGTATTCATTACCTGCTCCCATCCCAGGATATGACTTCCTCCTAGTCTCCAAATCTTCAAGTGTGCCCTAAAACTCACCTCTTACGGCAAGCTTATTAAATTCCCCAACCACAATTCCCCAATCTTTGTAATTTCCCTTAGCTATTCTACCCCTCTGCACAATTTACTGAAAACTTACATTTATTCTCCTTCCATATTCTGACACACAAGTCAACATTGCTGTGTGGATGGATCATATAATATAAGCACGTTCAATATACCATTGACCCTCATGTATGGAATTCCTATTTTCCTATAGATTGTAAGCAAAGAGTCTTGTTTTATTGCTGTTTGATCTCAATTGTAAAGCGTTGTGGAGTATGCTGGTGCTATATATAAATAAATATATAATATTATTTTTTATTATTCTTATTATTATTATTATTATAATAGTCAGGAGAATTTTTTTTTAAAAAAAATATATTGCTACTTTCTATCGTAAACAAAAAGGAATATTGTATCTGCTGTATTTTATGAAGTCTCAAACGAATGTATCTTTTGCAATAAAAACAAATGAACAAATTGCAATCGAAACGAATGTATCTTTTGCAATCAAAGCTTTTCTTGGCCTTAATCCTGGCTTTATGTATGTTGTTGGGTGTATGTATGCATGACACAAGTCTGTCGTAAACCTTGCGTATATCCAACAGGCGCAGAACTGGATGTCTCCGAGCATATGGGCATAAATACGCTACTTTTACCAGTGTCCTTTTTAGAGTAAATTACGCCCAGTTTGCATCCAGCTCAAATCTGGCCCTAAGTATGTTTTGATTGGACCAACCATATAACTGTATAGACAGTATGTAACTTTTGTTTATTTCTTTTATATCTACGTACAAGTTTTTACCACAGTGTATATGTTTTACTGTAACAGGGTATCATTATGAGAGCTTATTATTATGTAACTATACCCTGTGTGGGCCATACATGTATTTCATATTATTTATAAAATAAAACATATTCAACTCCTCTCCGGAAGAGCACAGAGGAACTTTGTGTCAAATCACCTGAGATTATTACATTTAGTGGCGATGTTCTTTCCTGCTTTTAATTTTTTTTTCCCTTCGCATTCTAAAATAATCTTCTCACGCATAAGCTTGTGTATTTATATTCCGGTAATTATACGTTTTTAAGCTGACACTCTGTGAAGGCGAAGATTTAGTGCTATTAAAGCAAGACAGTTTGGATTATACATATTATACTTATTTTGTGTACCTGCCATTAATTCACCTATACTTATATTTTAGTGTCAAAAGTGTAACATGCAACACAGGCTGGGCGGATGCTGGCGCAGCGGATGCATTAACCCCTTCCACTCTGACTGCTTGTCGCATGAGATAAAATGTAAAACTATTTACCTGAATGTAAAACTTGCTGGTAACATCCTATAGCATCTAAAAAAAAAAAAGCCTTTTCTAAGTGTGTATTTGCTATTCGTTGATGGGTAGTGGGCCGACTTCATGTTATTGATTCCCTCAGAGAAGTCACTCCTTCTATAGCAGGACCGGCCAACCTGTGGCTCTCTAAGTGTTGTGAAACTACAAGTCCCAGCATACCTTGCAATCTATCTACTGTTTTTTGACTGGCAAAACATGCTGGCGCTTGTAGTTTCAGCCACACACACCTTCATACTCTCATATCAAGCACCAAACTCTTTTTCACACTACTTTTCCCACTTATTTTCCAATTGTAATATGCAAAGTTATTTAAAGAGTTTTCCACCTTCACACAACTTTCATATATTAGCTTGTACAGGTCCTTCTGAAACGTTTGCTAAATACTTTGTGATAGCTCTCTTCTGTGTTTCTCACAATGGCCTTTATATTATCTTGGGAGAATTGTTTATCTTAGATTAGGAAGGCGAATTATGTACGTCTGGGCTTGGAGACATTTTGTTGTGAACCATTTAAAAAAAAAAAAAGAGATTGTGTGGATAAACGAAGGAAACGCTTTAACCCCTTCTGGTAATGTGTCATTGTTACGTTCACATCTAGTGGTTCTGTAGCGGAGTCTGACATTTGAAATTGTCATAACGGAGATAGAGGGATGTCCTTCCTGCTTGAACCCCACTCAAACCCCACATCCTGTCCTTTGATGACTATTTCTGGAGTATTTCCACAATGACACTAGAATTTCCAGTGATAACTCCATGAAAAGCGCCAATAGGATTTCTATGATGACATGGTTCTGATAGTGACTGCTATTGCAGCAACTAATAGATCCACTTTTACTAAAATACATGAGACAAGACATGTTTGGTTCTCTGATGACTTCCATGGATAAAAAAAATGAAAAGTTAAAGCATAATATTAAAAAATGTTGGTATTTACTGTTTTCCCTTGTTTTTTGCTCAGGCTGCTATTAATGATTTATGATTCTGTGATAACATGGCAACCACAGTCACATTACACATAATGTAGTGAGCAGAGAGGCTTTGGAACCCCTGTCTGAACTGTGACATCTTCCTTTTCCCCACCTCTGCCACCTCATGACAATCTGAGAGCTGTGAGCCTGTGTCTGTGTAGCAGATTGACTGTGTCTGTGCCTCGCAGCCATTTTTGTTTGTTAGCTAGAGAGCTTTTGAAAAGGAGATAATGATTTGTAGGAGTACACCTAAGACAAATGACGATTAGATGTATGCTTAAAGGGTAGCTAGTTTGCTATTTAAAGAGAAAATAAATCTTCCATGTAGGATTGCTGCTTTAAGCCGATTTGGCGATATCACAGGGTTAGGCTTCAGTTTCACTAATTAGAAAACTGCATTTTTTAAAAAATAATAATATTTCATTTAAAAAATATACCTTATGACAAGAATACATTTTTTTATAATAGTTTTAGCCTGTTATCACCTCCCTGAAAAGGCAATAACAGAACAGGTATAGTATCCTGGCAAATGGTCTTAACCATTGACCCTGGTTAAAAGTACGTATATTTTTTGTCCTGTTCCAGGGATAATTGATAATTATTTCCTTGGATCGCTCAAAGTACATAAAAGTAACTAATGGAAGAATAATGGTATTTAAAATATGGTTTTAAAATATATGTTTTGATGTGTTACTAAAATAAATTACAATATGTTCCAAAAATAAAAGTTAAATTAGCAAAAGAATATAAATTTCCTGCAAAACTGATCTGGTTGCATTGGTACAAACCATTTCTACACTTGAAGGGATTAAATAAAGGACTAAGTACATTGCACTATGGCTTCATAATGTATAAACTGGAACATACAATATATCTCATAGACAATTTGTTTCCTGATTATTACGCTAGTACTGTATATTTGCAGACATCAAGTCAAACATCAACAGCATTTATATTTCATGGCACTTAGATGTTGTTATCTTTATGAGAAATTCATTAGAGGCCCACACTACCAGCTGTTAAATCTAATAGCATTTTACAAGAGTCGAGGAAGCACATCTGAATGTTATATTTTTATTTCATAGGGCTTAGTTCTAAATTATTTATGTAAATTGTCTTCATCTTAAATCATATTAGTGTATTAGAAAAAGAGGCCACACTTAACAGCTTATCACAATGAATACTTGACTGTGTCTATTTAACAAAGCTGTAATAAACTTATAGTAAAAAAAGAAGACTATTTACATTAAATCAACTCAAGCATAATGACGTACTGTAGTTCCCAGCAACCCATGATCAGGGCTGATCCAATGTCTTAAACTGAGACGGTCTTGTAGAGAAGCATTTGTAGGATTGCAGGGGAACTCCGCTCAGATGAGCAATTCTCTGATGTCCCCCAAGGACGTCCCTTGGCAGCCGTCCTTGTGGCGTGGTTGACAGAACTGTCCTTTTCGTGGGCCTCATTGGGGAAGAACACCTTAGCTGTGTGAAGTTTGTATGCCCTGTGTTTGCGTGGCAAAAACATACTGGTAGGTTAATTGGCTGCTATTAAATTGACCTTAGTCCATTGGGGCAGGGACAGATGTGAATGAGTGGGCTTCGTAAATGAGGTCGTTCATTGTGTTTTGTTTGACTATCAACTGACTTTAAGATACAATCACAGAGCAGCAATGAAGTGGATGGAGCTATTGTCTGCTCTATGTACTGCTGTTACGGGAAATTCTACAGCTAGGTACTCCCTCCACCTTCCAAATAGCCTCTTATAGGTCCGCTCTGTATCCCCTTAATGTTCTGGTTACTTCTATCCCCGATTGTGTTGAGTCTTTGTTGAGGAGGGAAAACTCAACTGTTTTATGTTCTGTTGGGAAACATTAGTAGCCAATAGAGAGTTGATAAGTCTCCACAGGCCACTCCCTGACATCTGAGCCAGTGCAAAACATTGGACCCTAAAATGGACTTGAGCAAGCAAAGTATTTTCTGTGTCTTCCACTTGCAGTGTTAAAAAAACAACTGCAATAACCATATTTGGTTATGGTCAGACTATGTATACTACTATGGATACTATGGATACTAACAAAGTAGTTACAAAGAAACCAGCACGTGACTCACTAAATGTTCATGGACACTCACCATTATATAGCGAGAAGTCTTAATTTGGTTTTGATATCCCAATTTTTGTAATGGATTTTCCACATAGAGGGTCATTAAGGAAAGTAAGGCAAAAAAATGAGTACATTTTCTCCGGGACAAACCATGTTACAATTCAAGGGGTGTAAATTAGTTTATTATTTTGCATGAAAGGAAAAAGCTTGCTGCTTTTTCATGTAGCACACAAATACTTGATAGCTTTATTTTTACACTGCAATTTAAAGTTTATCTAGGACATGCCCTACCCCGACTATAAATCTGTCCCCACATTTTTAATTTACCTCCCCCTCCAATGCAACATGGTTTTGCCAAGGTGCAAAGTTACTCCTTTTTTTTGCTTTGCTCTCCTTAATGATTCAGGCCCAGAAGGAGCACTGAGTGATTTTATGGATGTTCCAATAATGTCAGTTCCTAGTAAAGATTAATGTAAGATCTTACATGGCCCATAAGTGTTTAATTCCTCCAGCATTAAAAAATAAATTAAAACTACTATTGGCTCATAAACATGCTTTGCTTTATATATGGCAGGGATGCTGTCTTTCAAGCAAAATCAATATAGCAGCTATTTGAGAACCTAACTAAGAGGTGAAATGTTTGGAATTGTTCAGCTAGAGAAGAAACGATTGTGACCTATGCCTATGGAAATCTTATTTATGATAAGATCGGAAGACTGAGATTAAAGTGGAACTCCAAGCAGTAACATTTAATACAAGAGACAATCAGATGCCCTTCACGGTATTCCACTAGGTTTACTAATTACATCATCAGTGGAAGTCCCACTGTTCTGTGAGTGCCGCTGTTGTTATAAAACTAGGCCTAGGAGACAAATGCTTTTCTGACCCACTTCCTAAACCAACTTTGTTCCAAATGCAGTGTTTGAGTGCCCTTATTTAAATATTCTTCTCCAGCCTGTTTTTCCAAAGACTCCATTGCAAGTGTCTGAGTAACGGTCGAAATATGCGGTTGGGTGATGGTACAGTAGGGAAGGGGGGACTGGGGTAGTTGTAAACATGATGACCGATAATGGGGCAAAATCTCCGGCATCTAAGCTTCTAATTGGTCCTAGCACACTCAAACCCTTCTGCAGCCACTTTAAAAACAACTTTGTGGGCTGAGAGTAATATCACAGTGATACAGAGGAGAATAGAGCAATTGAAAGCAATTTGACCAGTGTGCAGCTTATTGTACAGTAATCCTTAAACTTTTGTATTCCTTGTCCGGCGATAGATACACATATAATATTACATTACAAGCACCAGGACTGCTGTGTGAGATACAGATGGAATTATACATTATTTCAGTGTCATTTCAGATTTGATACATTATTTTAAGTCATTTTTCACATGACACCCTTACTGGGAAATAATGTGACAAATTCATCATCATCATCATCATTAATTTATTGTGTAGATTTGAAATTGATGCATAGATGGTGTATTCTGCTACCTGTTAGTTACTGAATATTACCTAGATCAGTGTTTCTCAAACCCACCTCTAACAGTGCAGGTTTTCCAGCTGACAAGTGAGATAATTATACCACCTGTGTATCTGTTACAATGTATCAGTCACTAATGACTACACCTGTGCTCCAGCAAGGAGATATGGAAAACATGCACTGCTAGGGGTCCTGAGGACCGGGTTAAGAAACACTGACCTAGGGCACAAGAGAACAGTTCTGTTTGTTTATATGTGATTCTCTTTATATTATTTAGTTCACTAAATATATTTGCAGTAATCTGTATTGGCTTAGTGGTTAGCACTTCTACCTCACAGCACTGGGGTCATGAGTTAAGTTCCCGACCATGGCCTTATCTGTGAGGAGTTTGTATGTTCTCCCCGTGTTTGCGTGGGTTTTCTCTGGGTGCTCTGGTTTCCTCCCACACCCCAAAAACATACTGGTAGGTTAATTGACTGCTAACAAATTGACCCTAGTCTGTCTGTGTGTGTGTATGTTAGAGAATTTAGATCTTAAACTCCAATGGGGCAGGGACTGATGTGAGTGAGTTCTCTGTACAGCTCTGCAGAATTAGTGGCGCTATATAAATAAATGGCGATGATGATGATATTATTAATGGTTAGTCATCTGCACACAAGCGAGGCAGCCATATTGTGAGGTGAGCTACCGTCTATAAGATTTCAATGTATCAACTTACTAGGAACTTGTGACACAATTACGGTTTCCATGGTTACGGTTATTTGGCAATGAAAAAAATGGACTCTGTGCCAATGTACTTAGCAGGGCAGAGATAAAGCATAGATAGGCTGGTATTCTTTTCTACACAAGGTGGCAGTCATAGATATTACATAATGGCATGATGTCATTTGTTCTTAGTAAATTAATACAATATGCAAGAACTATCTAAACAAAATAATTTAAATCATTGTCAGACGTGGCTGTAAATATGTTCATTATATGAGTATTATCGGCATGGATGCGTGGCCATCAGCTTACCACATTAGCAGGCCCACGTGTGATTCAAGCTTAAGTTATATCTGTGCATAGTTTTGTAATTTGACACATACAAGTATATAAAGATATGTCAGCTGAGAGGAGTAAAAAAATTACATATATAATCGGCAAAATGCTAAATTTAAGCAAAGAGGGTTTACACTAATATATGGGATTATTATTAATTATAATTTATATATCATTGTCATGTATTATTAGAATATATAGAGTTTTAAAATGATAAAGGTCTATTTTATTCACCGTGAAAAAGATCCGTTTTATGTGTCTTTCCATAACATGACATTGTGGTGTTTAGACTTGTAAAAAATATATGACCTTTGTACTATTATTCCCAAATGTGTCACTTTTACGTCCAAGTATTCTTGGGACTACTGTAGATCTGGCATAAAAACAGGTGCTATCATATATCTTTATTAATTAAACTCACATTTATTGACAATGAAAGTAACAATTGCAACACCGTCCATGTTTTCTGTCTGGGGAACGAGAGAAGATGAAATACTGAAACAAAAGCACACTCTCCCCGGTCAAAATTGAGTTATAATGTCCCCACAGAAATATTTTTCTACGGCGATTCTCTGAAATTGAAACCATTGGAATTATTTGACAGTGAGGTATATTATTGGGATGAGAAAGCCAAGGCAATTTTAAAAGAGAAATATTTCAGAGTCTTAAGGGACATTTTGCTTTAAATTACCAATTGGAAACTTTAGCGTGTGGAGTTCATGCATGGTGATCTAGACGGGGAACTTTGTGATGCACATATAGTCAGACATTAAGATTCAGCATTTAGCTCAATTGCTTTCCACTGTATAGTTTATTGCTGCATACCAAACAGTATTAAGAATGGCTGCAGCTGTACGCAGGGCCTGCGAGAGCCTTTGCCAACAGTAAACTTGTATGACTGTGAAAGGTAGATTTATCAAGCTTTCTAAAAAGAAAAGTGAAGGTGTTGCCCATAGCAACCAATCAGGTTCAAGCTATCATGTTCTATAATGTACTAGACAAATGATAACAAGGATCTGATTGGTTGCTACGGGCAACACCTCTACTTTTCCTTTAAAGAAGGTTTAATAAATCTACTTCTTGGTGTTTTCCTATCTCGTTATGTAAATAGATCAATATCACCTATTTCTTTTTACTATCACTTATCACATTACTATACCCTCTAGCAAACTAATTTTACTGTGGCAAAAAAGGGAGGGGTCTAGATTCGAACTGGCATTGAGTGGCAATGGTGGGATAGCCCAAACTTTTTTTTTTTTTTAAATGGCTTATGGTGGACACAGGATCACTGGTGGCAGTGATAAACACAATAAGGATAACACAGACATGATAGTGGGCATGTACCAAAATATGGGCTGGTTTGCTTTGGATGCCATTCTGCATTTTAGTTCCAGACCAGTATAGTGCCTAGCAATCTGAGGGCACACCTGAGTGGAGTAGAGGGGGGACTGTGGGATGGGCAGTTCAGGGGCGGGGGCAACTTGTGTTTTGGGGTTCCTGATTGTCAGATTTGCAGCGGTTGTTTGGGGATAGTCCCAGATCAATGGCATACTGACACTTGGGGTGCCAACCAAAATATGGTTGAGCCCTAGTGACTCTTTAGAGACAAGATTTTCATATAAGGGTCTTTGGGAGGTAGGGCTGCTGTGCAGGGGAATGTCGGTCATTTGTCAAAAAAAATGGGTAAAAATAGATATATAAATAGATATATAAAAAAAACTATTATTTAAAAAATATTTACTCTTGGAAAAAATGCTTCTTTTAAGTAATAAAGCATTTGTTTTTCCTTTAATTATCTTCTGCTTATGCTATCCTGAGATGGAGATGGCAAACAAGGATTGAGGTGGTAGGTTGGATTTGCATGGTGAAGCTTTCAACCCCGGTAGTCTGCGATATATAGGGACAAGCCCGATCTCCAGTGCCAACCCCCGTTTTTGCCAGAGACAGAGCTTTTCGTGTTTAATAGATAGGCCCCATAAATAGAGAACAAGTACATACAAATTTGGCAACGAAGGTGCGGATATGATGCAGAAAAGAGAGGGGTCGGCCAGGGGCAAACGCAGGATCTGTAGAGGGGGGGTTTCCACATCATGTGACCAGCATGCATGGGGGCGTGGCTATAATTATAGACAGTGCTTGGCTGCTCTCCAACTCTTCCTATCCCCATAATATACATGGGCAATGCTGCCTGTACTACTGTTAGATGCACGCAGCTCCCTTTTCAAGCAGAGCCATGTAAGAGGGGGCAGGGTCCAGTCACCTCAATTATACAGTGCCCCAGGCTTGGAGGGGGGTTTCAGGCACTAAGAAACCCCCCTTCTGTTTGCCTATGGGTCCTGCTCGCAAGAGCATACAATCTAGAAGGAGAGGGGAATGGTAAAACAATAAGAGCTGATGAGACTCGGAGTGCAGGTGGGGACAGGATACACCCAGAGGAAAGCTAATGTTTTTGTGCTGTCTAGTGAAGAACATTTATAGTTATATTTGTCCAATTAATCAGTCCATAAAAAGGAGATAAAATCCTTGTTTATGGCAAAACTAAATTTAATGAATACTTGCGTAGGAACAAAGTTTGTTGCATTTAATCCCTTAAAGCTTTCTGTACCAGGAGTGGAAACGGTGATTGCTATAGGGTCTGGAAAGTAACTGCAAGTAAATCTCATTACTGGCATCACTAGGTACAGCTCCGCCGAGAGTCTCTGCACATTACAAAGTTCTCTAAAAGGATCGCAGCGCGGCTCTCTGATTTATTCATTCCCGCTAATTGAAGAGGATGAATTCTGATGTCCTAGAATCACTTTCATTCTTGTAACAGTGATATTAACATCTGCAGAAAATATTTGTTGTAATTACAATACACATAATAGCCCTCTGCAATCTCTTCCTCGCCTATCAGGTGAGATAGATGTTACACACGATTCTTGCGGTATTAAAATGATTAACGTTTGCTGTATACGCCTATTCTAAACTTCTAATAAATATTATGCATGAAACATCCATTGTATTTTCAAGGAAGAATTCAACTGTTAAACTGGTGTCTGCCTCAGTTCTCAGTATTGAATCATTCTCCATACGTATGTTCATCTACACATTGCCATCTCATTTGTTCTCTGTACTATAACTGGATGCCATTTTTAGTTTCTGTACTTAAGGTGTATGTGTAAAACTGCATAGTACCACTTCTTTGGTTCTTTGTAAAGGATGCAATCCTATGTATCTGTGCAGTACCACTTCTCTTATTCTGTGTGCAATCCTCTCTATTTGCTCTTATTCTGTATGTATAGATAACTGCACAGTACCACTTCTCTTATCCTATGTGCAGTCCTCTCTATCTGCTCTTATTCTGTATGTATGGATAACTGTGCAGTACCACTTCTCATATCCTTTGTGTGATCCTCTGTATCTGCTCTTGTTCTGTATGTATGGATAACTGTGCAGTACCACTTCTCTTATCCTATGTGCAATCCTCTGTATCTGCTCTTATTCTGTATGTATGGATAACTGTGCAGTACCACTTCTCTTATCCTATGTGCAACCCTCTGTATCTGCTCTTATTCTGTATGTATGGATAACTGTGCAGTACCACTTCTCTTATCCTATGTGCAATCCTCTGTATCTGCTCTTGTTCTGTATGTATGACTAGCACCACTTGTTCAAATAAACCTTACAAAGTAATGCACATTGCAAATAATTCCTGATACATTATACGTTATATGTGAAGACAACCCTAGTGTGTGCATTAATTAATTTAGAATGTAAGCTCCAATGGTGCAGGGACTGATGTGAATAATTACAAATCCTCGATGCATAATATGATTGGCGCTAGATATATAATAATAACATAAAATATTAGCATCCAGGAACAGTTTTATAAGAATACAGAATAAGTCACAGAGAACAGTTTGGTTCCGTCACATTGATGCAATAGTGAATGTAAAGCATATATAAAACACTCAGCAAGAACATAGGCCACCCAGTGGCCAATATCATTACACCCGCTGGTCCAATAAATAATAAAGAGGATTCACACTGACTCTGAGTAATTATAATTCCCACCTATGGGTCCAAATCTGAAGTCCATATTGATTTGTGCTAGCATTAGGGAATGCACGAAATATAACTTGGAATAAAATGGAAACATAAGTAGAGTTATACAATCTTACAGCTACATCTGTCTTTAAACACTGAATACAGCATTTTGCTGAATTAAGCAACGTGCAACAGGACCCACTATTTACTAGAGATGTTCACTGACCCCCGTGTTTTGGTATTGGATCTGGATTAACTTTGTGTTTTGGATTTGGTTTTGGATCCCGATTTGTTTACCTGAAATCCTGATTTCTTTTTTTTTTTACTAAAGTCACATAATTTGGCTCTTTTTTTCCCCCCTACATTATTATTAACCTCAATAACAATAATTTCCGGTCAATTTTTGTCAAGTGACAAGAACAATGCTAACCCTCCTGTTTCTGTGTGAGCAATGGCACTGGAAACTGGAGGGTGACAAGAACACTGCTACCCCTGTTTCAGTGTGAGCAATGGCACTGACCAATGTCACTGGAGACTGGAGAGTGACAAGAACACTGCTACCCCTGTTTCTGTGTGAGCAATGGCACTGAGCAATGTCACTGGAGAATGGAGAGTGACAAGAACACTGCTACCCCTGTTTCTGCTTTAGCAATGGCACTGAGCAATGTCACTGGAGAATGGAGAGTGACAAGAATACTGCTACCTCTGTTTCTGTGTGAGCAATGGCACTGAGTAATGTCACTAGAGACGGGAAAGTGACAAGAATACTGCTACCCCTGTTTATATGTTGCTAATGGCGCTGGATCTCCTGTGGAGGGAGGTACTTATGGAATCCAAAACCTGTGAGATCTGACAACGCAACAATAATGTTTTGCCTCGATTCAGCTTGAAAGCCTACTCGGATTCCCTAAGTTCGGGTGTGCTTGGTTTTCAGAAAACCAAGCTCAAGCATCTCTGCTATTTACATGTACGGCTTTGGATGAATTAAATATTCAGGGATGCCAGTCAACCGCGGCCCTTAGACATACGGCCTATTTTGACTTTTACGCATCTATAAGATGTTGTAAAAAACTCCTGATGCTCAGAACAAGGTCCAACCAAGGCCGCACCATTGGCCCAGAATTTTGCCGTACTGATGAGGTTTGAGAGAAAGATGCAGCATTTGCGGAGGAACAGGATTTGCTTAGGCAACAGGATGGAGAAAAGAGGAACTACAGCGTTCTATGCTCACTAGCCTTGTTTTGCAGAGCAGTACAGAAATAAAGATTCCTTTTGAGGAGCAAGATTATTAAAATGAGATCAAGGGGTGAATAGGAAACATTTTTAGGGGCAGTCTTTTCTGTGCGGAGAGTTGAATTTGACTCCAGTTCAAAGCTGGCGAACTTCTTTTCTCGTCCTACACCTTTAATACGACCCATTGTAGGTGCTTCTCGAGCAACATAACATAAAGAATACTCACACAGACACATGTGAAAAAACAGTCCCCTCACATTCAGGATTAATCTCTAAATCTAAACTATAAATGAAGAAAAACTTTTAATTAGTAAAAGTGGTAGGGAGTTGGAAAGAGTGGATGGTAGTGAACTACGCTGTGTGTGCCATCCAGGCCGTTGTGTCCCATTGCATGTTGGGTGGTCCTGGTAAATCAGGCCCACTGTCACTGGAATTCCATTGTTTATTAAATTGTTCAGCACTGCTCCTCACAGTGACTCATACAAACACAAATGACAAACACGCAGCGGCTTGTACAAACACAAATTAAATTAACTTAAAATAAATTAAGTTCAAACATCTGTTGTTTTCCCCTTTAGAAATTAAATGGGAATCTCCTTTCCTGCCACAAATTGAGGAAATTAAATAATTTGACTAGACGTCCACGACTTCATAGAATATAGCAGCCACACTAGTGACTGTCAGCTGGAGGGGTCCATTCACAATCAGTCAATCAGAAAACACTAGCTAGTTCTGCGGACCGTCACCATCATTGTAATTGCATCTTGTTGCACGAGTCCTCCTAACAAGGGTGTGGATTTTGTAGTAGACACCATTAGAACTATTTATCGTGTATATGTTGGCAGGTGCTTTGTGCTAGGGTCTGAGGATCCATTGTCGTGATTCTTCAAAACACTGGTGAGCGGGAGATGAAGTGAGCGAGCTGGAGAAGAAGGGAACCGTGGGGGAGGGCAAGAGCAACCTGTAGCCAATCAGAGCGATAGAACAGCAGCATAAAGTAATTCATCTCATCAATTCCTGCAAATCATGGGTAGACAAGTTTCAAGTGGGAGGGGCTAGTCCAACACCCAATCATCGGGCAACAGCACAGAGTGACGCGCATCAGCGTTCAAACATCCAACTTATACTTCATACAGGGCCATCTTTTCCATTGGGCACGATGGGCAGCTGCCCGGGGTCCCCACGGGCAAGGGGGCCCCATAGGCACGGCTCTTAATGAGAATAAATAATCCTGCAAAAGAAAAAAACCTGCAAAAAAAAAAACCTACAAGGGTCACTGAGCAAGTACATATATCTATCTTTTTCTTTATATATCTATATCTGTATCTGTATACATCTATATATCTATATCTATATCTAGGGGCCCCGGTGCACTGCTTTGCCCGGGGGCCCATAATGTTGTTAAGATGGCCCTGACTTCATAGCATAACAAAGTTCATAGTGTACCCAGTCCTCATGTCGGGGATAATTATATAACATTCACAAAAATACATTAACGCATTTTCGTTCAGTGAATTCAATGTTTAGAACTCTTATACTGTTCTGAACATATTAACCTAAAAAGAAAATGTCTGGCTGATAATGACAAAAAAAGACAAATGTAAGATAAAAATAAAATAAAAATATCTTTCTTAATAAAGTGAAATGTAACGTCTCTGACCACGTGTTTCTGTATCATTTACATTTATTTATGTCCTTCCAGCTCCCAATCCTTGTGCTACGAGTAACGGGAGAGGCCCTTGCTCCCATCTGTGTTTGATCAATTTCAACCGAACAGCTGCCTGTTCCTGTCCCCATCTGATGAAGTTATCCTCCGATAAAAGGACGTGTCGCGGTAAGAAGTTTTCAGGAAGAATTAAAGCTGAATGTTTTGTTGTTTATTTTTTGTTAAATACACCAGGAATACTTATAACCTACACATCCATGTAGATCGAGTGCAACCTAGTGCGTACACTTAAATATTATTACTTATTATTTTACTGTTGGCTTCAGCTTCAGAATATTATTTTGAATAAAATATTTGGAAATTACGCACAGGTGCAAAATAACTTAAAAATAAAATTAATAATTGGCTTTGTTAACTAGTAGCGCACAGTTATTTTGTGAATAAAGGATGATGGAAAAACAGACTAATTGGACCGATTTTCCTGGGAGGCCATCCATAAATGATTTAGAGTAAGGACTGTGCATACAAGCTTGTATCTATTATTTATTTTCTTCATATTTTTCTATAAACTCCTAAAATGATAGTTTCAATACGTATATAATGTAATCTTGTTGATACAATTCATTGCACCAAAGCTCGGTCCCCCACTGCACATTAATTTAGATGAGGCAATAATTGCACAAGTCACGTTTTTAAGGTGCAGAAATGCCCTCTCTAGATGAAGGTCACTCTCCCAAAATTCATGAGTCTCTTAGACGTTCTGAGAGAGAAAGTATGCTTTTAGAAGTTCCTATGGCTGTTACTCGATTTAAAATCCAACGTGTGCCTCCTCCGTGAATCAATAGATTATTTTATTTTTTTTGTAAAATGCGTCAGTTCTGGTTCTAAAAATCGGAAGCACAGCCCATAGAAAACGTTAAATAAAACCTGCACATTAACTATGAACAATCAAAGGAAACTTTATTACTCCTTATTTGTAAGTAGTTGGTACAGGAAGTAAACTTGAGAGTAGATACAAACAATACATGAAGAAGGGAACCCTACAAACCGGAAAAATAATTCATACTCTGGTAGGTAAGGCTGATTTTTTAAAAATAAAATAAGCTACAATTGCAAACCAGGCAGCAAAATTATGTGCGTCCTGGATCGATATCCTAATTGGCTATTGTTTGGTCAAATATGTAAAAAAATAGAAAATGTTACAGCCATGAACATGTTATTAGATTCGGAAGCAAAAAGTCATTTCAGGGCACATTAAATATTTTATCCAGATTTCTGTCAGGTTTATTATCCATTCATGGCTGGCAGGCACATAGCCCACTTGTCATGGCTTTTTTTCTTAAAACATGGCCAAGTCGAAGCACTGCTGCCTGAGATAACTAAACAAATAGCAATTTTTTTGTTCACTGTTATATACAGGTTTAATGATGGACGGATGTTGCTGTCCGTAGACCCCATGGAATAACAAGTACACAAAAGTTATTTGGTTTTTCTTTAGTCTGTATTCTTAATAACAGCATGTTTTATTTACATGATCGCGGCCCCGTTGTTTTAACATGTTGTTCCTTTGAATTCTTCGCTTGCATTCTCTGTTTGGTTTTCTGTTTTAGCCGGTTGCAGTTTTTGTAAGGTTTCATTTAATAATTTAATATGTACAGCTTGAGCCTAAACCACACATAGTAGAGGAAACCATTTTGTTGGCTGAACCAATATTCATATAAATACACCCTGATAATTTACTATGAGCCAATGTCTCACGAGCATTTGGTTGTGGAGTGATGTCACTGGTTCCATGAATTTTTGGTTCAGCCCATAAAATATCTGCCTCCCCTTTTCCTAAGAAGTGTAGGGTTAAATGACAGATGGGCAAAAACTTATTGGACATTTCTTAACTTGCAGAAATGAAGAAATTTCTTATCTACGCGAGGAGGTCAGAGATACGAGGAGTAGACATAGACAACCCGTACTTCAACTTCATTACAGCTTTCACCGTGCCGAATATCGATGACGTTACCGTGGTGGACTTCGATGCTGCCGAAGAGAGATTATATTGGACTGATGTGAAGACCCAGACAATCAAAAGAGCTTTCATAAATGGTACAGGCCTGGAGACGGTCATTTCGGGAGGTACGTCTACCAGCATGTTTTTTGCTTCTTAAACTAAACTCCCACCGGTCGGCTACCTCTCTTTCTCATCCCTTCTTCCCTTCTCCCCCTTCCTCCCGTCTCTCCGTCTCATCCATGTGTCTGTCTGTCTTCCCCTCCCTTTAGATTGTTCGCTCCTTTGAGCAGGGCTCTCCTACCTTCTGTTTCCATCACTTTTAACTGCGCTCTCCAGCTACTCAGCTCACCTCCTCTCAGTCCCTCTGCCCTCTGTCTCCTCTCGCTTCTCTCCGCTCCCCTCAGTGACTCTCAACCTGTCATCCGTGCCCACCCTCTTGGGCCATAGTTACCTGCCTATACTCACTTTTCCCCTCCCTCCCTCTCTTTCATGCTGTGCCTGAGCCCCCAGAGTTATAGTGCTTACTGTTACTTGTACTGTGCTGTTTCACCTTGTACTGTGCCATTGTTTGTCCTTGTACGGCGCTACGGATACTTTGTGGCGCCCTATAAATAAAAATTAATAATAATAATAATAATAATAACTACAGGAGGCCAACCCAATGGCGAGAACATCTAATGCCCAGCGAGGTCAGGTCTACTGTTGGGAAAGGTCTACACATACATAGAAATTACATTTTGCCAAGATGATCTGGGTTAAATAAAAATGAATATATCAACCTTAAGACTAAGAAACACTGCTTTCTGAATATAGTTTTATCCAATGCGGAGATCACACAGTGATGTGTCTTATTGACCATATGAAAGCCAGACAGATCAAGCAATATAGTTAGTAAAAGTTGCACGAAGGCACATACGTACGAACAAAACAATTAAAGTAATCTGAAGGTGAACAACCCCTTTAAATAAGTTTCTCTACTTGCATTATTAAATCAACTAACTAATAGCGTTAGGACCACTGCAATTATAGTATATTATAGTACAATATTATATTTTATAATATTGTACAATATTATGCACAATTATAAAATACAGCACATTATGTATTTATTTTTTATATCTTGTTTCATTATTTGCCCTAACTGCGGTAATTGTAGACTTGGTTATTAACGATGGCACAAATCTGCATCCCCCACGTGGCAGACAAACATTTGCTGTGTGAACATGAAACTTCAACAGAACAATTTCAAAGAGTCCCCATGGCCCGCAAATTGGCTGTCTTCATTTGCATGGCCGGAGTCTATAGGACAGTGTTTAATTTTTTTCCCAACATGTATTCCAGTGAATTATTATTGACCGTAAGTGTGACTTAATGATAATTGTTGCAGCAGGATTTCAACTTCCCTAGCAGTAAAACATTAATGATTATTAATGTTCCCTCTACGAGCCAATAGGGGATAAGATTACAGTGTTGTAGGTTATTTTGGTTACACTAAAGTGATAATTGAATTTGATGTAAGCTGTGCAATAATATCCTGGCTAAGCAGGGTTACAATTTCCTTTTTCATGTTTATGTCTGCAGATATTCCCAGCATCAGAGGGCTGGCGGTGGACTGGGTGTCCCGGAATTTGTACTGGATCAGTTCGGAGTTTGATGAAACTCAAATTAACGTGGCCAGATTGGACGGCTCGCTGAAGACATCAGTTATACACGGGATTGACAAAGCTCAGAGTCTGGCTGTTCACCCAGTCAGGGGGTAAAGTGTTATTATCTTCATTATAAAATTATCCTCTAAGATGTTCAGCGAAGGGATGCAGAGATAGCTGCAATGATGTTCTAACAACGTTAAAGGGACGTCCAATTACAGAGGGAGTACGTAGAGATAATGATAATTATTGCAACCAGAAATTGCAATGAGGAACCAGTTGCATTGCTTTAATTGAATTAATTGCCAGCTGCCTAGGAAATGGGAGCATAGCGTTGAAAATGGTGATGACATTATGGTTTATAGTGATCTTCATTAAGCATGTTCCTGCTGAAGGTCTTTAAATATTTTCAGCCACTTTCCGTTGTATCCCTGGGAAGGGCACTATGCTACGGCCATAGACGGAATGATCCCTCCACCCGGCCTGAGCAAAAGAAATTGATCAGATTCGATCAGATTATTATTGCACGTTGCACATGATATACACTTTGATATCAGCCCAAATATCCCAATATTGGAGCTTAACATATATGTATGACTGCTGTCCTGACAATAAGCTGCAGCCAAGGGTAGGTGCAGTAGCGGAACTACCATTGGTGCAGCATATGCAGTGCTCCGGGGCCCGTGGAGATAATGGGGGCCACTGCACGGGGAACTAGCAAGCTGTGGACTCCGGTTCCCTCCTTCCCGCTTCCCTGCACCAGGGCCCACTGCTCACTAGTTCCACCTATGGGTAGACCTATAATGAGTCAAGCTGAGGTTTTGAGGGCAGCAACATATTAGTGAATTAATTACAAAACTGCTAATTTTTTTGCAGTAGAGAACTAAGCAGCCATTGCTACCTTGTTGGAAGATCTAAAATATTTTAAAGGATGATCTTTGCCTTATAGAATACAACACTCATGTATAACTATCTATGGTAGGTTGTGTGAGGAAGTCAACATTTCGGTTGGCTTGGCCAGCAGCAGACTAGCATTGGGCACTCTCCTGGTTAGCAAACTCTCACAGACCAATTCCAAACACTTCCAAAACTTTTTGAAGTTTGCTAACCAGAAAACAAAAGAAAAAATAAATAAAATTAATTATTAGCAAAAATTAAACTTCAAAGAAAAGGTACATTGCCAATACCTATTCCAAGATGGTTTTATTCTGTGTTTTAAGAACTTTGATGATATGTCATTGAGTCACAATTTAATGAGCTATATCTTCGTTCCAAATGAGGAATCTGGCACATTATATAATTAATGAGCGCTTGTTTGATGTTCTCCTTCCTCCCGTAATGATGGATATTTGAAGCGCAACTGTCTAATTTTTTGTGTTCTATTTTTGACATTATACGTGTGTCAGAATCATGCCTGACACTTGATGAGATCTCTACCCTCCCAGTGCTCGTTTGGAGAATAGATCATTATATGCATTGGTTGATACTTGCTCGGATGCAGATCTTTCAGCAGGATTTTAATTAAAGGCTTTTTATTCTTATAGTTAAACGTTTCTGTGTGCCAACAATACTTAATGATTGCCTTCTCCAAATGAAAG
Organism: Mixophyes fleayi; assembly: GCF_038048845.1. Classification (NCBI taxonomy): domain Eukaryota; kingdom Metazoa; phylum Chordata; class Amphibia; order Anura; family Limnodynastidae; genus Mixophyes; species Mixophyes fleayi. The sequence continues at coordinate 140,863,155 of NC_134408.1, forward strand.
TCTTCGGCTCGTACATTTTGTCCTTTCCTCCAGTTTACAGTGGACTAAACCAGCGCACTTGTTGTAAATTACTGACAATGTAATCATAGTTGTCTATACTATGTGATGGGCAGGAACGAGAATGTTTGGCACCCTGTGTAGTTTTCTCTCCTTGTTCCAAAAAAACCCCAAATTATAATTTACTTCACATTATTACAGGCTTTAAACCCATAGTGTTAATATATTTTTTGTAGCTAGGACCAGTTGCTATATTGACTTAAGCTCTAATAGAAACATTTACCAATACCTCCGCTAGTTTCTTTTGTTTAATTCTATATTAGAATGTCGTTAAATACACATTTCACATTTCAGTGTTGACAACTTTAATAACTTTAATGCAATTTTAATTTTGCAACTAAGGTTTAAGAAATGCTAACGAGCAAGTAACTTGTGAATGTACATTAAATATACAGTATTATTTATAGAACTGAGTTAAACAATATATGTAAATGTTTGTGTTCCAAAATTATTTGTCCCATTTTGTTGTTGAAATCCGACATGTTTAATATTGGCGTGAATGTAAATTCTGTATTTTTAATTCCTCCTTAATGCGGAAAAGAGAGAGGGGGCTCCGCAGGGAGCCATAATAATTGATAGTGTTGTGTGATTAGCTTGCATTGTGCTAGATAACATTGCAGCTCAGAAACTGTTTGTAGATTCAGACACAGGCAAACCAACTAATAGTAATAATGGAAGAATTGAAATTTTGTTCTTTGCTAATAAAGTTTTTTAGTCCAAAAAAATGTTGATTTGTCATTGGTTGAAGGATAAGGTATGTATTTTGTTTATTATGTCTTTTTTTTTTTATAGTGCAGAGATTGAGTGAATACTTCTTTACACCTTTATTTTATTTTTATCTTTTCTATTGTGCAGGAAAATATTCTGGATGGATGGAAACAGTATAAATGTTGCAAATATGGATGGAAGTAACAGCAAGATCCTCTTTCAGAATCAGAAAGAACCAGTTGGTGAGTATGCATTTCTTATTGTCACTTAAATATAGTAATCATTTTACAAGACTTTTAAAAGCTAAAATACAAGTTGGCTTATATATAAGATCTACATACTTACATATAGGAAAATGTTTCAGGAATGTATCGGAAATGAAGATATGTCAGATAAAGTGGTGATCATAAATATATATTTTCCAATACACAATAGACATGTTGTCAGTTTTCCCATTAAACGTCACTGCAGGCCACCTGATAACAGAGGACAGTAGCTTAAAATCAACTACATTTGTAAGTACAATGCCAGATTTGTCAGGTTCTGTCAACTTTTACCCATACTATCTGACTTTAGTTGAGGTTAAGTTACTGAGGTGAACTGTGAAGCGGGTGGAATGAAACGATCACTTAATTTCATTGTGGGGGGTGGGGCCAAAATTACGTAATCATCGCGGCACCTGTCTCGCAGGATGTGGGAGTATGGCCTGCACGCGGAATTCGTGAGTCTCCCTGACATTTCGGTAAAAGGGCAGGTATGCTTTTACCTGTATATTTGTGAATATTGCAAGTAGTTATTTTATATCAGGTAATTTGTGTTATAGTTTTAGTGGTTCTTTGAATTCCTTCAAATCAGAGGATTTAATTTTCCCTTTGTATTTGTCTGAGGTAAGTATAATGAATGAATGTACAATGCTCCCTCTTTGTATTGTCAGCTTAGTGAGGTTGGTGTTATAACAAGGGAGACATACAGTACATTGGAATGAATATATTGAGCATAAACCTGGTGATAAGTGAGGGTGACATGTAAAGAGGGAGCATTGCATATCTCCAAATAGGCCCGATTTTGGAGGGACATCTCAATTTGTGGACCGTAAAAGACTCAGGGCTTAAAAGGAAAGTGGGTGGAGTTTTGCACAAAGTTACCCAATTGTGGTGGAGTTTGGGCAGAACTGGGGTGGGGCTTATTTTGTCCCGCTTTCAGGATTCTAAACGTTGGGAGGTGTGGTTTGTGTAAAAGACACCTATTATTAGACATTGCCCAGTGAATTTGTTACGTTTTCTTGCAGCGCTCACCATTGATCTTAGTCATGTCCGACAATCCTCTGACAAGACAATACTTTAGGGAGTGCTTAGTGGTGAAGGATATGCACCACTTTATTCACACGTGGTTCTTAGTATCGTTTTTACTCACGTTTTTGAGGTCTTTGTAGGTTATTTAGGCTGCCACAATGCTTTTAGTGTCTGCAAATGCAAATTAAATACATTTTCTCATGTGTTTGGAAAAAGTCATGCAAATATAATGCATCGTACGCTAGTAAGAACGCCTGAGGGTGTAAGGTCATTAAAAAGAATATGTTTATTTGTAGTCTCGTTTACATGCATTGAGTTAAAAATTCTAGTAAAACACATGTAATTAATGTGTTAAGTATGTACAGAGATATGGCATAACACTATATTTAGCCTGTGCTTTCCTCTGCACTAAACACATTTAAGCAACTAAATGTTTTTAGGTTAAAGTGCCGTTAATAGAAGTAATGCATCGCCGGTGGGAAAAAAAAATCACTACTTATTTTTCCTAAAACACATTGACTGAGTAGATGACTGGGGCCCCCACACTGTACACACAGTCGGAGCCCTGTGAAGATAGCAATTTACTCATCGTGTAATGACTTTGCCAGCGGACCTTTGATTTAAGATGATGGCTTTATTTATAGACGTGCTCACAAAACATTTAGGGTTGGAGCCCTAAGTGCAGGAAGCTGTTAGTGGTCAGACAAGCAAACAGTGCACACAAACAATACGGAGTTCCGGGAGAACGCAGAGACCAGAATGACAGAAACCTGGAGACAGGGGAGGGTGTAGCAAAGTGCAATTAACCGAAGTAAAAACTACACATCAAGCTGCATTTTTTTAAAATTGTCTGAGGCCGGTTTTGTGATGTAACAAGAAGCAGTTTACAAAGCTGCACGAAAAAGGGCTCAAAAAGATTTTTAGATATTGGTTTCACTGGCAAGATTTGTCAATTTGCATCCGTTGTCTGATTGACGTCCACCGGAAATTTTGGTGCCCAGTACAAATAAAACAGGCAGGGGCCCCCTCCTCCTTGATATTTCCCCCCCCCCCCCAGGCCCGGTGGTGCTAAGGTGTAGTGTGAAGCATGCTACGGGACTCCTCCCCTCAGTACTGAAGTGCTCCACATGCTCCTCAGATGCCCCCTCACATGCCCCTCAAATGTCCCCCCACATGCCCCTCAGACCTCTACATATGCCACAGACCTCCCCACATGCCCCTTACATGCCCCTCAGATGCCCCTATACATGCCCCTCACACCTCCCCAAATCCCATCAGACATCCTCACATGCCCCATACATGTCCCTCAGACGCCCCCCACATGCCCCTCAGATCTCTCCAAGGCGTTGGACATAGTGTGATTCTCTGGCAATGTTCTGCTAGGAAATCTTGGGTCCTGCTTTCCCTGATAGCAGTGGCTTCTTTCAGCAGGATAATGCTCCCTGTCACACTGCAAAAATTGTTCAGGAATGGTTTGAGGAACATGACAAACTGTTCAAGGTGTGGAATTGTCCTTCAGATTGAGCATCTGTTGGATGTGCTGGAACCACGTCCAAGCAATGGAGGCACAGCCTCGCACCTTACAGGACTAAATGGATCTGCTGCGAACGTCCTGGTACCAGATACCACAGGACAAGTTCATAGGTCTTGTGGAGTCCATGCCTCAATGGGTCAGAGCTATTTTGGTGGCACAACAGGGGCAGTCACAATATTAGGCAGGTGGTTTTAAAGTTGTGGCTGTTTTGTGTATATATTATACAAATAATCATGAACAGTGATATCTTGGTAAATGTGTTGTGCCCTCATAGAATGTACAAAGCACACATGAAAAACATTTTCCTCATTCCAATCTTCATTTTTCTTCACACCAACTCCTCTTTGGTGAGAATCTACAAATAGAGCTCTGTTCAAAGGGACTATATCCCATGTGTAGCCGTACATCTTGTCACGTCGTTACGGGCAAATCTTTTCTTAATTCCACTGTACAGAGCATTCGTTTTCTGGAGGCTAATTTATCTGGCTCAATCCTCTGTTTATTCTAGATCCAAGCCTCTACCTACAGCTGGTTATTGCTACAGATAACACTGAGATTTGAGCTTTATCCCATATCTTAACGAGAGCTGAGCGCTTCTAGCACAGTGTAAGATCAGCTATGATCCTGTCAGTTCTTAGCCGTGCCTCACATTATATATGCGTTGGCTGTATGTTCAGCCTTGAAGCGTCCCTCCATAATTACACTTGTGCAGTGTGGTATTTAATTGATGCTCAAAACAAAATATGAATCAAACTCCTGTTAGCTTCCTATATTCCTGGTTTACATAGACGTATTAATAAAAATCTCACCCAAATTAGTTTGTTGCGTTTTTTTGGGGTTAAAGTAATTCCAGGAAACTTTTAGGTTGTATTATTAAGAGTTCCGTAACTCAATTTTGGGCATTTTTAGGAGTGAATTGTAATGCGCTACGGAATTTGCTGGCGCTATATAAATAAATGTTGATGATGATGATGTTGATGAGTGAATGACTAAGGCCAGGGCACTTTTATATTGTTATAATTGATATCAGATCCTTTGTATGTTCCCAGTTTTGGCGCCGTCAACTGGGCCTATTAGACGTCATCACCCACCTCCTTCGGACCTCGTTTACCGCCATCTCTAAAATGATCAGATTAATTTTAATTTGATTGTTGTCGGGCAGCAGAACGGTTCTTAGCAGCAATTGGCAAATCATCATCTGATGAGTTCGAGTATATGGGTTTAAAAATAAATATGGATTTCTCTTTCAAAATGTCACGAATGAACAAAACAGACGGGCGACTAAGCGTTTGGCTAACGTATTCCTTTTGTACGCTGTGAGATGGTTAAAAATGCATAAATAATGAATTATACCCTCCTTGTATTATCTGCCACAGCAAGAAACAGACATGATGATTTGTGTATTGCTGTCACATAATAAATAATGATATAGTCACATGTTTTATGATGTTTTGTATGCAGGAACAAAACCAGCTTACAGTATATCACCAATGCGGTACAAATCAGCACAACGTTGGTGTCAGCCGGGTACTGGATGTATCATATTTTACGCGCTTTACATTAGCCGGTGAGCCCTTCAGTCCCTGCCGTTACCATGAAAATAAACCCATCAATTTTAATCTTCGCGTTATGTTTCAGGCTGATTTATAGTAAGAAAGTCGTTGTTTAGGGAGTTTCAAGATGAAATTCGCTCATTGGCGAAAGATAATACTGTCACATTTATCAGCGTTTTTAGCATTTTCCACAACTTTATTATTAAATGATGCTCTTTATTGTACAGTCAGAGAAAGAAAACTTCCTTGTATCTTTACATTCCTCTCTGCAGTCCTGATTACAAAACACGGACACATGGACCCACGCTGGTATACTCAGGCCACCCCCCAATCTGCTCAGCCTTTAATCATGGCCAAGCGCTCAATCTGAAATGTCATGTTCATGATGCAGAAAACAGGGACTCTTGTGTTTATATCCCTAATGCTTTGGGAATTATAAATAACTGGGCTATGTGGTGACATTTTTAAGGAGCCTTGCCCTCAAATTGTCTCTACAGCTGTTCTCTATCCTAAAATTACAAATTGCATTGCAAAGCATTAATTACCTCTTTACCAACTGAACACAGGTGTCTGAAATCTGCATATCCTCATTTTATCCTCAGTCCATGCTAAGTCCAGTTGCTGTCTACGTACATTAATATGCTTGTAGACGGAGGGGGTTCTTGTGATAACATTTTGTACTTTGGACCTGGAGCCCCGGTGCTTTCCTGGGATCCAAAATAGATCTACTAGTTGCAATAGCCAAAGGACAAAGCTTGATATAAGAATGGGGAGCTGGCAACTTTTTAACCATCAGAAGTACATGGAACAGCCGCTGTATCCCACATGTTTACAATAGTTGGATATTATTGGAAGGATGCAGAAATAACACCTCAAAGTCATGTTTGCCAACCATAAAATGTGATTGGGACAAGAATGTGTAAAATCTGTTTTTCCTAGAAAATGGAAAATATTTGCGAGAGCTAAAGGCAGCTCCATTTCTCAAAGATACTTCTTTAAAAGCTGTTACTTGCCTGACACGTCTCTTACAGGCTGCATATCTACGCATGTCTTCTAATTCCTCTTAAGTTACTTTCAGTAACGACAGCTATATACTAGCATATGACTCAGCTGTCAGGATTAACCTGTCTATGCTCAATCAGGACTGAAGATTCCTTGATTGGATCTGGGGACATTAAGTTGTTTCGTGCAGATTGATTCCTAAATCTCTTTAGTATTATTTTAAGGGTATCCAAAATTTATTTGCAATCTACACTTGTTAAATTTGTTAATTGTTACTTTTTGAAACAAAATAAAATTTGTTGTTCAAATCAACTTGTTCCAAATTCTGAAACACTTTTAGTCTTCACAAACTATGGTCGGAAAACACTGAAACTCAAACTTTGTTTTATTAAATCTGATTAAAAAATGTAAAATTCATATCTAATATATATAAGCCTAGCGGCGTGTGTTAGTGTGTGTGTGTGTATGAAAAAAACTATTTTCTCAGAAAGGGCTCATCCAATTGACCTGAAATTTGGTATACAGACATTATTTGATGAAAAAATTATAATAGTGAAGTCAGTTAACTTCCATCCTCCCCCTTTCCCCCCGTGGGAGGGGTAGTAAAGGCTAAATTTACTAGTTGAGGGCTCAAACTCTTGACCGTGTGGGTATTTATTTACCAGAGCCTGTGTTTGGTCTTGGACAATTGTATGTCGCAGTTTCACGAGTACGGAGAAGCAGTGATGTGAAAGTGCAGGTTATGAATCCTGCCCTTCAAGGAAGACTGATTGAGCACAGCGATAAGGTGTTTAGCAGAAACGTTGTGTATCATGAGGTTTTAGAACAGTAAGACGATGGAGATTAAGGATGTGGCGATGAAGATGAAGGATGAGGCGATGGAGAAGAATGATGAGGTGGTGACATGTGGACAAAACCACGTTAAAAAAGGGCGCTTACGTCGGGAAGTAACGCTCTTCCCCTGAGGAGGCCTGGGCTAGCCCCAAATGCATGACAAGAACCTTTTTAACACCTTAGCTTGATTTGACTAGAATGCATGAGTATCATGCACGGGTTAACTTGTGTATATATATATATATATCAAGAAGTTTTTATTTGAGGTTTTATTTTTATTTTTTTCAGCAATTCGGCACACAGAGTGGATGCCTTAATGTTGCCTCGGCAGATATGACATAGAACCTATACACCTGAGTAATAAAATACAAATCGGGAAAAAAGCCTCATTTCTGCAGACCTCTGTGTTTCTATGCCTATGAAGAAATCTCACGTTATATAGCATAGTAAAAAAATTTATTTTTTTTAATTTGAAAATTAATCAAATCCCTACAAGAGATGTTAATGAACAGTTGAAATTACAGTGGTAAAGAAATTGACCTGGAAACTGATTTTGGCTAATGAGCTATGTGCGCTGAAATACCCTGAGAATTGTTCACTCGGAAACTATGATGACTTTGCCAAGTGTGGGGGGAACCGGGCTAGACTCGGCGCACATGTTTTAATATCAGCCTTACAGCAAAACTCAGACAGTGATGAAAAACTCTAATAAGCTCTATCTCATAATAAATGTGCATTATTTGCCAATTAAACATGCCCAGGCTGTTTGTAATACATCTTGGGAAACTTTAATTACAGAAGTTATGTATGCTTTAATGCTGCGCAGTGTGAAATCAAGAGTTAAATAATTCTCAAAGTAACTAAGAAAAAAATCAAAACAAGACTCTGTAGAAATAACACGTATTGGAAGCACTGGGGCATTATCTCTTGAAAATATATGATGGCTACTTAATTAGGATTGTTTATATATGGTCTTATACTGCCAGTTAAATAATAAATAGGTTTCTATTACCACTAACAAGGGTCTGACTTTGTAACCCTCTCAGCTAAACAGTCAACTGTGTTTGCAGATTAACGTGGGTTTATTTTTGTAACTATTATTTGGACACATACGTGCTCCAGGGTCCTTCTGTCGACTTAGCGTTTACATAGTTTCCTACTTAGATTCTAAATTGCTGGACAGAGACCTGTTTTATTTTTTTGTATTTATTTTTTAATATATCACTTTACTAAGTACAGAAATAAAATAAGCTAATCATAAGTGTTCTGTTTAATTGTGCATTACAGATGTCAGAAAAATATTAACATCCCCAAATATAAACTAACATGAATATCCATTTAAAGAATGCAGCATAGTAGAGTTAGCAGTGTCCAGCACATTATTATCAGCAATGACCAGCACATTACAGTCAGAGATGGCCAGTACATTACAGTCAGAGGTGACCAGCACATTACAGTCAGAGGTGACCAGCACATTATTATCAGCAATGACCAGCACATTACATTCAGAGGTGGCCAGCACATTACAGTCAGAGGTGGCCAGCACATTACAGTCAGCAGTGACCAGCACATTACAGTCAGAGGTGGCCAGCACATTAAAGTCAGCAGTGACCAGCACATTACAGTCAGAGGTGACCAGCACATTATTATCAGCAATGACCAGCACATTACAGTCAGAGGTGGCCAGCACATTACAGTCAGCAGTGGCCAGCACATTACAGTCAGAGGTGGCCAGCACATTAAAGTCAGCAGTGACCAGCACATTACAGTCAGAGATGGCCAGTACATTACAGTCAGAGGTGGCCAGCACATTAGTCAGAGGTGGCCAGCACATTATTGCCAGCAATGACCAACACATTACAGTCAGAGGTGGCCAGCACATTACAGTCAGAGGTGGCCAGCACATTACAGTCAGAGGTGGCCAACACATTACAGTCAGAGGTGGCCAGCACATTACAGTCAGCAGTGGCCAGTACATTATAGTCAAAGGTGGCCAGCACATTACTGTCAGCAGTGACCAGCACATTACAGTCAGAGGTGGCCAGCACATTAAAGTCAGAGGTTGCCAGCACATTAAAGTCAGAGATGGCCAGCACATTACAGTCAGAGATGGCCAGTACATTACAGTCAGAGATGGCCAGTACATTACAGTCAGAGGTGACCAGCACATTACAGTCAGAGGTGACCAGCACATTACTGTCAGCAATGACCAGCACATTACAGTCAGAGGTGGCCAGCACATTAAAGTCAGAGGTGGCCAACACATTACAGTCAGAGGTGGCCAACACATTACAGTCAGAGGTGGCCAGCACATTACAGTCAGAGGTGACCAGCACATTACAGTCAGCAGTGGCCAGCACATTACAGTCAGAGGTGGCCAGCACATTATTGTCAGCAATGACCAGCACATTACAGTCAGAGGTGGCCAGCACATTACTGTCAGCAGTGACCAGCACACTACAGTCAGAGGTGGCCAGCACATTATTGTTAGCAATGACCAGCACATCACAGTTAGAGGTGGCCAGCACATTAAAGTCAGCAGTGACCAGCACATTACTATTAGCAGTGACCAGCACACTACAGTCAGCAGTTACCAGCACACTACAGTCAGAGGTGATCAGCACACTACAGTCAGCGGTGGCCAGCACATTACTGTCAGCAGTTACCAGCACACTACAGTCAGAGGTGACCAGCACACTACAGTCAGCGGTGACCAGCACACTACAGTCAGCAGTTACCAGCACACTACAGTCAGAGGTGACCAGCACACTACAGTCAGCAGTTACCAGCACACTACAGTCAGAGGTGACCAGCACATTTACAGTCAGAGGTGGCCAGCACATTACTGTCAGCAGTGACCAGCACATTTACAGTCAGAGGTGGCCAGCACATTACAGTCTGTAGTGGCCAGCACATTACAGTCAGAGATGGCCAGTACATTACTGTCAGCAGTGACCAGTACATTCCTGTCACTAGTGACCAGCACATTACAGTCAGCAGAGACCAGCACATTGCAGTCAGCCCCTTAGCCCAAAACACCGAACACCATGCCTCCACCACAGATTCCTCAACCAGCCCCAGTGCTAGACAGTCTATTGCTTCCCATTAAAACAAGGGGACCACAAATGTGTAGGGGGCCCCCTAATAGTGTGGAGACCAGCACCAAGCTAAATAACATGGGGCCGGAGCCTCTATGAAGGGTGGAGCAAAAAATATGGCGTGTCTTCCCTCCCAGAGACTGTCAATTACTTTCTGAAAAGTGCTGGCAGTCTTTCCAGCACCCCTGTCCGTTGGGAGCCAGGTAGTGAGGAGTATTAGGAGTGCCAATTTTGCCACTTCAATGTTCCCGGTACAATGAAGGTTCCATTACTATAAAATGGTGAAAATATGTAAATAAAACACACACACAATTGTTAAATAATGTTTTGTTGAGATAAAAACTTCCCAGACCCCATTTACCACTTTAAAAAGGAAAATACTTCTTAATTTGCAATCCAATAGGGTCTTCTGAGTGTAATCCAAGGGGAATATCATAATAGTAGCCCAGGAAAATCCTCTAACTGTAATCCACGGGGAGATCTTCCTCTTGTAATCCATGGAAAATAATGTGCTCACATTTGACATACAGATTATAATCATCACTTGTGGTTGGGGTGGGGATTTCAAGGCAGGAGAGTCAATTGACCCTCTTGCATTCACTTGCAGCGAACACAAGTAAATAGAACAGACTGTCATGCCACCGCCGCTCCTAACAGCAGCGCAAGTGGGTATGGGGGCTCATTGGAATAAATAATTGCCAGCCCTATACTCTTTACATGTTTTTACTAGGGTAAGGCTAATAAAATAATAATTTTTTATGCAATTGGGTAAGGGGCCTAATGGACGTGGTATGTCTGTGTTTTACTTATTTAAGTGATAATCTAGAAGACACAGATAAGACTTTGGTGGCCAATAAAGTCAGTAGGAAATCAACTCATATCGTATTATCTGTCTCTTGTCACTGATCATTAAATAACTTAGGTCCATCTTTGTTATATTTGTAATTTTACTTTTGGTGAGTTAATTAAGTCAAAAGAAATCTTAATAGGTTACAGTTGAGTTTGTTTTAATTAATTAATTATAACATAAACAATATCCTTTTATCGATATTTACATGTAGCATTGTTTAAATTTGCAAACTTGATATTAATAGTATTATTATTGTTGTTGTTATTATAATCATTATTATTTATAAATCCTACTAGAAGGTGCAAATTAAATTAAACTGCTAAAGTAGCTCTCCTAATCATTATCAATTAATGTGACTGATGTTTTAGTCAATCTGATTGTTACTCTATGTTTTATGTAGAATTGCAAAGTAATTTAATAAGTTCTCTAATCATGCTAGATGCTATTTTTCAGAATGTTCAATCTCTATAATGTATTTACAGGTTTGTCGATAGACTACGGAGAAAACAAGTTATACTGGATCAGCTCTGGTAATAGGACAATAAATAGATGCGGCTTGGATGGAAGTAATTTAGAAGTAATAGACTCATTGAAGGAGGAATTAACAAAAGCCACAGCACTAACTATCGTGGGTAAGTGACGTTATACGACCTGTGGTGTATCCTATCCATCTACTGTTGGTTAAATAGGGCTTGTTGCACACTAAGGAATATATTCTCCAATCTGTAGGATATTTTGCCCATGTTTTCTATGGAAAGTAGTACTAATTTATAGAAACCTAGGTTAAAGATGGCATCCAACCTTTGTCGACTTACATTAATATTTTACATACCTAAGGTGGTTTTACTCTTTACACTCATGGTGGCAAATGCAGCAAACCTTCTAAGAGAGAAAAGGGGGGTGTAGCTCACAGCAACCAATCAGATTCTAGCTTTCATTTTCTAGAATGTGTCCCTTTACCTCTAAACTACTTGAGCGATTAGTTTACAAACGCCTGTCTCACTTCCTCGCCTCTCATTCCATTCTCATCTCTCTGCAATCCCCAACATTCCACTGAAACTGCTCTCACAAAAGTGACCAATGATCTACTTACTGCAAACTCTAAGGGTCATTTCTCCATATTCATTCTCCTGGACCTCTATGCTGCTTTTGACACTGCTGATCATCCTCTTCTCCTACACACCCTTTACTCCATTGGCTAAGCTCAATTAGACTTTGCCACAGCCTTCAAATCTTTAGATGCTCTTTGAAAACCCATCTCTCTTTTACAGGTGACCTTATTCCCGATAACACTATTCACACCAATGCACCCTCACAACTGTTCCAATCTCCACTGTGAGCCACACTCGCTCCTCTTGTTTCAGCTGTGCCCTCTTCCACTTAGAATGTAAGCTTTCTAATGAGCAGAGTCCTCCATACCCTTTGTTTTCATGTATGCGTTTATTTTGTCTACTTTGTATGTCCTTGTTTTATGCATGTCCCTGTTTTATGTATGTACTGTTTTCTCTACTGTATGGCGCTGCGGAGCACTGTGGCGCCTTAGAAATCTACAATAATAATAATATCAATAATCTGATTGGTTGCTATGGAAACATAACCCCTTTTCCTTTTTAGAAGGGTCTATACATTTACCTCATGATGTAAATTAGCGGTGGGCCGCAAGTCTAAGCCTTTTGTTTGGGGACAGCTGACTTCCACATCACGTTACCTCGTCTGCTTGTTGAAGGCAGGTCACTTGTCACCCCAGGAGGAGGAGAGAGTGCCCCATTAAGGAACGCTCCTGCTGTGCTCCATCTACTTCATGTTACCTATCACTGAAGTAAATGGTTTGTACCACAGGTGTACTATTCACTAATCACGAAATTTGCAGAATAGTGTTTATAAGTATAATATACCTGGGATATACATAGTAATTACATTTTAATTATTCTTGAAATTAACCTTTCTGTCAAAACATTCTTCAAATGTCATATTTTAAAAGAAAACAGTCTCGCTGCATTAATCACTTCTATCTGAGATGTTAGCACAGCTTATTGCAATGCAGTGAAGATTACTGTAAAGAAGGCACCAATAACTGCACCACAGAGACTTTATCAAGGAATAGACTGCGCTGAATGACACATAGTTTACAGAGCAGTGAGAGCACAGATGGAGCTGGGTGATACAGCAGGATTTTCCAAACCATAATCATTTTGATTTACCATTGTATTTGAACGTTATACTGAATATCTTTAATAAACCATTGGGCAATGGCATTTACATGACAGCCCTATTAGTCAATGTCCAAACCACTGGGGTTTTACACCCATGCATGATACAGGGTACTACTGACACAGAAGGCCCCTCTACAGAGAGCCTGTTTGGAACTATTTTGTGTTTCTCAGTATGGTTGTTCTGGTCAACATGTGACATGCTATAGAGAGAACCTTTCTGAAACCTGAGTCATAGTAACATAGTTGATGAGGTTGACAAAAGACACCAGTCGATCAAGTTCAACCTATTTTGGATCTCCTGCGATCCCTCACTTATATTTGGAATTGATCCAGACCAAGCAACCTCCAATCTGTTTCAATCGGGAAAAATCCCTCCATACCCAATATTGCAGTCCTATTTTTTCCCTGTATCCACTACTATCCTTCATTTTAATTAACAGTTGTATCCTTGGATACACATTTCTGCTAAAAAATTGTTTAACCCTTTCTTAAACATATCTATTGAAGAAAGAGTTAGACAAAGTTTTAGCGGAGGTGGAGTATTGGTCTAAAGGCTGGCCATGGGAATTTATAATGGAGGGACGAATTAAGCCTGAGGGAAATTAAAAGCTGAGTATTGTGTTCGTAACTTTGTGTCCCCCTCTAAGCGAGGACATGGAAAGTGAGCCTTGGTTACGTACATATTGTGCCAATGTAGGAGGTCACTTATGCCACATTATAAGTTTCCTGGCTGTTGGTGTCCTGATTCTAGTCTGTAAAACAAGTTGTTCACCCTCCCTCCCTGGTTTTGGAGGTCCTCTACTGGTACTTTGGATGCCAACACCTGCTTGGTAGTGTTTTATTGGTTCCCTCTTGTGGGTGGGTTTAGGTTTGGGTTTCAATACCCTTCAACTTGGTTGCTATGTTTACTTCTCGGTGCAGGACTTTTTTCGCTGGTGCTTTGGTTGCCAACACCAGCTGGTTTGAGGTTTGTGTTTTGGCTGAAAACATTCAGCAGCCTGAACTTGGTGGGCACACATTACCTTCATTTTTGCAATAGTAGAACCTGCCTCCCTACGATGAGTCAGGCTTTGTTTTTGGTACAAGCACCACTACAGGAACGGGTGTGTTGGTTCTGTTCCGGCAGCCCAGAAGAGATATGGGTTCTTGGATGCCTGGGACAAGGTTAAGCATACCCAAGCTTATTGATAAGGTGCACCCGGGTGAAATGGTTCCCCATGTATTGATATCGAGAGGGTAAACGGTCTTCACTGTGATATTAGAAGCATTGGTCCTAGCCGAACTGCTTATCATTTTCTCCTCCTCCATACAATGTTGGTATTTAAGTTTACTCCTTTATTTGCCAAGCTCTGTTTTGTGTCCTTTATTATTGGTACATTGGTAAGAAGGGATTACCCAGAAATCTTTGCTCCATTTGGAATGTTGTTTATTACACACTTCTATTGCTCTTATTACATACTGTTACTAGGAAATGTAGCTTAAAATCCACCCAAACTCTACTTTTAGTGAGGCTGCCATATTTAAAGGATGTTTTTGTAGGCGGTGGCCAATGGTCAGGTAACACTTTGAGAACTAACAGGCCCTATGGAAGGTTTGCTGGGAACACGTCACTATTTATTTGGTAACATATGTTTAGTACTTCCTTAGCAGGTGCTGCTAATTTCCTTGCATTTCCTTATACTGTGGATTAAATTGTATATTAAAATGTTATATACAGGCGCTTGACAGAAGGCTGTATAAATTACAGATGGGTGCCCAAAACGCAGGCCTCAAGGGCTACCAATAATTTCTCTAATTAATAATAATTAACCAGTAATCCTGGCTCTAATTATCTCCAAGACAGCTTGCCTGTTGTGCCCGGAGGGCTGAGCTTGGATCCTGCTCATCTTTGGTATCTCTATGTGGTCTGTTGATATATGAAACCAGCAGCTTGCAAAAAATAAATGTTTACTGGTTTTATTAGATTCACTTATGATCCTTATTTCCTGTAGGCAGAGCGGGAGGGAGGGCGACACTTCTGCAGTTCAATGACAAATTCCTAATTACCATTAGCAAAAGGTTGCAATGTTTCACTTGATAGCAATTTTTGAGTTTTCCTCTCATTTTACTGTAACATTTGCACTTAAAGGATCATTTAATTTTCAAAAAAGTGTTTTTAAATCGTCCTTTGTGCCGTCTGATGACCCAGAATAACATTTGGACCACACACGATGACCCAATTATCGGAACTTACAGCAATGCAACATATTGTCACATCCGCCCCCCGTTACATCATTCTTCTGCTTCAGTTCAGATGACATAATCACATTTCAAAGTCCCCGTTTATTATAACAATGGCTCAATTGGAGATGGGGCTATTACTTGGCTGGCTGAAGGACTGGTATGACGTGGCACAAAGTTGGCACCTTTTTATGCTCTATAGCGACATTCTCTTCAAAGTGGGTATTTCCTTATGTAGTACTGACTTCATAAGGGGTTTCCCCAACCCCTGCCATCATAGAGAAATTAAGGAACAGGACAGATCACCACCATTTAAAAAGGAGGGCTGGAATTTTTTTTTTTTTTTTTCTAACATCTTTATAGAATGTGGACGTCCTTTAAAATACAATTTTGCCTATATGTGTATAAAATTACTATACCCTAATAGTCCCCTAATGTGAAATGTGAATTTACCACACACAAAACGAAAAAAGGTTGTATAATCTGAATTTTGCACCTGGCCTGGAAATTTGATTTGGCCAAAATTGGGTAACTTTCCTCATCTCTAGATTCACGCTAACAAAAATGTGGTCTCATTCACCGCACTGTTGAATAAACCTTTCAATGGTATCAGTGCAGAGATGTATTCTATTTATCAACAACAACATGGCCCACAGCTTTTTTTTTGTTTAATTAGACATTATCAATTGCTAGGGTCCACAGTAAATTAGACAGTATAAACATTAAAGAAATGTTGAATACCCTTTTAACGGACACTTTATCCAAGTTGTGCGCTATTTGGGAATCCTGGGTTTTCTCTAGCGAAAGGGTCTGAACATAGTAATTGGTTTATACCTTACTCATGTTTCTGGTGAAAAAGGTTTTTTTTTTTCATTTTGTGATAGTATGATATTGGATCTTCATTCTTCCCACCCTTTCCCTACTCTCTGCCAGAACCTTACACATACCTAATCTTCATTCTAATAAATTGAAAATGAAAGTGCTATAAAGATGTGGTTAAATATAGAATCTATCTCAAAAAGGTGCATCGGTTTCCTGTCCCTGTTCCAAATTTGTAGTCTGTGATTATACGCTCTCTAATGATGTCAGTACATAAACAGTCTGAGCATCATCGCCAAAAAAAAATATAATGAAAATAATGCTTTTTTCTTATGTTATGTATTTCAATGTGCAATTTTTATTAATTTTAGGGAGCACTTTACAGATATATATTCATATATTTGTCTTTCCTTTGTGTAGTTTTACTATAATCCATTAACTAAAATATCACAACATTAATGTATAGTTTTTTAACTATTGGATTGCTAGGTTGGCTAAGTGGTTAGCACTTCTGCCTCACAGCACTGGGGTCATGAGTTCAATTTCCGACCATGGCTTTATCTGTGTGGAGTTTATATGTTCTCCCCACGTTTGCATGGCTGTCCTCCGGGTGCTCCGGTTTCCTCCCACACTCCAAAAACATACTAGTAGGTTAATTGGCTGCTATCAAAATTGACCCTAGTCTCTCTCTCTCTGTCTGTCTGTGTGTGTATGTTAGAGAATTTAGACTGTAAGCTCCAATGGGGCAGGGACTGATGTAAATGAGTTTCTCTGTACAGCGCTGCGGAATCAGTGGCGCCTATATAAATAAATGATGATGATGATATAATGCAATAAATTGATCTCACTTTTTTTTCCAAGTGTTACCTGATCAGTTTAGCTTACCGAATTTTACTTGGCAAGGTGACAGTATGAAAGTGTAGAACAGTGCCACAACAGCCTTGGACTACTTGTAGCTCTCCAGGTGTTACTACAAACTACAAGCCCCAGCATGCTTTGCCAGCTGATAGCCAGCCCATAGCTGGCAGAGAATGCTGGAACCCGTAGTTTCACAACACCTGGAGAGCCACGTGTATTTCAAGCCTGACCTATAGTATCCCAATGAATTCTAAAATAAATTAAAAATGGGAACATTTGACCTACATAAGGGGCGTTATTTGAATTCTACCTGAAATTGAGTCAGAATACACGTTTCCAATTTTAATTATTACACGCCCAATTATGAGTGGGTGCTTTAAAGATTGGCGTTTTATGTATACTTTCAATTATTAAGTCTGTTTTTTAAATGGATGAGACTGAACATGCAAATTGTCGTTCGTAAGCTGTGACATGTTTGTACATTTATGCTCTACGGCTGCAATTTACAAGCTGTTTCTGATATGCAGAACAACATAAGCAAAACCCAATCATTGCGTAATATTAAAATAATAACATCACATATAGGATTATAGAATATCTTTGAAAGTAAAGAATAGATCACTTTGTAGTGCTAACCCTTTTACTGCTATGCAGGATTTATACTTTGGCTCTTCATTGACTTTGGTATGCACGGTTCTTTCCTTCAATCAATGCTAACAGAATAAGGACGACGCGTTTCCCCGTGGGAGCAGCTGGAGTTCCCTAATGATGGGAATCATCACACGCATTTGTTCATGGTTTCACTGGCGAATCAGTACCTCCTTTTTTTACTAAGATAACAGGTTTTGCAGAGCTTTACGGCAAGTGCAACAGAGATGAGCAGAAAGCCTCTGGGATTTGCAAAAACGTAGATCGAATATCTGTTTTCTTATCTTCTGGCATTGATAGAACTGTGTTCTATTTTGCCTTCTTAAAGAGCCACTAAACTCCAGAATGTATATTTTCAGATGCGGAGGTAAAATACATAGTTCAGTGTTACCCTAACGCTCCACTGTTGCAGTCGCTGTCAACAGTCCCTACTTTTAAGGGGCAGTCCCAGATTTTAATGCTTTGTCCCTATTTTTCAATATACAATTCCTCTTTTTCTGCACGTTAGACACAATTTTCAGCATTTATTCTCATTCTTTCAACTCTATACCAAGGAGTATTTAAAACGCAAAAATGTATGTCATTATTGAGCCCGGTAAAGGTGAAATGATGGGTATTGTAGTGCTCCAAGGTCCGGCGAGACAGTATTGCGCATGACGGCCCTGAGTCATTAAGGAGAACAGAACTTCCTGGAGCGAGTTTGCTCCTAGACAAACCATGTTACAATGCAAGGGGTGCAAATTAGTTTATTATTTGGACATAAGTTAAATACTGGCTGTTTTTTTTTCATGTGCCACACAAATACTTACACTGAAATTTAAAGTTGATCTAGGAAATGCCCTACCCAGACTATAAATCTGTCCCCACATTTTAAATTTACCTCCCCTTCCAATGCAACATGGTTTTGCTAAGGTGCAAAGTTACTCCTTTTTTATGCTTTACTCTCCTTAATGACTCATTCCAACATGTTTAAATGAAGCTGCTCAATCGGAAATTGTCCCTGGAAGTTATCTTAAAACATTACCTCCCTGCTACATTGCAGAAATCTTTAGGACAGTGTCCTGATACAGGTACTCTAGGTCCAAATGGTGACTTAGCAGTCATTTCAGTTACTGTGACATCACTGGCCCCATTGTATGAATCAACCAATCCAGGCAGTGTAAGAATGCAAGACTGTCAGTCACACTGTGTCTACTGTTTTAGAGAAGTACTTCCCTCCTAACTGAGACAATCGTGGACATATTTAGTTATATAAACACTATAAACACTCCAGTTAATTCATGTATTATTCAGCTTAGTAATTCTTAACTTTTCACATAAATTTATGTCAAAAAGTGGCTTTACTTTAAATTAAATAAATACGTATTTTAAAGTCAATGGCTGTAATTTCCTTAATGAACTTTATATGTTATGCTCAAATAAATGTGGGTTTGGAGATTAGTTTTTAAATAGAAAACAGTCTCATCATGGGAGGTCAATTCTGATACTTCTGCCAAATTAGATATTAATTTCTTATATTCTGCAGGTGGCATATAATTTATTTGAAATGCTCATGTGTCTGGAGGAGTTCTATCTGTATTGTAATAAGCTCACTAATCACATCTTGCTCCAATACATTTTCTTTCTTTTTTTTTTTATATTCTTCAGCAATTAATACATTGGAAAGACACAATAATAAATGAACGTTCATTGTAAGTTAATGCTGATTACTCATCAGCGTGAACCAATTCACATGGGTATTTTCCATAGCAACCAATCAGATTCTAGCTATTATTTTCTAGAATGTACTAGATAATTGATAGCTAGAATCTGATTGGTTGCTATGGGCAACACTTCACTTCTCTTTTTAGAAAGTTTTAGTAATTCTACCCCATTTCGCCCTGCCGACTTAACGGGGTAAGTGAGAAGGATACATGAAGGGGGCCAGCTCTTCAAGTAGTCCAGGGAGTAAATTTATCAAGCTACAGGTCTGGAAAAGTGGACATGTTGCCTATAGCAACCAATCAGATTCTAGCTGTCATTCATTTAGTACATTCTACAAAATCTGATTGGTTGCTATAGGCAACACCTCCACTTTTTCAAACCCGCAGCTTTTTAAATTAACCCCCAGGAGTACATCCCTCCCCCAAGTTTGGGAATGAGTCACACAACATTCTTAATATATCAAATAAGCTTCCATGAATTAATTGTAAACAAATTTGAAGTAAATAAACTGTGTTTGAGACTGGGTACCTTTTGTATAATTTGTGGCAATGCCCATCTTAGTTTCCCAGTAAGAAAACTAGTTACATAAGGATTTTGTAGACACTTACAGTTTTGTTGATGATGCAACTATACCTGAGCTGTAATCTTGCTGATCACAGCCAATCAGAGTAATGCTTTTGATTTGGCCAACTGACTGACGGGAAATTTATATCCAGTAATTTGTGTCTTTCTCTTTAGCTCCCTTCACTGTATTATTAATCATTGCGGCTGTTGAGTTCTTATATCACGCTCTTTAAAATACAGTTCACGAAATGCAAACACAGAACACAGCTAATCAGTGCTACAGCTGTAACTCCAGTGGAAAAAAAGAGGTTGGACTTACAGTATTAAAGACTCAAACAATGAGCACTTAAAATACTCAAATTATAACATACAGTACTAAAATATAAAGCTAGTATTAATAAACAGACAGAGGGGCACCTCTAATTTTGGAGCCCTGGACAAATGCCTGTTGTGCCTTTCCTAATCCCAGTCTGAGAACCATAATGGACTTTTATTTTAATATATGCCATGATCTTTTTGAATACTTGTCTATAAACTTCAAAACTAAATAAACCAATAAACCTTTACTATGTTATTAAATCAGTTCTAAGAATGGGGGAGATGTATCAATATGTGGTTATTCCAAACCACAATTTAAAAGGTGTCTTTTTGTGCAGTTTGTCAAATAACAAACTGTACATCAAGCAAAACTGCACAGAAAGAAGCAAATGTTCTAGATGTATTTCTTCCTGGCGAGATTGGTCAAATCGCATGTTGCTTTATTCACAGTGGATCATTAACATTCCGTCACAAGGTATCAGCAAATACATATATAGCCGTAAATCTTTTATGTACAACCTATAGCATAGCCTAGAGATCAATCCAGGGCTCAGATGTGTCATCATTAACAAGTAAACTTGGAGCTGGCCTCTGGAATACACATAGACACATCTCCTAATGATACATGCTAGTCAAAACTGCACACATCCTCAAATAATTATAATGATATAATAAACTTTTTTTGCATGTTGTACGGTGTGCGATTTGCATCTTCTAACACATCGCACATGAGGTTACACAACTGCAGATGAATAAATACTGTAGTTTGTGTTAAAACCTCCTCCTATTGATGGTGGTTTTAAAAATCACATAATTTTATCTTATAATGCACAAATATCATTATATAAGCCCCATGTGGTACAATTCTATTCCCGTATAGTTGTATCATACATATGCCCTGTTTGGAAGTTGCCTATTTGCTAAAAGCCCATTTCGGCCTAATAGGAGAACATAGAAGTTCCCATGACAACGAGGATCCTTCAGATGGTTTATGCGACAGACAATATATGAACTGTGAACCACCGGTCAGATGACCGCAGAGGGTTGTATAAATGATCTAAAGTCTAACACAGTTTTTGCAGCAGCATAAAATGGGTTAGTAGGAAATGTATATATATAGTAATTCAAGAGATCTGTTGTATTTGCCATAGAATAAACTAGAAGACTATGAAGGGGAATTCATCATGAATTTGTGTGTTTTCTGTGCTTTAAAATACAGGGCAGTTTTCTGTAATCAGGACTGCTAACATAAAAATGTCATGTTATTCTCTGTTTCTTATTGATTTGGAATTGCTTGTGTCCAACATACAGGGCATGATTATATTTGTAATGCTGACAAGTTGGGCATATGTCTGGAGATGTACTATTTAATGGGAAGCATGCAAATGGTTTTATGTGGTTTTATTTATTTGATTTTCTTTTATGATTTTTTAATGTTTTCTTCTTGATCTTTAGAAGCAACTTACAGAGTAAAAATGGAATAAGTGGGACAAGAGCATGTGAGGGGCACACACGCTAATGTACTGACTGTTCACTCACAATGCCTAGGGTAGTGACAACTCTAAACATGCCCCTGCCAACAGGATGTGTTTAGGATCCCTTGAGAGTATGCACACAGGTCATTTTCATATTCCCAGGGTGTGCCCAGAGGCTGGCTGGGCTGGGGGTATCTGCTCACCGGGCCATAATGGCTTACCTTGGGCTGGGTCACTGGGCCACTTGCATTTTTTTTTTCTTTTAAAATGTTTCTAATAGGCTGCTGAGCCGAGGCTTGCTCCCCCACCCCTCAGCTAAAATTTTCCAGCAGCCCTGTGTGTGTCCTGTTCATCACTAGGTGAGCGCAACTTAAATTGTGCTGCAAACAGAATGCATTGAGCTCTATGTAGAGCACAGCAACACTACAGATGGGAATTTAGCGTTATTGTTGGACAGAACAGGGATTTAAGGCAATAGGACATGCTGCATCCATCATCTGTCCCATAGAACCATAGAATACAGGATACTATTGTCGTTTTTGAAATGCTGGTGACTAATATGTATGAGCCCTAAAGCATCATCATCATCATCATCAACATTTATTTATATAGCGCCAGCAAATTCCGTAGCGCTTTACAATTGGGAACAAACATTAATAAAACAATACTGGGTAATACATACAGACAGAGAGGTAAGAGAACCCTGCTCGCAAGCTTACAATCTATAGGACAATGGGAGTTAGAAACACAAGGGCATGACCTTGTTGTGTTGATCAGTAATTATCTCGCATAAGGAAATAGTAGAGTTATTGGAGGCTTCAGAAAAACTGATGGACTGTGTTCTTCAAGATCCTTAAATAGTCATCCAGTCTTACCTGGTGGTATCTTTCTCTGTTAAAGGGTCTGTCAGCCTACAGATGGCATTCACTTATTGGTTTCTACATGTCGTCTTGTAACTTTTACTACATAGCTTTAGCTTTTTCTTTCTGTCTGACTTTTTTTTAGCCAAGTATTTACATTATCAGACATAATTGTTTATTGTTCTTGCTCTGCTGAAGTTAGAAGGTTTAAGCAAAGTATTGAGTAAAAGTTGCAAGAAGTCACATACAAGCCAATAAACTAAAATCATCTGAATGTTAAAACACCATTTAAGGGTAGCATGGTGGTTCAGTGGTTATAACTTCTGTCTCACACCACTGGGGTTATAAGTTCGATTCCCGACCATGACCTTATCTGTGCGGAGTTTGTATGTTCTCCCCGTGTTTGCGTGGGTTTCCTTCGGGTGCTCCGGTTTCCTCCCACACTCCAAAAATATACTGGTAGGTTAATTGGCTGCTATCAAATTGACCCAAGTCTGTGTGTGTGTGTATGTTAGGGAATTTAGACTGTAAGCTCCAATGGGGCAGGGACTGATGTGAGTGAGTTCTCTGTACAGCGCTGCGGAAATAGTGGCGCTATATAAATAAATGGTGATGATGATGTTGAAGGGTTCTGCTATTGGAAACACTGTCAGTTAACTGGTGAAAAGGGTACTTAAAGGAAAACTAAACCTACCTAAAGATAAGATACCCAAACTTTTGCTGCAGAAATGTAAGTCTATGGACGTATTTTTGCGTGTGAGCAAAAGTTGCAATTTCACTTCTAAACGAGCCGGTGTCACAATTACAGTCAATGATGTGTACGAGAAAAACACACACAACACCCAAAGCCTAGTCTTATTGTGCTCAGTTCCTCACTGCACACATTGACATACATAACATCTCTCGTGAATAATACTGGGAATAATATAGAGCAGCGTTAAGTGTATGTGCTCCTACCTTGTACTTTACTGAAAAACACATGAAAGCTCATTAACATGTTCAATGAGGTATGATGCCCTGTTTCATTGACTTCAAAGTATTTGTTTGATGTTTTCAGTCTATAAAGAACTTGAATATATCACTGTGAGATTGATTCTTGTGTTCCTTTTCAGTTTTTTCCCTACTCTTAAAAGCCAAATAGGATCGCTGCCTACCTGACTTACAAATAGCACTCAAACTAGGATATGTAGCCTATTCCAGATAGTTATCTGTGGAAGGTCTTAACTGTATTTTCTGTGTGTTTATTTATTTGATTGTTTAAGAGTAAGTATAAGCAAATGTCCTGCTTTTCATTCAGCAAATGGTTTTACGAGTTTATTGTTCATGCTGTAGAGTGGTGCACATTACACAAACTTGCCCTGAGGTTTAACAAACAGAACAAGCGGACAAGTTCACAGATGGATCAAAATAGTAGAGTCAGGACAAGGATTTAGACGGTGAAGAGTGGATGGAAGCAGTTAGAGTGTTATGTTTTGTTTTACTTTTATTTTTCCAATTTTTTTGTTTTAAAAATTGTATTCAAGTATTATGAGATACAACAAATTTCAGACTAGTAAAACTTAGCTCTTTCACACAATCAAATACCAAAATACATTAAAAGTTATATATTGAGCATAATAAATTATTCCAAAATAATGGAGCTGGATTCAGGGGGGGGGGGACAGTGCATAGCAACACTTGGGTAGGACCTGGCGACATTTCCAAAGCTCCCCTGCCCTCAAAAGAGCAAAGTGGGGACCTTTTCTGAGGATACACGGTCAGGCACATGTGCCGCTCCAAAGAGGCCTCTGCTCTACTCTTTTAGGAGCAGAGCAGGACCTCGAGGGAAGGGTGTTTGCAGTGGCCTCGAAGGGGTGGGAGTCATACCATCTTACATGGTAGCCAAAGTCTATTATCATCACCATCATCATCAAGATCATCATCTATTTATATAACACCACTAATTCCGCAGAGAACTCACATCAGTCCCTGCCCCATTGGAGCTTACAATCTAAATTCCCTAACATACACATAGACAGAGAGAGAGAGACGGAGAGAGAGAGACTACTATGTTTTTGGAGTGTGGAAGGAAACCAGAGCACCCAGAGGAAAGCCATGCAAACACGGGGAGAACATACAAACTTCACATAGATAAGGCCATTTCATCTCTACCTATATAGACACATTGGCATTGCAATGCCTTTGCACCATCTGTGGCAACTGATCAGCACGATGTAAGGATATGAAATGTGGCATTGACCAACCCCGAACATTTGTGCAAAAATATCTGTAATTGCAGCAATCCTTCTTCCCAAACAGAACTGCAAATGTGACCTGTTTAGAACCTATTTGCTCTGTGAGACGTGCTAGAGTCACTGCATCCTAGATCTTCACCAATGATGATCACTCTGAAAGGATTGGTAAAGATACTACATTAGTTCAATTATGCTTTTCTATATATTTCCTTTGTATTGGGTGAAAAGCAGATACGCAAGAGCGATCACAGTGTAAGAGTCAGGGAATTCCAACTTTACATTTGAATAATTATTGAAATTATTATGCATAACATACGTATCAAACAGACACAGAGCTCTCTTCCTATTTACACAGTAGGTATACATGCTATATTTATCTCACATTTCAATTGCTACAAGCGCTTGTAATGGTCTAATTAATATGTTGGAATTATGGAGCCCCATACAGAACCCCTCACCTTAAATTGCTAATGTGCCCTTGGAGATAGTTGATGTTTTATTATTCAATAAATGCTTAGAGAATAAATATATAATCCATTCTACAAAAGGAACTTTATTTCACTACATATTTGCATATGTTAAAATGAGAGTATCCCCATGTTACTCAGGAAGAACACATGTGTATTTTTCAATTAGACTTGGTCGAAGGTCCATAGATTGATACTTTGACCAACAGTTTACACTTGCCAAATGGAGGTAAGAATTAACATCAAAGTAATTAACTGAATCCTTCGTGGGGGTGCTTATCATGATCGTTTTGGAGTATTGAATGATGATTGTATCATGATGATTTTTGAAGGTTGCTGTTTATTGTGGTGAAGTAATTTATGCCTCTGTGTTACAATTGTTATCCATTGCCCAAATCTTTGGCAGATGTTTTGTACCCATGTTATGTCCCTTTAATTTTAGATGGGACAAGGAGGCTGTAGAGGGGCAGCAGGGTGGCACAGTGATTAGCATTGCTTCCTGACAGTGGACGGCTGTCAAGTTTTAGCCCAGGGGCAAGATTTGAATCAGCAGCCTATTAGGAACATATTAAAGAAAAAAAAAAAGCAGGTGGCCCATTGACCCAGCCCAAGGTAGCCCACTATGGGACTGGCCCAGGGGGCAGATGATCCCATGTCCCCCAGCCCAGCCTGCCCCATGGGTTTGATTTCCACCATGGCTCTATCAATGTAGAGTTTGTCTGCTCTCCCCGTGTTCCTATGGGTGTTCATCCTACTCTGGTTTCCTCTCACACAGTCCAATACCATACTGGTAACTTTAATTGGGTTTTGACAAAAATTGACCGTAGCGTGTGTGTGTGTGTGTGTGTGTTAGGGAATTTAGAGTGTAAGCTCCAATGGGACTGATCTGACTGATTCTATAGAATAGCGATAATAGCAATATTACTAGCAAGATCAGGGCTTTGAGCACTATTGGGAAGCTATATAAATAAACAATTATAATAATTAGTATTAGATTATAGAAGTACAAAGAGCAGCATCTAGTAGTGTGACAAGTTACTGCCATCTCATAGTGATACTTCTTACCCTCCGAGTGAACTCTTTCTCCCTTTTAGGTGAACATTAACAGTGCGGGAGAGATAAAAGGGATCCGTGCCAGATTGCTTTATTAGAATAGATTACAATATTTAAAGTTATTTAAATACATTTAAATGAAATATTTTAACTATTGGAATTTATTCTGCTTGTCTGTATCTTTAAGGGATTTGGCTGTGACAAATTCAGACCCCACTGATTAGGTCGTTTTAAATCATTATCTTTCCTCGGAGAATATGTCACTCAGACTTGGAATACGGCACTGTAAGAAGAGGAGCTATTCCTCTCAATTGCTCAGTTGATGTCTTTTAAGCCGTGAGTCAGTGTGTTTTTCTGCATGAATCAAACTCCTATTTATATGACTATTATTCCTATTAGTCATTATTAGAACAATAATGACTTTTATTTTGTGAAGATGGATTGAGAAACATCCTAGGGCTTAATACAGCCTAGTGTAGGGTTCTTCAGAACTCAATGGCACAATATGGAGATTCTCAAAGAGCGCGTCACACTTTCCAAGTCCAATCAGATGCAAAATAATATGGCAGCTGACTGGCGTATGTGCATCTTGGCGCTGGTTTGCCTCCTGAATGCCCTCACTATACTCAGCCTACGTTAGACAGCCCTTTCCCTCCCATATTTCACCTCTCCAGTCGAAAGGAGATGCAGGTTTCAGATACGCGCCCTTTTCTTGTAGGCATGTGCAGTGCAGATTTTGTCATTTACGCCACTCAAACTGGCGTCATGTCCTAGGTCAGTGGGTTGAGCCGAATAAATGGAAAGTCATATGCCGGAGAATGCTGCTGTTTTTAGCAAACCCTCAGCATCTTATATATTTATATTCACGTGTGTGCTTGAATGGTCTGGATACATGTTTCGTTGGTGCTTTTCTTTTATTTGATTGTAGAGCATACTTGGCCACTCCCGGGATGTCAGGGAGTCTCCCAAATTCTGGGTAGCAGGCCATCATCATCATCACCATCACCAGATATTTATATAGTGGGCAGGATGGGAATATCCATGAAGCAATTTGCAGTGAATCGCGTCATTTAGGCCTCACTTTTGCGTCACTGCGATGTGGGGGCGGAGCCAAAATGACACAATTCACAGCGTGCCGTCCTCACCATTCATCTCTCCTCCGGGATCTCCCAGAGACGAAGAGTGAAAGGTTGGTAAGTTTAGTACATTAGGTCACATAATGCACATGTTTCAAACACAGCAAGTTGCCCATATGATGTGATCCTTATACCCAGGTATTTTGTCTTCACTGACAAGTCCTCCATAGCGCACATTTTAAAATGAGTCATGTGACACAAGTAACATAAGCTATATCTCACGGGTTTGACATCACTACTCTCCAAATATAAATGATGACATTCAGCTCACTGAATATAAGGATAGCACAGTGGCTCAGTGGTTAGCACTTCTGCCTTACAGCACTGGGGTCATGCGTTCAATTCCCAACCATGGCCTTATCTGTGAGGCGTTTATATGTTCTCCCCGTGTTTGCGTGGGTTTCCTCCGGGTGCTCCGGTTTCCTCCCACACTCCAAAAACATACTGGTAGGTTAATTGGCTGCTATTAAATTGACCTTAGTCTCTCTTTGTCTGTCTGTGTGTGTGTGTGTGTGTTAGGGAATTTAGACTGTAAGCTCCAATGGGGCAGGGACTGATGTAAATGAGTTCTCTGTACAGCTCTGCGGAATCAGTGGTGCTATATAAATAAATGGTGATGATATATTTTATATAACACTGTTCACATTTTAATGTCACTGCTGTAATATACTGTAAATATAATCCGGTACATAAGGCTTCACTGGTGAGTCTGAAAAGTGTTGGGGGGGGGGGGGGGAAGGAGTTGGCAAAACTTTAGACAACTTAAAAAAACTTTCTGGTATGATACAAATATATTGCAGTAAAGCTACAGAAAGACGAGCAAGCGTGAAGCTGCGTGAGGCTAATAACTGCAGTGTGATTTGTGGAACCCTGTGTGCCGTCTGCCTCTTCCTCCTCCCTGACAGTATAAGTTCATACAACCTAGTAGCTTCATAAGCTGCGCCCTGTGTTCTTCTGTAGTAGAAACAAAGAGAAAATCTTCATGTGCTGCCTGCACTCCCTGGGAATCCGTGTATTACTTTTCTATTAATCCATCGTCTTACTGAGAAACAACCCTTGGCTATCCTGGAGCTAGATGATAGATTTTCTCTTTTTACAATGCACTTATTCATTTGTTTTATAGTATGAAATATTGTACTTGGTACGAATTGTATCACTTTCTTAGCTATAATTATTGCAATTAACAATAAGACGGTTTCAGATTTATACGTTTATGTTTAACCTTGGAAAAATAGATTTCTTATAAAAAAATAAGCCTCACTTGCGCTGCTTTTGGGATAAGAACATATACTAAAGGACTAAAGGCTATAACAATGTAAAATAACAACACTAAAGACTTGTGTTGCTTAAAGAAAGTTCATTCCCCATATAGCCAAAGCTTTCACTCTAGGACACAGAACATTTTAGAATGCACCAAATTCTCTCGGAATTGTATGTGTTCCAGATTTTTTTTTTTTAACTTCTTTAAAGTGTGGACCAAAATCTAGTTCAATACCCGAGAGCAATACCATTAAATTGATCGATTTATTGTCAGACATGCCTATGCAACCAGTCAGCAGGAGACCGATACCGCGACCAAGAGCCAAACTGCTGTGTCTGTCCAATTTGGCCAACTGTGTGTGTGACCGTATTAGAAATTGATTTTTTCAGATGGTGCTTGGACTGAGTGGCAGAATGTGTGAGTGTGACTATCGTTATGTCACAATTCATACTGGGACGTAATCTAAAAGTATTATAGAATATGTGTTATTATTTTTTGGTTGACGTTTTTACTTTGTTTCCTAGAATTTCACACCAGTCTTTTGGTTCAGAAAAGTTACATCCTTAAGGGGAAATACACACTTTTTAACACATACATCTCACTTTTTAACACATACATCCCGCAAATGACAATAAAATAATATGCAAATCATTAAGTGGAGAACTACAGATTCATCGACACTTGTGAGGTACAGAATTCGGCAACATTTATTACATGAGTTTGAAAAGATAGTAGTCTGAGAATTTATGTTCCACTACTCCCAATTCACAACAATGAAATGTGGCAGTCAGTCAGGACTACGTCTAGTTTTTTTTTACTCTATTGAAACAAAGTTGCAACTTCCTGCAAAACAGTTATTTCTTAGTGCTGCAGAGAATAGAGCTGATTAGTGCATTGATTTATGGGCTGAGCCAGTGATGTCACAGCAGCTCGTATGACTGCAGTTTCAGATTTTTTGCCTGCGTCAGACCCCATTAGGCACTTTCTTAAAGATGTTGACTGTGCTTCATCTGTAGGTAAAATAGTGGTGCCTAAATACTTTACTTTTTAATAGAGATGCAATGCAATTTCAGGTTAAGAATGGATAATGCATTTTATCTTCATGGTTCATATCTGGAAATTTCAGCTTTAAGTTTTAATAGTCCTTCAGTTATTGATGTGGATAAATGTGTTTCTGGTAGAAGCTTTATGTAGAACTTGGCCATCATGATGCTGGAATGGGTCAATATTTGTTCTAGGGGAAAGTCTTATTGTGCTAAGGAGTGAATTTCATAAAGTAGGTGCAGTTCGAAAAAGTCCTGTAACCGTGAATGGGAGGATGTGATGAGAGTGGAAGAGAGATGCAGATCTTGTGCAGAACGGAGGTGTTGAATTGGGACATATTTTAAGACAAGTGAGGAGATGTATGTTGGTGCAATTTTGTTGACGGCCTTGTATGTTAGTAGAAGAATTTTATATTGAATTTGTTGAAAAACAGGCAACCAATGTAGAGACTGACAGAGTGACTCAGCAGAGAAAGACCAATTTGCAAGGTAAATCAATCTGCCCGCTGCATGCAAAATAGATTGTAGGGGCTCGAGTATAATTTTGGGAAGACCAGTAAGGAGAGAATTACAGTAGTCGATGCGGGAGATGATGAGTGCATGAATTAAAGTTTTTGCAGTGTCCTATGTGGGATATGTACGTATTCTGGAAATGTTCTTTAGATGTATGCAGCATGATGCAAATATAGAGTTGATGTGGGGAACAAAGGATAGTTGTGAATCAAGGATTACACCTTATAGCGTGAATGTTGTTTTGTGTTAAATTCTGAAGTACTCAATAAAATAGTACTAGTGCTGCCAGCCTAGGCTGGTACTAGCAAAGTCGGAAGCAAAAAAATGGCAGAGAAACCCAATGTATAGAGTCTCCATGCATTAGTGCTAAACCAGCCCTAAAACAGCCAGCAGAGGGCTAGATTCCCTAGGGGTAATTGTATAAAAATAAAAATAATTAAATATTTGGTCCATGGTGCAATATAGGGAGTGCCCAGGTCACCATTAATTGTTTAGGTATACTAGTACTAAAAGTGACACCATACCCATGGCTTGTTTGGTTGAGGTCCAGATTCTTTTCAAGTAGACCTGCCACATTTTCCATCACTTGCTGAATGCACTAAAGCCATTTCTGCATAACACTCAGACTTTTTTTTGATAAAGAAGCATTAAAAAAATAGGAACAAGTTCTAGAAAATTAAGTGTCAAAATTCCCAGGGGCAAAAACAGGGACATTTGTAAACCCTAAGTAAAATAAAACAGAAATCTACTCTTAATTGTCGGTTATATTGTGAATTTTAAACACAGGGATATAGCTGACATCAGTCCTGCCAGTGTCACATATGTGCACCTAGATTTTCTAACCCATCAGTCTCCTAATTACTATTACACTATTCATTATGTTAACGGTAATATATGAAATATATCTAGGCAGCGTGCCCAGCACTAAGTACAGCACACAGTTGACTCCTATAAGTGCTCAGTCCGCCATTAATGAGAACTAATTGCCCATCAGATGGCACATTACGACTGCTTTTCGAAATCTCTAAAGTGAAATGTATGCGACGATAGAGACAATGTTACTGTGTCCCAAAATAATGCTGTTTCCAAGCTTTTCCAAGTTGCATTAATAGGTTCTTTTTTTCCTTTTAAGAACATTTAGCAAATACACTGAGAAAAAAGAAACAATAATATTTTCATTACCATAAGTACAGTAATTACTGTGTTTGATATTCAAAATGTCTCATTTGTCTTCTCTTAATTGGAACAGACAGCATGTATGTTTTGTGTACTTGCATCATATACTGTGCTTTAGATCAGAACTTTAATTGCCGAATGTGTCAAACAGAAAATTATTTTAATGAGCTGTAATGATTTTAACTTTTGTTTTTGAAAGTACTTATTGAATTTTTCTTTTCAAAACGAGATGCTTTCAAAACACTAAGAAAAAAAAATTAATATATCAAATGCCAGCTTTGGAGAAATTATGAGTTGGAGAGAATAAACAGCATTTGCTATTTCTTTGTGGGTTTTGGAATGGTCGAGAAGGTTTCTGAGATTCTCAGCTTCTCTGCACAATTCTAAGCAGGTAAATTGTTAGTTTGGGAAAGCGGTCTATTTATATGTACTTCTACGTGATAGTCTGTGTTATGCACTTTATTATTTTGTAATTTCGTGCAACTTTCTTTATTATCTGCATTTTATCAGAAATGATAAGCGGGGACTGCTTCTGTTCTATATCTCCGGTGGAAGGAAGTAATCATTCAATCACTGCTATCATTTGATAGACGTACTTCTGAGGGGAGCAACAGTGCCTTTTCATGGCATAGGCTTCAAGAGTTTTCAAGGTGATCCTTTGAATTTCTGCCCCAACTGAACTTAAAGAAAAATGAAACACAAGATGAGTGGAGATCACACTGGAATATCACATAAAGCTATAATGGTCCAATCATGCCTTAAAATCATTTAATATGTTAGAAGGGAGTTACTGAACAGACTGGAAGCTGAGGGGCTATTGTCTTTTTTTCAAAATTAAGTTTTAAACTGAAACCTCTGTCCTGTACTATGTTTGAATCTACCAATCTGTAGAGAACACTGCTATCACTTTGGAGACTGCAAGCCAATCAGTAAGATCGATAAAGTGTTAGACTATTGCACACAGACTCTCTTCCCTCTCTTTATTCTAGTGTAATGCAGGATAATCCTCTCCACCACCACCATCACCACCAGCGCCACAGTGCTCCTCATTACACAGTAATGTAAGATAGAGAAGCCTCACCACCACCCTAACTTCCATCACTACCACAGTGCTTCTAACTCCACAGTAATGCATGATAGAGAATCCCCACCTCCACCATATCTTCCATTACTACCACAGTGCTCCTACCTCCACAGTAATGCAAGATAGAGAATCCCCACCAGCACCATAACTTCCATCACTACCACAGTGCTCCTACTTCCACAGTAATGCAAGATAGAGAATCCCCACCAGCACCATAACTTCCATCACTACCACAGTGCTCCTCATTACACAGTAATGTAAGATAGAGAAGCCTCACCACCACCCTAACTTCCATCACTACCACAGTGCTCCTACCTCCACAGTAATGCAAGATAGAGAATCCCCACCTCCACCATATCTTCCATTACTACCACAGTGCTCCTACCTCCACAGTAATGCAAGATAGAGAATCCCCACCAGCACCATAACTTCCATCACTACCACAGTGCTCCTACTTCCACAGTAATGCAAGATAGAGAATCCCCACCACCACCCTAACTTCTATCACTACCACCGGTGGCAGTCAATATTATGGCTATGGAAAATCCGACATACATTTAAACGAAGCGACAACAACGAATGGTATAAGGGTGATAATAATAAAAATACTACTTACTATATAACAGATAATAACTTTTTCCGAAGGTTTCAATGACCGGTCACTGTAATCTCCAAGTGGGCTAAACAGTTACAGTAGGAAATTACGTCACTTACCATAGACAGAGTGAAAATGCCGGTTTTAAAGCGGCAATAGCCAGACCCCACCCCATGTATAATGATATACAGATGTGGGGTCCGAATAATGCCGCTTTAAAACCGGCATTTTCACTCTGTCTATGGTAAGTGACATAATATCCTACTGTAACTGTTTAGCCCACTTGGAGATTACAGTGACCGGTCATTGAAACCTTTCGGAAAAAGTTATTATCTGTTATATAGTAAGTAGTATTTTTATTATTATCGCCCTTATACCATTCGTTGTTGTCGCTTCGTTTAATAGTATGTCGGCTTTCCCATAGCCGTTAACCTGTACCCCACCAACTACCACAGTGCTCCTACCTCCACAGTAATACAAGATAGAGAATCCTCACCACCACCCTAACTTCCATCACTACCACAGTGCTCCTACATCCACAATAATGCAAGATAGAGAAGCCCCACCACCACCATCACTACCACAGTTTTAATTGTGCCACTGTAAAGCATGATAGAAAATTTTGTTTGTGTGTTTGCTTATCTATCTATCTATCTATCTCATATCTATCTATCTATCTATCTCATATCTATCTATCTATCTATCTATCTATCTATCTCATATCTATCTATCTATTTCTCTATTTATTGAACAGCAAGTACACATTAACTGATTCCAGCTTTGTGATCATCCTTATCGTTTATTGCACAGTGTGAAGCGGTTGCCATAGCAGCTATGTAGCAACAAATACATGGGGGTATAACAGGGCAGAACAAACATATTAAGGCTACTATTGGGATTCAATGTTATATAACTGTAGTTGCAAGAAACCTATTACATCTGTAAAAAGTTTCACAATTTTGTTTCAAACAGATCTGCAGAAATATTACAAAACAACAGCGTGTGATTCAAAAACTAAGATAATAAAACAAACCTTGTAACATTTTAGTTTCAATACTTAAAATCAAGAGTAAAGTAAAGGCAGTAAGCATGAATGCAAAGGAAATTGTACTAAAGATTCAACAATTACAAATACTTGTAAGATAATATAATAAAATATAAACATTGAAAAAGCATATGTGTACGTGCTTATTAACCTTTCCTGTGCATCAAATCTATGGCAGGAGACAGATGCTCCTACTGTTCCTCTCTCACCCACTCTCAATGACATCAAATTGCTTTTGTAGCCCTACTGAATGACTTATAGCTCATAAGTTCTTTATGAATGTTGGTTCAATTCTTTTTCAAAATGAAGACAAGCAGTTGACAAGAGTTAGTGCTGATATATGTAAATTAGTTTTTCAATGCTTTTCTCTTTGTGAATATGAGGAAGTGTGTTTAGTTACCTGCTAAACTAATATATTGTGTGGTCATGGTTGCCGGTGAGCATTTAAAAAATGTAATTTAGAATTAATTGTTGCATTGAGTTTTATCTTTAAGATATATTTAACCCTGTCCTAGAGGCTAAAACAGAGTTAATGTGTTCCAAGTGGCTTCAATGTACTTTGTACCTGATAGCAACAACAAACACAAAGTCACTGCCATTGGATGAGCATTTTATGAATGAGTAACATTTAACATTCACAGACATATTCATAAAGGTTCCAGAAGTATATCACAACTGGAGACAACATTAAAATCAGGGGCTGTAGGGGCAGAGAATATTTAAATCCCAGACAGTGAGTTTTTGGCCCCTGCTTTATGTCTGAGAGTGCACCATCTGTAAACACCAGCGCTACTTGTCTAGGGGACTGTTACTGCGCAGACCAATCAGAGATTTTTTCACAGTTATCTTTACCGTTTCCTCACCACCCATAATCCATTTTTGATGGTAAGATTTGGTGTAGTGGGCCTATCTAAACTCTGGGTGGTTGTTCCATCCACCCCTATTATAATCCACCACTCTTGGGACCCCAAGGCAGGACAGACCCAGATACTTTGTACACACCCACCCACTAGGCACCCCAGGGAAGATATGGGGATACATTGTTCCTATAGACATAAGGGGGTAAATGTATCAAGCTGAGCGTTTTCCAGCGGGTTTGAAAAGTAGAGATGTTGCCTATAGCAACCAATCAGATTCTAGCTGTTATTTGGTAGAATGTACTAAATAAATGATAGTTAGAATCTGATTGGTTTTTCAAACCCGTCGGAAAACTCTCAGCTTGATACATCTACCCCCAAATGTGCTGTCTGTAATGTAAATCTGTCTATAGGTTTGAAACATACTTGCGTACTCTGCAGTAAAGTTTGAATTTTTGGGAGTCCACACAAACTCCTGGAAGAGCTCAGATCCCGCCCAATTCACTAGCTTAGTAGATGGAGATGGAGCTTGATGACACAATTCACATCATCATCTCCTTCTCCCCCGCTTGCAGGTTTGCGCTAATCTCAGCAATGTTAGGCAGGGTGGAGCCACCATGCCGCCTCCTGCATTTGCTGACTTACTGCTATAGACAAATGGGGACATTTACTAAAGCTTCTTAAAAGGAAAAGTGGATGTGTTGCCCATAGCGTCAATCATATTCTAACTGTAATTTTCTAGAATGTGCTAGACCAGGCCTGGCCAACCTATACCTGTCCCCAGGTGTCGTGAAACTACAAGTTCCAGCATGCCCTGCCAGCTATCAGCTGACTGTCTACTGGCAAAGCATGCTGGGGCTTATAGTTTCACAATACCTGGGGAGCCACAGGTTGGTCAAACCTGTACTAGATTAATGATAGCTACAATCTGATTGGTTGCTATAGACAATACCTCTACTGTTCAACTTTAAAAGCTTTAGTAAATCTACCCCAAGTGTCATTTGTTTCATTTAGCTGTAGAACGGATAACCTCACACACATGAGACACAACAGCTGTGATGATCAGAAAAAAACAACAAAAAAAACAAAGTGAAGAATGTGTCGGCTAATTGCTTCTTGTTATGTAATCAGTTTTATATTTGCTCTTAATTACTACGGTACATTTGCCCTTTCTTAATTGAAAGAAGATAAAACGCATCTTAAGTCAAGAAAAATAATGACTTCAATTTAGATGAAAACAGAAAACAGATTTCATGATTCATATTTATGAGGTTTTTTTGTTAGTTTATATCATTTAATCGGTTTTAAGATTAGCACAAACCATTTTTTATTTTAACTTGTGACATAATGTGCATTACATTATACCGCCTATAATGTACAATTTGAAAATTGTGTATGCGATCAATTTCAAAATCACATCTTAAACATTGTAATGAAATAATATAATGCACATAAGAAATACTTACCAGATCCCTTCTGTGTTGCGCTGAGATTATTGACATCTACAAACTGCATATGTAGATTTTGGGCCCCACAAGGAACATTTTGATGTGACCCCATCACTGCAAACCGCTTCCCAATTCTACTATATTAATAAGATTATACTGACACTCCTATGCTCTCTTCATCCCTAAGCAACCAACACCACAACACACTAATTACATCTCTACCAGCCTAGGACATTTACCTTACCTATGTGTACTTAACATTTATCCTATTGCCATCAGCAGAATCTCAGAGTGTATCAATATGCAGCTAGACTGACGAGACTGCAAAGAGTTACACAAGAGATTTTCCTGCAGCAGAAATGCAGCTAGTGAAAGTCCTTTGCAGTATCCAAGCAATTGTTTAATTGCTCATGTGACAGTTGGAGGAATAATAATATAGAATTCTATGAAGCAC
The DNA here is from genome assembly GCF_038048845.1 of Mixophyes fleayi. NCBI lineage: Eukaryota > Metazoa > Chordata > Amphibia > Anura > Limnodynastidae > Mixophyes > Mixophyes fleayi. The sequence continues at coordinate 140,900,128 of NC_134408.1, forward strand.
TTTTGTCATAAGCTGTTTTGCAGCTGGCCCTAAACGCTGCTTGCAGCTGACCATAAACGCTGCTTGCAGTTGGCCCTAAACGCTACTTCCAGTTGGCACTTAACGCTACTTGCAGTTGGCCCTAAACGCTGCCTGCAGCTGGCCCTAAACGCTGCTTGTAGTTGGCCCTAAACGCTGCTTGCAGTTGGCCCTAAACGCTACTTCCAGTTGGCCCTAAACGCTACTTGCAGTTGGCCCTAAACGCTGCTTGCAGCTGGCCCTAAACGCTGCTTGCAGATTTTTAACAGCTGTCAGAGCAGTAAATCTGCTCTGTGTGATTTCAATATATGCTGCTCTTTAGATTGCTCAATGCCCCAATTCCAGACTACACCCACTGTTTACTTACCTCCTTGTTTCCTTTTCACCCGCCATAAACTTGCACTTGCACTCTTGTTATTCCACTACACTTTCAAACACATGGCATTATTTGTATATATTCTATTTCACTTTTTAAAGAGTTTTTTAATTGCAATGTTGTATTTGGATTTTAATGCTATGTTTTGAACCAAACACCACTGCGATGGAATCCGTCGTGACATGTTTTGTTATTTCAAAATGAAAATAAAAAGTTTAAAATAAATGTTGCAGAATGCTGAGTGGTTTATTTACTGACAAAAGTGATTTAGGATGTGGGATATTTTATAAAAATATGTCAGTGAGCATCTTGTGAGTGATTTTATTGAGCAAGCACAGCTGTTGGGACACAGGAGACAGGAGAACAATATATCAAAATATTTTCCAGTTTCACTTTAAATGCAGATTCCGAAGAGCTCTCACCAGTCTTGCCTCATCTGTATTATTGGTGGTATTCCGGCTGCTCTTCGGTATTGTACAACACGTGATGTGGTTTACAATAGAGCAGCCAATAATTAGTCCCACTGTACACATCCGTAGACTATCAGTCTGGAGTTTCTGATGCAGAAGCTCTGAAGTGCAAACTTAATGCCGTGTAGACAAAACATTTTACTTAAAGCGTATCAATTGTTATTTTAGAGGTACTACTAACATAAACTGGTTTCACTGTATATTGATTTATTTCTTAATGACCTTACACTGACAAAATAGTTTTACTAGTTGTTGCAACATTTAGTTTCTTCAACTTTTATAACAGTATTAAAGGCAAAGCACTCATTTAATTATTAATGCTTTACTATGATAGGCTCCTGGTCTTATTTGCAAAGCACAAAACCACTGAAAATCCCTTTTGATTTCACACACCTTGATTTGTTTTCGTCAAAACGCAACGGTTTGTAGAGCGAGATGGTGGCATATGCGGTGGAGCAGAAGTTTGCAGCGGCTGATTGGAGGAGGAGGGCGGTATTTTGTACCATCCTGATGCCCCCTCACACTCATGATTAATGTAAGCTATACATTATTCTACACTGAACAGTAGCTTAGGATAAATTTGCAAAGGGTTTATTAAATTAAAGGTTGTGGTTATAATGTGGTCAGAGTTTGGACTTGTGACGTTGATACTAACGCAGTTCACCAATTGAGATCTTCCACCTTCTTGCACTCTTAGTTTGCTGAAGAGTCTCCAAAGACTGTAAAGTAGACTTGCACCTTGAACTGCGATGGGTGGACAGTGTAGCTGCATCGGCACAAAACAAATGGGATTTGTGGTGCACATCTATTCAGTTTTGTAAAACTTCTTCTATGTTAGCAGAAGTCACTTTCAGTTCCCTGTTAGCAGAGATTCAGTTCCTCTACAGAGAGTTTACAGAGAGTTTCATCAAAGAAACCAACTATGGTCTCTACTCCGTTACTACAATGCATTTCATTTATTCTTTACTAAATATATGGTTCATTATTGTTTTGATGGACTCATAGGAGGGAATTCAATTCTATAGAACAACAGGGGCCATGCACTATTACCGTTACTACGGTAATAGCTGCACATTATTACCATTATTACGGTAATTTCAACGCTGCTTTTTGCTCGCAGCTCCGTGAGCTGCGAACAAAAATCTGCATTAAAATTACCGTAATAATGGTAACTGAGTGCGGCTCTCATTGTTCTAAAGAACAACGCGGGGAATTGAATCTGTCCCATAGAACAGCTTTTGCCCCTGTGTCTAATATAATACACGTTATATACAATATAATATACATTATAGTTACACTAAAGGTTATCTATACCCTAGATTTCGTCTTGTTAATTAGTGTTTGGTTGGCAGCTATATAAAAAAGTACATATGTATTCTTCCCTGTAAATGGAAGGATTATAATACCCACATATTCCCCATTGTGGTTTCAAGAAAACTCATGAGTATCCTTATTTGATACAGTAGGTTGTCTTGTTTTCAAAATGGTATGCCTTGTTGGGCTACCTATATTGTCCCTACACATTTTAAGCATTTAATTCAAGAGCATGCAAACTAGCAAACATTTTTTATAAAAGTGCACAATCATTTTCAACTGCAAATTTTATTATGAAATTTATGAGACATACTCAATTAGCCATGGAGTGCCTCTAAAACAGTCATGAATGCACTTTGTGTCTGTGTGTGTGTCTGTGTGTGTGTGTGTGTGTGTGTGTGTGTGTGTGTGTGTGTGTTAGGGAATTTAGACTGTAAGCCCCATAGGGGCAGGGACTAATGTGAGTGAGTACAGCACTGCGGAATCAGTGGCACTATATAAATAAATAAATGATGATGATGATAATGACCAAACCAAAAAACACCAAAATAGGCTCAGAGGTGAAGGGGTTACGGTGGGGACACACATCCTGCACCTACCTAAAAATGAATATAATAGGAGACTACACCAAAGTGTAATGTACTTAAAAATAAAATTAGAACATGTTCACTACCTAAATCATTCAGGGCTAATCATTCAAAAAATTGCTTTTTCAAGCTGTTCTCCACATACACTATTTTTACTCTTCTTAATCATAAAAGTATATTAATAATCTACTGTCGGGCCTGCCTATCCTCATAATCCTTGTTTAAATGTTTATGATCTTTGCCAAACACACAGAAATATTAATGCTGGAACATTAGAGAATGTATTTGAGAAGATAAAAGCAGCTCCCAGATTTGCAGTTCCATCTTTCTGTTGCCATAACGATTTCTGTACATTTCAGAAAATATAATTTTATTTATGTATAGCTAATTTATATCCTGTCATGCCGGCAAATGAAAATTAATCTCATATTTCTTAATTTCATTCTTGTCCCATCCAATGTCTGAACACTGGATTCAATTTGGATTTCTGTGAAAATGTTGCTCTGAGATGCGATTGTACAGTGCTTGTTCTACAATTGTTACCTAATTTTATTTTATTTTGCTTTCTATTCCCCTTGCTGTACATTCTGACTCCCTATTCATTCCATCGCCATTTGCTACTATAGATATTTTGCCCAACTTTCTAAATAATTGGTCTATTATGAGTTCAATATCCCATCTCTTATCCATCTTGGTCAGTGTGATCTCATTTAACCTGCCATATCTCTCTTTATTCTGTGTCTCCGAAGGTAGCATTTTACATTTGTCTGTGTCAACTGGCAAAGCCTTCCTGCAAACTAATGAAACTAGAGAATACACTTACTGTAACCGAAATAGAGGAACAATGTAGAAATATTTTCTAGAAATGTCAGAAAATCGATTCCATGGGACAAAACCAAATACACACACTTTTCTGTGGTTGCAATAACAGAAACTTTGTTTGCTAATAGAATTTTCTCCAGGGGTTCCTGACATACTTTTCCAGGTATGACAGTATGCAATATTTGCTAAAATATCTAAGTAAATAAAAATGTTGCAGCAGATTTCCATCCATTTAAAAGCAGTGTAGTCCAAATGATAATAAAATGATTTACAGTTGATTGCTATTAATTATCATGCTGCCTTATGGTTGAAATACTACCCAGTAGGTAAATGTACAGTATAGGTTTCTCAGTAGCAATTAGAAGAGGCTGCATTTCAGAGCATAAAATTATTTAGTAAGTGTTAACTGCGCGCTAAGTTTTTTTTAACTAATAAGTCAGAGGTAGGGAAAAAACGAGCTGTGAATGAATTGTTTGACTGTTGCTTCAGACAAAAGCCGTTTCTTTTAAAAAAAAATGACATTAGTAAGTACTTTATTTCTTCCAGATGGCAGTAGAAAAAACAATAATAGTGCCATTTTTTGAGCAGACCACAGAGTATTGTGAACATAAGTTTTTTTTTTTTAATTAAATAATTGTACTGAATGCATAGATATGATATATAACTGTTTACATCTTTGTCAAGCAAAAATGACAAGATGAGAATGGAACAGAAGGATGGAATATAAGTTTGAGGTTGGTGTTGCAAGTGGGTTGGTGATGTGTATGTGTGTTTAGATGTATATATACACACACATGTAGTTCCAATGGCAGAACTTGGGACTGGATGTCTGGTTACAACAAAGATCTTCAGTTGTCATAGGCTCCCTGAACCTGTATTTTATGTTTAGTTGTTCTTCAATGATGACTTGTTTTGGGTGGTTTGCTGGCAAACCTCAACTTCCGCCTGGGAATTTGGGATTTAAGTTCCTTGTTTGTCTTCCAAATCGGTTTAATTGACTTTCTGGAACCTCACTTTCCTTTTTAGATTTGGATCTGTGTTTCCCTGTTTTGCATTGAGTTAGTGTTTGCTATACAAGCACTCACAATATAAGTAAGTTAGTTGCAGCAGCTGTGAGATAGTATGACTCACAATGCACCCACAGATGCTCAGTATAATATATCTGTGATAGTATAGTACTTTTCATGTCTCATTTTGTTATTGTTACAAGGTGTTCTTCTATATAGGAATAATATATATTTGCTTGTAAATATAATTTTAGTTCGTCATAAGACCACTATATTTAGTATCTGTGTTCTCACCGCTTTCCCCCAAATTGCCAGTAACTATGCAAATGATCACTACTGAGCAACTGAATATTCATTTTAACTTTATTTATTGCACCTCATTAGTGGTATTCAAATAAGCATCAGTCACTTTCATCAAATATTTATTTTAAGCAGTTCCATTCTGTGCACCCAATACAGGAAATGAGTAGTGGTTTACATGTTGTGCAGGTAAAGATGATTGATATAATGCATTAACTGGTTCCTGCTGAGACTTAAAGTCCTTCAATCTAACTTCTCCTGTGTAATAAAGATATAAATAAGCTTAAAGGGGCTCTGTTATCAAAACAGTGTATATTTTATGTTTCAGCATAACTTTCAGGAAGGTAGTTGCTAACTATATACTAAAGACAACATTTTGCACCACGGTCCGCAATGTTACTCTTGATTATTTTTTTTACCTGTTGTACATTTTCTAACATTGTAGCATCAACGTCACTGCTAAACACTTGTCTATTACATCCAGGGGTAGATGTACTAAAACTTATAAAAAGTGGAAGTGGAAGCCTTGCCCATAGCAACCAATCGGATTCTACATATCATTTTCTAGAATGTACTACATAAAAGATAGCTAGAATCTGATTGGTTGCTACAGGCAACACCTACACTTTCCTTTTTAAGGTGTTTTAGTAAATGTACCCCCTATTGTCTGTAGCAGACTTCTTCAATGCATACAAATGTATTTAAACGCAGATGGAGTGCCCTTTATTGCACACTGCCACGTTTCACAGAATGTCACCAGTTACAACTACTGTTTTTCAATTGAAAATCTGCCATTGATCTAACAATTTGATGTGCCCTGATGAACAATGTGAAAGTAATGCTGCAATACAGGCTGCTCCACATGTAGGACTAAAATTTTATTTGTATGAACAGCTAAAAGTTTTTCACAAACAGAAAAGTTTTAGAAAGAGCTATTTTCCTGCTCCAAACGAGCAGGGCAATAGCTCTTTGTCAGAAAAAGCCAAAAATAAAGAAAGGTAAAGCTGATCATTGATGCAAAGTTTTCTGAAATGTTTTACAGATAACAGACTATGGTGGGCTGACCAAAATCTCGGCCAGATTGGAACGTGCACTAAGAGGGACGGTGGGAACGTTTCCATCATGAGGAACAAGACTTCCGGAGTTGTACATATGAAGTTGTATGATAAGGAGACCCAGCAAGGTATTTTATATCCTGCTTTTGTGTATACAGTCCTGAAGATTGAGATATAACAATGAAGTAGACCTAATATACCTGCATACAATTTAGTTAGCTCCCATTTCTAGCACAGGTCAGGTTAGGTCAAGATTTCACTGGTGTTGCAATAGCATGTTCTGATGCCAGAAAATACAAAATTGAAAATGCATTTTAAATGCAGTCTAGTTACTTATGGTCTCCGAAAACCAGAGAGTAAATAGAATACTACCACAACAGTAGTAACAGCGGTTGAGAGTATGGTAATGCTTTAAACATTGTTTCCAGTGTCACACCTGGTTAAATTTGTTGTACTAGCACTAAAAACACCAATAACACCCATTAACACCAGTGGTGCCATGGCTTTTATTTCTGGCCCAATAGCACAAAAAGCTTGGTGGATTTCAGCAATTGTGACTGATGCAGGTGGGGTAAGGGGAACCCTTCTTACATATAGATATTTACTCTTTGCTTGTCGATAAACATAGTGAAGTATTTAAAGGATAGACACAGGGCTTGATTATCCAGTAGGCTGAGTGGGCTGTGCCTAGGGTGCAGGGCTTTCGGAGGGGTGCAATATTTTTGATGGTGCAAAATCGTGACAGGGGTGAGGTATAAACTGAAATTTTATAGTTGTATAATATCATTTATTTTTTAAAATATAAGAGAATAGCTGTTCTCCAAAGTAAAAAGAAAGCATGAAAGAAAAATGTAGTAGGGTTTTAATCTTGACGTATTCCCATGGTAAAGCCTGAAGACAAGGAGTCATCCTTGGTCGGGCGCTCAAGGATAAGCGAGTAGCAGAGACAAGGATGGCGACAGGTGTGACAGCCCCTCCCCTTTTGCACCCTCGGTAGCGCTCGTTCATTCCCCCGTTCTGATTTTAATGAAAATTAAATGAATGACAAAGATTGCCCTGACCCTTTTAAAAAGCCACGTTGTCCTGAGTTTCGAAAGCACAGGAACAGAAACATTGGTGCTGGAGGGAAAGGGAGGGGGGAGCCACTTTTTAAATTAAGGACGAGTTTGTTTTCCCCTAACGCGTATTAGCCCGGCATGTAGGCTGGGGAGCAACAAGGGTATTAGCCTAGGGCGGACTGAACCCTTGATCGGGGTTAGAGGTCAGGCTCAGAATTGTAATAAGACCCCACAGTCCAGGTTGGCTGAGGTGGCAGCTGCCGCTTATTTCAACATCATACCATCTTTTTCTTATGTCTGCCTGCAAGCACAAACCAAGTTCATTTAATAAATAAAATCATTTACATGCAGACAGGTGTTTCAATCTACAGATATTATTCTTTCTGTATATGGAAGAGAGTCACTGAGGCTTTAGGGATCACTGATTACTTTGAGAAAAATCATAGTATAGCCTACGGGCATCTTCAAATAATGTCTGGATGGAAAGGATATGTCAATTTTTGTACCCTTGTCCTCATACCCAATCTATATCTATATGTTACATACATCTAAAAAACTTTTCCAGAATTGGCACCTATGTCACACAAGACACTGAAAACATTTTAATTCATGCCCTTATCATCTCCCACATTGACTATTGCAATATCCTCCTTACTGATCTTCTCCGAACCAGACAATCACCCCTAAAATCTATTTTGCTAGACTGATTTTCTTTGCAAATCGTTCATCCATTGCTGATCTGCTCTGCCAGTCTCTACATTGGCTGTCTGTTTTTTGCCGAATCCAATATAAAATGCTTATCATACAAGGCCATTAACAAAACTCCACCAACATACATCTCCTCACTTGCCTCAAATTATCTCCCAACTTGACACCGCTCTTCTGCGCAAGATACGCTTCTCTCATCCACACTTATTACCTGCCCCCATTCACTGTTACAGGGCTTTTTTTCGGGTTGCACCCACTTTATGGAATTCACTCCTTAGCACAATAAGACTTTCCTCTAGAACACACATTGACATATTCCAGCATCATGATGGCCAAGTTCTACAGAAGCTTCTATCAGAAACATATTTATCCACATCAATAACTGAAGCTGAAATAAAACTTAAAGCTGAAATTCCCAGATATGAACCATGAAGATAAAATGCATTATCCATTGTTAACGTGATATTGTATTGCATCTCTATTAAAAAGTAAAGTATTTAGTCCACATTATATTTCATACAGGTGAAGCACAGCCTACATCTTTAGGAAAGTGCCTAATGGGGTCTGATGCGGGTGAAAAAGCTGAGACTGCAGTCATTTGAGCTGCTGTGACATTAGTAACTGTTTTGCAGGAATTTGCAACTTTTTTTCAATAGAGTAAAGAAAACCTAGCAGTAGTCCTGACTAACTGCCAAATTTCATTCTAGTGAATTGGCAGAAGGGGAACATAAGAGCTCAGACTACTATCTTTTCAAACTCACGTGATACATGTTGCCGAATTCTGCACCTCACAAGTATCAATGGTTCTGTAGTTCTCCACTTAATGATTTGCATATTATTTTATTGTCATTTGGGGGATGTATGTATTAAAAAGTGTGTATTTCCACTTAAGGATGTAACTTTTCTGAAACAAAAGATTGGTGTTGAATTCTAGGAAGCAAAGTAATGACGTCAACCAAAATATAATAACACATACTCTATATTACTTTTAGATTACGTCCCAGTATGAATTGTGACATAACGATAGTCACACTCACACATCCTGCCACTCCGTCCAAGCACCATCTGAAAAAAATCAATTTCTATTACCGCCACACACACAGTTGGCCAAAATTCGACAGACACTGCAGATTGGCTCAAACTTTCTAGCGTTCTCTGAAATCCCACCTCTTCAAGCAAACAACCCTCCTAAACTAGGGTACCTTATTACCACCCCTTACAGAGTTTAAACAAGACAACAACTCTCTGACCCCTGACCAACATTGCTGTGTGACTGGATCATACAGCCCACTAAGCACATTTTATCTTTGCAATCTGGCTGGACCAATATGCAGTATGTAGCACTTAACTTCATGTATCAAACTCCCATTGTCCCATAGATTGTAAGCTTGTGAGCAGGGTCCACTTACTTCTATGTCTATATTATCCAGTATTGTTTTATTACTGCGTTTGTTCCCAGGTCTGAAACACTACGAAACATAATGGCGTTATATAAATAAATGTTAATAATAAAATAATAATACAATGTATCAAGACAACTCTGTGCTTTTTCTCAGAGGGACCAATGATCCCTGGGGGCCTCAGCACAAACTCCTCTCTCCCGCATCATCTTCTATCCTCCAGTGAAAAAATATAGAGCGGCATGGTTAGATTGACACCCTTATATTATCCAAAAAGTGTTTTTGCTTCTTTAATAATTACCTATGAACAGTGAATCATTACAAGTTGATTAACCACCTCCGGATTCCTCTATTATTTAGAGCTTCCAGTTTTAAGCATCGCAACACAATACAATAGATCAATGAATGAAGCAGCTTTGAAAACCCAGCTTGGCAGAGCGTCAATTTGTGTCTTCAACATCCTAAAGACCATTATCAGTGTGTGAGCATCTCAGATCACATATACACCGCAGTTTGCATAATCTATATCAGTTTAAACACTCATTTAATAGTTGCAGGTACACCCACAGTTTAAATATAGATCACCTTTGCTTCTGGCTTAGTAATAGTAATGCAGCCTAATCTGCGTGGCCTACATAGAAGAAATATATTTTTAAACCAGATTGCTGAGCTGATAGCTGGGAGTGACTCCTGCATGATGGGCGTTCTACAGTTTTAACTTAAACGTCCACATTTGTGCTCTTTTTTTTCTGGAGCTAAATGTGAAAATTACTATTTGAAATACAACCACTATCCTTTCTGTAATTGTCGGTTGGATACACTCTGTAGCATCTATAGAGTAAGTATTGGATTATTAATTATTATTATTGGATTTAACATAAGTTAAATACTGCCTGTATTTTCATGTAGCACACACATATCAACTTTAAATTTCAGTGTACAAATAAGCTATCAAGTATTTATGTGCTACATGAAAAAACAGTCAGTATTTAACTTATGTGCAAAACAGAATACTAATTTGCACCCCTTGTATTGTAACATGGTTTTGTCCAGGAGACTGAAATAAGAATCCTCTTCATTTAAGATCCTTAATGAATCAGGCCCTGTGTCTGGAATAGGGTTTGGGTTAGGGTCAGGGTTTGGGATAGGGATAGAGATAGGGTCAGGGTTTGGGATAGGGATAGGTATAGGGTTTAGAGATAGGTTTGGGATAGGGTCAGGGTTTGGGATAGGGATAGGTATAGGGTTTAGAGATAGGTTTAGGGATAGGATTAGGGTGTGGGTCAGGGAAGTAATAGTTGACGTAATAATACTGTCTACATTAGAATTGTCAGCCTAATAATACTGTCAATTTCGTTATTGTCGACTTTTAAACCCTGTCAGTATTATGGTGTCGACCATATAAATATTGATCATGTAACTATCAAACATATGTATCACACCCACAAATATACAGAGCTAATCAGCAGTGTGCACTGTGGGCCTCATTTAGGGGGGAATTTAATTAACTGCGAAGTGTCACCAGAACGTCACACAATGTGCTCCGCTTATTATGGTACAGGAACCTCTACTCACTTTTTCTAACACTTCGTTGAGAACATCACACTCTCAACGTGCAAGACTCAGCACTAGAATAAAATTAAATTGGGGATTTTGAAAAAGTGGAGATGTTGCCTATAACAACCAATCAGATTCTAGCTGTCATTTATTTAGTGCATTCTACAAAATGACAGCTAGAATCTCATTGGTTGCTGCAGGCAACATCTTCACTTTATCAAAACCGCAGTTTAGTAAATATACCCTTAAATACGCTGAGCAGGGGAGGGCAGGCAAATTTTAGCCCGGGGGGCAAGACACGACTCAGCAGCCTATTAGGAACATTGTAAAGGAAAAAAAATGACCTCCCCCCCAGACCAGCCTGCCCCTGACGCTGAGTATATGTAATGAGGGTTACTGTATATATTAATATTGACAAATTTTCTGTAAACCACTTTGGTTTTAAAACATAATTTAATAATCATTATTTCGGCAAAATACACTTCAATCTAGCAAAATTGTTGTCGGAGATGTAACAATGCCAAAACGTTTGTGAACCAAAAACATAGTGTACTTGATTGGTAAATAAAATCCTAGGCACTACTTACAGCTGGGTTTTAGTAAACAAATAATGGATGACTAGAAATATGCACTAACATAAAATAAAATGCTTTACACCTGCCTATATCACTTCCCCTTAGAAAGTGTCAGCATTGAGCAGAATATCAGCATCACCAGTGAATTATATTTCAGCAGACAGAAAAATGACTTCTTGTTGTGTCACATCTGGGGTGCTGGAGTCACTTACAGATGGATCGCGGCTTTTCCTGACAATTAGCTTTGCAGATGACTGTAGGCAACTGGGAGATACTATCTTGGTGGTGGAGTAATAGGAGAACCTGCAGATTCTATAGCTAAGAGTCAGCTCTCGCATCTATATGGCTGCCTGTGTGTGATATAAAATAAGGTGCAATAAGTGCATATATCACACCTAATAATAACAACTGGCGGAGATTACCGATAGCTGGAGATATATATGGGTTTATCTCCTGAGGTTCTCTATATCCTCCTCACCCTCTGCTAATTTAGTTCCCATTAAGGGATATATTTATCAATGGAGGGAAAAGGCTTAAATTTAAGATTTAGGATTTACTGCTTCTCCCTATTTAACAAACCCTCGGGTTGGTGAAGGTTATCGCCGGGTTTCGGTAGCCTTCGCCGGGGCCTCCTCCATAGGAAAGCCTATTTATCAAGGATAGAGATGTAGAACCGTAACTTAAAATTTTACCGCCTGGGGCAAGAAAGAAAAATGCCCCACAGCCCTCAATTTAACCAAATTAACCTAAAATATTCATGAACTGCGCCGACCTTCAGCATTGCGCCCTGGGCGGTCGCCCTTAACGCACAGCCCTAGTTATGGCCCTGTAGAGATGGTTCAAGTACTCCCACTGTCCTCCTGTCGCTATCGCTATACCTATCGGCCCAGAAAAAATACTTTATTATTGTATTTAAGTTTTTATTTCTTTTATTTTTATTTTGTATTTAGCTTTATTCTTTTTTTTTTTTTTTTTTCAAAATCTGGAACTGGAAACCCAAGTCCAGGCTGCCAGATCCAGTGCGCATGCGTGAGTCCTAAATGGAACCTGCACTAGAGGGGCAAGTGGTAAGACTCCTCTTGCCGCCACCAGCCAGTATCGCCAGGGAGCTGAGCATCGCCCAGCTGCCCCCTGGTAAATTGTGCGGCCGAAGATTTTATATCGCTGCGACGGGCAGCAATAGAGAGTCTTCAATATAGCAGGTCTTGATAAATAGAGCCCCAAGTTTGGCCTGAGGTTAACCTCCGCCTGAGTGAGATATGAAAACCACTTACGTCCTTAGTGATTTTTAGAGATGGTCACTGACCCCCGTGTTTTGGTTTTGGATTCAGTTTTGGATCTGGATTACCGTCGTGTTTTGGTTTTGCAAAACCGCCATTGCGTGTTTTGGTTTTGGTTTTGGTTTTGTTTGGTTTTGTTTTGCTATTTTTTTGGAAAATCCATGTTTTTGGGCCTAAATTAACCCAATTTAGTGCTCCAACTGTTTAAGAGACAAGTAATCTAATTGTTGAGGTAATAAATCATCCAAAAAAACAGTTTAATTCTTCGTTGGTAGGCCTATTCTACACACAAAACAGATTGTCTTCCTCTCCATCTATGCATATTGGCAATGCAGCCATCGTCTTTGAATGTATATTACACCCTACACTTATAGTTAAATATGTAAAGAAATGGAAAAAGCCAGTTTGGTTTCTGTCTCTCAAGGCCCCCCTCCACTTGTATAAAATACCAAAAAATTCAGCCATTATAGACTGTACAATATTAATTGACATGGAGAAAGCCAGTTTGGTTTCTGTCTCTCTAGGCCCCCCTCCACTTGTATAAAATACTAAAAAATTCAGCCATTATAGACTGTACAATATTAATTGACATGGAGAAAGACAGTTTGGGGTCACTCTGTCTCTCTAGGCCCCCCTCCACTTGTATAAAATACCAAAAAAATCAGCCATTATAGACTGTACAATAGTAATTGACATGGAAAAAGCCAGTTTGGTTTCTGTCTCTCTAGGCCCCCCTCCACTTGTATAAAATACCCAAAAATTCAGCCATTATAGACTGTACAATATTATGAAAAATGGACAAAGCCAGTTTAGGGTCACTCTGTCTATGACACCCTACCCTTAAGGATAAATTGCCCTAACAGCAGCCTTTCAAGATGGTATGTGATATGGAAATGCCACAAGTCCCTTTCCTCTTTGGGGGTAGATTGCACCCTACACTTACATAGAAAGTTTTAAAAAGATGTTATCGGCATCATCTTCAGCTTAATCCTCACCCTCATCAGTGTGTACGTCATCATCACAGACTATCAATTCATCGCCGCTTGAATCCGCCATTAGAGAACAGTCAGTGCTTGGATGTCTTGGATGGTGAAGGCCTTCCTCGTGGAAGATGTAGTTCATTTTTATAAACATCATTTTCTCCACATTTTTGGGAAGTAACCTTCTACGGCGATCACTGACTAAGTTCCCTGCTGTGCTGAACACTCGTTCAGAGTACACACTGGAGGGTGGGCAGCTTAGGTATTGCAAAGCAAGTTTGTACATGGGTTTCCAAATGGCCTGCTTTTCTTCCCAGTAAGGAAAGGGACTGTCTGACATTTCCATATCAACTACCTCTTGAAAGTAATCCTCCACCATCCTTTGCATGTTTATACTCATATTGGATGGAGTTATGGGCAAAGTGACACATTTTTTTGAAAAATCCTTCAAACCAGCCCAGATGTTAAATTGTTCTGGTCTGCCCCCTGTGTCTTCCCTGCTTCTTTTTTGGAAATTTAATTTTTTACGAGCAACAGCTTGAGAAAGTGAAGGAGGACACGTCGTCAAGCCGAGGCCCAGTTCAGCGGCCAACTTGCTGAGCAATAGCTCCTTGCAAAAGTTCACATCTCGCTCATTTACAAGTAAAGACTCAATGTAGGTTTTAAACCTTGGATCAAGCACAGTGGCCAAAACGTACTGATCCGAGTTCAAGATCTTAATAACTCGAGGATCATTGTGAAGCGAATTAAGTACTTGATCGACAAGGCCAACATACTTTGCTGAATTGCTTGCTTTCAGCTCCTCCTTCATTTTCTCAAGCTGCTTTTCCAATAGTCTAATTAAAGGAATGACTTGGCTCAAACTAGCAGAGTCTGCACTGACCTCACATGTCACAACTTCAAATGGTTTCAGCACCTTGCACAGCACTGAAAGGATTCCCCACTGTGCAAGAGTGAAATACATCCCCCCTCCTTTCCCAATGTCATGACTTGTGCAATATGCTTGGATGGCTTTGCGCTATTCCTCCATCCTCTGAAGCATGTACAGGGTGGAATTCCACCGAGTTACCACCTCTTGCTTAAGTTGGTGGCAGGGCAAGTTAAACTGCTCTTGGAGCTGCTGTAATCTCCTACATGCTGTGGCTGAATGCCTGCAATGGCCTGAAATTTTACGGGCCACCGAAAGCATCTCCTGCACCTCACGGTTATTTCGTAGGAAGCTCTGCACCACCAAGTTGATGGTGTGAGCAAAACAGGGAATATGTTGGAAATCACCCAGCTGTAATGCTCGCACTATATTGTTGGCGTTATCTGAAATGACATACCCTGGGGAGAGTCCGAGTGGTATAAGCCATGCATCAATCACATCTCTCAGTTTGCGTAACAAATTGTCAGCCGTATGCCTGTTAGTGAAGCCGGTGATACAAAGAGTGGCCTGCCTGTGACAAATGTTACGTAGTGGTGTACATGCTGCTGCTGTTCCTGCTGGTGAAGGTGAATGACCAACCCAGTGGGCTGTCACAGTCATATAGTCTTTGGTTTGGCCACTTCCACTTGTCCACATATCTGTGGTTAAGTGAACAGTGGGCAGAATGGCATTTTTCAGCGCAATCTCTACATTTTTACACACTTTTTGGTATAGTTGTGGAATAGCTTTACGGGAGAAATGGTGTCGCGATGGAATTCTGTAACGCGGACACAAAACTTCAATTAACTGTGAAAAACCAGCTGCGTTTATTGTGGAGATTGGACGCAGATCTAACACTAACATTGCAGCCATGGCGTCTGTGATTCGCTTGGCGACTGGGTGACTGCTGTCATATTTGCTTCCCCTCGCAAATGATTGTTTCACAGTTAATTGCTGAAATGTAGGACTGCTCATTTTATTAACCTGCCTCTGGGATGACGATTCACCCCCAGCAGCAGCAACAGTAGCAGCAGGACTAACGCTTTCTTCAGAGGAATCAATAATAGTGCCGGAGTCATCCAGCCTTAAGTGGGATGCCGGGCTAACTCCGAGCGCTACTGAGGATATTGATGAGGATGGTGTGGTGGGTGTATTTTGTAGCCGTCGGTATGTCGGTGAGCGGAGGGTCTTAGCTGATGAGGGAGTGCTTGTATTCTTTTGGGAAGAACTTTCAGCTTTTCCCAACACTTTGCCATGAACTCTCGTTAAATGGCGTAACATAGACGAGGTTCCAAGATGGTTAAGGTCCCTCCCTCGACTGACTGTGGCTTCACATACACTACAAATGGCTATACAATTGTTGTCTGGATTTGGGTAGAAATAATTCCACACATAAGAAGTGGATTTTTTTGTTTTATCCCCAGGCATGACAATGGCCTTTTTCTTGTCACGTGCCAGAACTGCTGCCATGGGTGCAGGAATTACACAAACAACCTCATCCTCATCAACATCCTCATTAGCGCCCTCGTCGCCTACACAAATCTCCCCCTCATCCTCTTCTAATTCCAAAGTGGCATCCTCAATTTGGGTATCACCGGCTACACTCGGGCTATTAAGGCACACATCAGCAGAATGCTCACGATTAGACATCCCACTGTTGGATGGACTCTCCACAGGGATTGTTGTCATTTGTGAATCAGAGCAAATATTCTCCTGTAATGCCTCACTGTTATCTTGCAGCTCGGCTTTGACGCGTAACAGTAGT
Organism: Mixophyes fleayi; assembly: GCF_038048845.1. Lineage (NCBI taxonomy): Eukaryota > Metazoa > Chordata > Amphibia > Anura > Limnodynastidae > Mixophyes > Mixophyes fleayi. The sequence goes on from NC_134408.1 coordinate 140,916,307, forward strand.
TGTGCACCAATTGTAGGCTGGGTAACTTTTTGGGATCTGCCACTAATAGCCAAAGGTGAAGGCCTCATTCTCTCTTTGCCACTGCGTGTGTAGAATGGCATGCTTGCAATTTTTTTTTTATCGTCACTTAACTTTTGCTCAGTTACACTTCTTTTTTGCTTCAATACAGTAAATTTTTTTTTGGTTTTTGTTTTTTGCACTAATTTGAAAACACTCTGTTGTTTGACATCGCCTTGGCCAGATGACGTACTGGGAACACTAACATCAGGACTGGTGACAGAACCTGGTTGCTCATTCAGATCATATGTGGACTGCTTTGAATCCATTCTGAGCGCAAACCACTGGGGAGTGCTAAAAATTATTTAGTAGATACTGCTGACAGTTATGACTTTTGACAGCCAGAAATATTAATGCACAATTAGGGAGGACACCCCAAAAGCACTGAGGAGTGCTAAAAATTATTTAGTAGATACTGCTGACAGATATGACTTTTGACAGCCAGAAATATTAATGCACAATTAGGGAGGACACCCCAAAAGCACTGAGGTGTGCTAAAAATTATTTAGTAGATACTGCTGACAGAAATGACTTTTGACAGCCAGAAATATTAATGCACAATTAGAGAGGACACCCCAAAAGCACTGAGGAGTGCTAAAAATTATTTAGTAGATACTGCTGACAGATATGACTTTTGACAGCCAGAAATATTAATGCACAATTAGGGAGGACACCCCAAAAGCACTGAGGAGTGCTAAAAATTATTTAGTAGATACTGCTGACAGATATGACTTTTGACAGCCAGAAATATTAATGCACAATTAGGGAGGACACCCCAAAAGCACTGAGAAGTGCTAAAAATTATTTAGTAGATACTGCTGACAGAAATGACTTTTGACAGCCAGAAATATTAATGCACAATTAGGGAGGACACCCCAAAAGCACTGAGGAGTGCTAAAAATTATTTAAAAGATACTGCTGACAGATATGACTTTTGACAGCCAGAAATATTAATGCACAATTAGGGAGGACACCCCAAAAGCACTGAGGAGTGCTAAAAATTATTTAGTAGATACTGCTGACAGATATGACTTTTGACAGCCAGAAATATTAATGCACAATTAGGGAGGACACCCCAAAAGCACTGAGGTGTGCTAAAAATTATTTAGTAGATACTGCTGACAGAAATGACTTTTGACAGCCAGAAATATTAATGCACAATTAGGGAGGACACCCCAAAAGCACTGAGGAGTGCTAAAAATTATTTAGTAGATACTGCTGACAGATATGACTTTTGACAGCCAGAAATATTAATGCACAATTAGGGAGGACACCCCAAAAGCACTGAGGAGTGCTAAAAATTATTTAGTAGATACTGCTGACAGATATGACTTTTGACAGCCAGAAATATTTATGCACAATTATGGGGGACACCCCAAAAGCGCTGGGGAGTGCCAAATATGAAGAAAAAATAATAAACCTCTATCCTCCTCTCTGCACTAGCGATTTTGGTTAGAGCAATTGCAAGAACAATATTGTATTCTCTGTCCCTGCTCTAATTAGCCTATGACTACACCCTGCTCTCTCCCTCTGTCAAATGGCGATGGATTGCTGTGGAGGCGTGTATTTATAAAGTTGAAGTATCGCGAGAACCGAGCCCCGAGATCCGACGACGTCACAATGACGTTCGGCCTCGATTTGGATTCGGAACGGGCGGGAGAGTACCGAGCTGCTCAGCTCAGTACTCGGATACCCAAAGTTCGGGTGGGTTCGGTTCTCGGAGAACCGGACCCGCCCATCTCTAGTGATTTTCCTGACCAAAGAAACAAACTCTCCGGTAAACCACTATAAAAAAATCACTGAGGCATCACCAGTAAAGGGCTAATACTTGTCATTTATTTTGAATCCTATTATCAGCTGAGAGAACAACTTTTCATGGCTTCAGTCCTACGCCGGGTATTCACCCACATCAAGTTATGACTTACATATTGCTTCCTTCATTTAATCACAAAATTTAGCTTCAGTCCGTCATCCTGCCGACTGTCAAATAAATGTGATTACTGCATGATAAATCTGTTTTCTACAGGTCCCATACAAACCACTTGAGGCTTTTGCGGTAACCATATGAAATGATATCTTGTCAGAAGAATTCAGGTTTGCTCTTAGTATAAAGTTATGTAGGTGCTTACAGCAGAGGAGGGCGACTTGTAGCTGTCCAGCTGTTTGGAACTACAAATCCTACAAGTTATGTATCCTATGGCTCTGTAGCTGTAGTGGAATTAGAAGTCTTTGCATGCTGGGATTTGTAGTTTCACAACAGCTGTAGAGCCACGGCGGTTATTAATGTGAGATTTAATACATGCTAGAAAGCTATTTCCATTGGCTTGCAGGGCATGCTGGGAATTGCAGTTCCACAGTATCTCTAGTGCCACATGTTACTAAAGTGTGATGTAGTGCATGTTAGTAGGGAAATAACCAGACATTTGTAGGCACCAAAGCATATAATAAGGTTCCCCATGGGGAGTTGACAGGGGAGGAGGGTCCTCCCGCAACTACGCCCTCTGCTACAATCGTAGTTACTCCTTTTGCATGCTAGCAAGCTTTACTAAATATGACCAAACTTTATCTCTGGCTGGCAGTGCATGCTGGGAGTTGAAGTTCTACGGCAGCTATAAAGCCGGATGTTTCATGTCTCATTTAGTGCATGTTAGCAAACTTTGCAAAAAAAAATAGATGAATCTATGAAATGGTAAATATGTTTTTTTTTGGAAAAACATCATATTTATAGATGAATATACTACCATGATTTATTTGCATGACTAGTTTGTTTGTTTAATTGTTCCACTTTTTCACAAACTAGAAAGCTTAACAAAAGGCATTGAATCATGGTAGTGTCCCTGTCTGGTGACATCATCTCTTCTACCATGTTATAGTGACAATATGGTTCCACTGTATTCCAATGTGTTCAGTTACTGTGAAACCAGATCACTCTGAAAAATGACTCTAGGGGGTAAATGTATCAAGATGTTAATTTCCAGCAGGTTTGAAAAGTGGAGATGATGCCTATAGCAACCAATCAGATTCTACCTAATATTTATCTAGTACATTCTACAAAATGATAACTAGAATCTGATTGGTTGCTAGAGGCAACATCTCCACTTTTCCAACCCGCCAGAAACTCTCAGCTTGATACATTTACCCCTAGAAGTACAAACCAGCAATATTATTGATAGGAGTGCAGTAAAGGTCTACTGAAGCCCTCGTGGGTCCTGTTGACTTGGGGGGAATGAAAGACACCAAGTAAATAGAAGTATGCTTCCTAGCATACCCATATTGAACCCCAACACATACACATTTTTAATTTATATTAGTTCTTTAACATTAAGGTAGCAAATTGTATGCAAATTCAAGCATTAAAATATGTCTATTCCCCAAATTGATAACATGATCAGAAAACAATTTTATTCATGTTTTTGCTGTGGTATGGCAAAAAAACAACAATGTATCACCTTCACTGCAGCATAGAGGTAAATGTTTTACAGAACGTTTCAACATTTTTGAAACAAAGTAAAATTAACCAAAACAGTTAATAGTGTCTGCCAAGATTTATTCTAACAAACAGAGAATGGGGTGGAGCTCAGATTACTATCAAATTTGACTTTGGCTGAAATCCCCTGCACACAATTAGAGATGTAAGAAACAAGTTTTACCCTTTCATGCAGGGTGTAACTAAATTCACTTGCGTAGACTACAAAGTATAAAATATATTCACAGTAATTATAGAGAAAATGTGAAAATTGGTCTGGTCATATGGGTCAAAACATGTGGGCTTGATTGGGTTAGTACATGTTTATTTTTCCAGAAGAAACCAACAGGAAACTTTACAAAAATAATTAGGAAGTCCTCTTATCATCAGTTGGGTTACATGAAACTTGTGTGGACTCTCATTATACAGCATAAATGAATAGACAGCCAAGGCAATAAAGCAAAAAATTATTTATTTGTGGTTTGTTTATGGTGACCTAGAAATAACTGATCTAGAGCTCAAAGACTCTTATCAATAAATCCCACTTATAACACCATTAGTTAGCACAACATTCCAATTGATATCCATGTTATTAACAGACTAGATAGACTAATTGGCCTTTATCAATATTGTATGTTTATATAATACAGTATCTGTTATAGTATAATTACATTTAACCAGATGGAACAAAAATATACTTTTATTAAAGGTCAAACAAGGAAGAAAGGCTTCAAACAGGCTATTCTGCAAATTGTAAATTCAGAATGAATGATAAATGTCTACTTAGAAGATCCTTCTACAATGTTAGGTAAATTTAAATTGAATGAAATTGCTGTTTCTACCTCAAGAATATATTGGCAAAACCATCAATATAAGAGACAACCCCATTAACGGTATCACGGCGGGTAACTTAAAAGCTCCATTAGTATGAGAAATGTGCTATTTAGTGGTGTTTAAGGTGCTTACAATGCTACCTCTCCTGGATTCCTATGTACAATTAGCCAATTCATTAGTCAATGTGACACTGATCGCAAGAGGATTGCGGGGCGATTCGTTAGTCAAGGAGAATATAGTTATATGAACTGCACAGAGACAACTTTACCCGGATAGCTGAGGACAGTGACTAATAGCACAAAATACACTGGTAAACCTTAAATAATAGGAGAAAGAAGTAGATGATCACAACAGCAGCACAAAAGCGCCACTCACAAAACAAATCACACGGTAGTACAATAAAGAATTCATTGTTGTGTTACTTGATTTCTTTAACTCAATACTTTCAAAAATAATATTTAGAAGGGTGTAAAAAAGTCTAAAATGTTTGGATTTGGACTCTGGACAAGTGATGTTGAGCCATTTATATAAAAAGCAAACAAACACATTTTCCTTTCTAATCACTACATGTGTACCCAGCATAGTGCTGTAAGGTTTTGATATTTTCAGTGACTTCTAATTCTCCAGATCTTCTTTTATTCCATTCACTGAAATAAAAGTATTTGCACATTATTGTGAAAAAAAACCTCTGTATGCTGTAACTAAACTACAAGTCAAGGGACTGATTCGGAATCATGGTGTGCCCGAGGCTGAGGCTGGAGGTATGACCGCTTGCGGAGTGTAAAATCTGCAAGTTTGTACTTCGCATGTCCAGAAGATATTGCGCATATGCAGAGTTGCATCCACCTGACCCTTGCGCCTCCTTGAGACTAGAGAGGAGGAACCGGGGAAGAAAGAGGCGGCCACACATAGGCCGAGCACAAGTAAGGGTGTGTTCATGCGAATGCGGCTGAGGCAGACCAGCACTGAGTCGTATCATCATCATCATTTATATAGCACCATTTATACCACAGCGCTGTACAGAGAGCTCATTCACATTAGTCCCTGCCCCATTGGAGCTTACAGTCTAAATTCCCTAACACACACACACAGACACTAGGGTCAATTTTGATAGCAGCCAATTAAACTACTAGTAGTTTTTTAGAGTGTGGGAAGAAACCAGAGCACCCGGAGGAAACCCACACAATCACAGGGAGAACATATAATCTCCACACAGATAAGGCCATGGACGGGAATTGAACTCATGACCCCAGCGCTGTGAGGCAGAAGTGCTAACCACTAAGCCACTGTGCTGCATATACACCTGTCAGGAACGGCGTCTTTTGCACTTGTATGAGGTTAGGTGCAAATACACACTGATGATGACGGTCATCAGCACTAACTAGCCGCTTCTGATTGGCTGATTGCAAGTTCACCTCTGAAGCGGATAGGTGCTTCCTTCCTCGATTGTGCATCTCTTATCAGGTTCTGTGGGTGTATTATAAAAATTATTATTTTGCTACTTTCATTTGTGCACAAGGAATATTATAGCTGCTGTATTACATCTAGCCTAATAGTGATTGTGTCTTTCGCTATCAAAACATATTATGACAATCTTTTATGTGCTTATGACCTGATTGTGTGTATGAATATGTGGGTGTATGTAGCTGGCATTTAGCTGACCTAAACTTGACGCATAAGCTATAGGCACGTCTTGAGAAGCCTACGGCTCCACATAAGGGACTAAGTATGCGATTTTTAAGGGCGCCTCTTTTTAGCACATATTACGCCCAACATGCATCTAACTCAGAATGAGGTCCTGTGTGAGTCTTTCCATCGTGTATCTATAAGAAATTTGTACAGCCCTCATGTCTCACTAGGCGATACCGCTTCCTTGATTTACTTATGGTGTTGGCCGCAGACTCTTTGGACAATACATAACACTATATTTTTAATAGTGACACAGACACCATTTATTTTGTAAGGACTTGTCCATATTAGCATTTCCTCAAAGTGTTCTCCAATTGGAACGTAACTCGAGAAAACAAGAAAATAGCAAAACATAGTGCTCTATTGTCCTCTTTGCCTAGTTGCATATGTGGTCCACACAGGCAGCAATGAAATCCTAAGAGGTTGCTGTGAGAAATTGGCGATGACATCATAGGATCTCTATATCGCACTGTTTACTTGTTGTGTTCCATTTGGAACACAGCTGTTTCCAGTATACAGATGGACAAACCCTAACACTAGGAAGAGTGACGAAACAAATACATACAACTGTAAAAACTATATCTTAAAACTATTTTAAACATACAAATACCAAAAATCATATACAGGTTTATTTATCCATTTATAGTTCATGCACAACCCAGGGTACATTTCTTGGCTGAAAAATGTATTGTTGCCTTTTAATAATTGCATAGTAAGCTTTCTAGTGAATGATATGTTTGTGAATTATAAAGTTGTAATTTGCATGTTTTCCATCTGCATTTTTAATATATTAAAGTTAGGATATTTTATTCTTTGCTGTCCATGCTCTAGGTAGCAGTCCTTGCCAGGCCAACAATGGTGGATGTTCCCAGTTGTGTTTACCAACTTCTGAAACAACTCGAACGTGTATGTGCACCGTTGGCTACAACCTTCGGAAGAATCGCATGTCTTGTCAAGGTACACACAGTAACAATCAAATGTATTTAATAGCTGTTCTTGCTGTATAATTACCACAATAGACGGACAGAGGGACTCATCGATTCATTCATACCCAACATACTATACAGTATTTCCGTGTCTCAGTAGAAAACAAGAAGTAAGGACTTTGGTGAAACAAATTTACTATTTGTTTTTCAATTTAGCCCTTTAGATAGGTTATTTAATGTAGCATTATACTCCTAGTTGTGTCATAGGTCAGTGGTTTTCAACCGTACTTTGTTTTAGCTCAGACCCCAAGTGACAATGTGCAATTCTTCAAGGACCCCATGTGTCAATGAACCATTGTTCTGGTACAGGCGCAGGCTGTCAAATTTCAGCCAGGGGGGCGCACAGGCGGCTGCATCACATGACACGCGATACAGCCGCGTCATTAATGACGCGGCCGCATCGCATGCCATGTGATGCGGCCGCCGGTAATAATCATGTAATATTGCATCCGGGGGGATGGGGGCTGCCCCTGTTTTGGTAGCCCCAAAATCGATGGCTTCGGTGAGGTCTTAACAGCATTATGGGCTCCCCTGGAGAAAGCAGTGCACTGGGGCCCTACCTAAACTTCACTCACAGGAATAAAAAAAAAAAAATTATCGATAAAATTAAGCTTATATTTATTGGTACCTCCAACAAAATCAGTGCTTAAAAATTAAAAAACATTCTGTACAGGAGAGAATAATCCACACAAACGTTTGGACAATATAGCATGAGCCTTAAAGTTGAAAAACAAGAAATTCAAGAAATTCAACATAACAATTATACTCAATTGGTAAATCATATAGGCGGAGATGACACAGTATGAAATTACTATGAATTGTTTATTATTAATCAAGTGTTCAACACAAACATTTGCGAAATTTCTGAATAATCCACCTAAACGTTTTAATAAAGAGGGTTTGAAGGTTCTGAATAAATCTCACGGAATAATATGCTGAAAAGTTGGCAAGCCTATGGGGCCCCTATGCTCCTGGGGCCCCCGGACAACTGCCCAGTGTGCCCATGTCTGGCTCTGGGTGGCTTCCAGTATAGTCTGTTGCCTATCTGGCAGTCTGAGTTTCTAGATTCTAGGACCCACTTGGGGTACCGATCCACAGATTGCACACCTCTGTCTGCGACCCTTTTTGAAAATGACCCAAGTCTGATAAAACAGAGAGCGACCTTTATGGTGTTTAAGGTCTCTGAGTTACTTCTGGGATTATAGAAAGAGAGGTGCAGAACTAAACGTATTGATTCTAGTACGAGACATTGTAATTTAGTTGCAATTTCTTATTTGGTATTAGAAGTTAGAGTACATGCATGTGATGTTATGCTTAAATATTTTTATATATGTGTTATCATGTTTATTGCATTCATGTATGCCATATCTGTAAGAATTTCCGCTGCTACAGAATCTGCAGCGATTTATAAATAGATGATGATGATGATGATGAAGGTCTCCAAGACATGTTTGTGACCCTGAATATTATAGCAAAACTCTGTTATTATTTTAATCTGGTATGTCCACAATCATGGCTTTATAACATTAGTATAACTCTTGGACAGCGCTGGGTATAGTTTCAGATTTTTGTTTTCCTGATTATTTTTTATTTATTTTTCTGTACTGTTTTTATAATATTATTTTCCCTGTGCAGGTATAGAGTCGTTTCTCATGTACTCCGTACACGAAGGGGTTAGAGGGATTCCACTTGACCCAAGTGACAGAATGGATGCACTCATGCCCATCTCTGGAACGTCATTTGCTGTAGGCATAGACTTTCACGCAGGTACGGTATTTATTTACTTGCATATTTATTAATAAAAAATAATCAATTCTTTAAAAATTGCATTTTCATTTCATTCTGAACCAGCTCAGCCTTCTATAGAAAAGCTCACCCCCCCCCCCCATTACAGATCCTGCCGTTGCCCTGATCACTGAATGATAGGATCACAAGGGGTCCTCGCCATGCTACCTGCCAATGGTGGATTTGATACAGCAATCACAGTCACCAACTTTTTGGCACGGTTGGCACGGTTTTGGCTCTCGCTGCCATTTCTGTTAATGATAGCCCTTGAGTGCAGCCACATGGCCGGGAATTGTTTAATTTGCTTTCTAGTTACCCGATACGTCCAAGCAGCATTCCCCACTGAACAATGAAATGTCACCGGACAGCCGTCACATTGTTATAGGGAATCCCTGTGAAGTCACCGTGTGACATCACAGTGTGACATCACAGGGATCCCCTCCAGGTGGGCAGGCCAGCAAGGGATAGCCGAATCATCTACCCTGTGGAAGACATTACTATCAGATCCACGCTGATGTCAATCTAATAGTAATAGGTATTTTACTCACTTATAGATCCAGTTTACACTAGATTTATTCGTAATTAAAGGGAGGCCTCTTTGTTTTTCTGATGAGTCTTAGGGCTAGATTTACTAAGCTGCGGGTTTGAAAAAGTGGGGATGTTGCCTATAGCAACCAATCAGATTCTAGCTTTTATTTATTTAGTAAATTCTACAAAATGACAGCTAGAATCTGATTGGTTCCTATAGGCAACATCCCCACTTTTTCAAACCCGTAGCTTAGTAAATCTAGCCCTTAATGTCTCCTGGATTCTGCTGCTGTAATTACCTAATTTAAAGTACACATTTGATATCCCTAAACGTGGGAGAATTAGACAGATACACTAAGGGGTCATTTTCTGCGATTGCTCTAAATATGTTACAATAACCTTTGGTAAAATGACGGGGAAGTATATTTTTCATGATTGTTCTGTTTTTTTCTCTAGTTAATGGTCGCAGGTAAAGATAAAAGATGTTCATTTCTATATTTAAGCAATAAAGCGAACCCCTATATGATCTCTTAGTTAAAATACATTGGAGACAATCAACAATCATGTATTCCGATGGAATACTCTGATCCTCATCAGAAATCTTCCTATGTCTCACACACTATATATACTGTATCTGTTCCACATAGGCGACAGATAGCAAGACTTAACTGAAACCTCAAATATTCCTTACCATGTAAATTGGTTTCCTGGGTCCTATTATGTGACCTAAAATACATATTTAAGGCTTGGAGATCCCCCTCCCTACACGCCGATGGGCAAGGTGCCATGCAGAGTGTGTAATAGCTTTTCTGGATGCCAGGAATGAATTATTGAAATATTTTTATTAAGCCTAAAGTAGGAAATGGATGGGCTAAGATGATGACTGCAGGACTAATAAGTGACTCAAATGTTTGTTGAGAACTTTATACCAGCTTCTACTTTTAAACTTTTAAGAGGTTTCTATTATTGTGTGAAATATTGGTCATTTGTACTTTTAATTTTCTTATTTTTGCCCTACTGATAACCTTAGCCACAGTCATCTCCAATAAGCCCAGCTAATCATGAGAAAATTATCTTCACACGTGCAGGCTCGGGCTGTCAGTTGTGAGATCAGTGTGTTGTTTTTTTTTTTATAAGTCAATGGGGATAGAGTTATCAAACCTTCTAAACAGGAAAAGTGGAGGTGTTGCCCATAGCAACCAATTCGATTGCAGCTAAAAATTTATCTAGTACCTTCTAGATAAATGATAGGTAGAATCTGATTGGTTGCTATGGGCAACACTTCCACTTTTCCTGTTTAGAAGGTTTGATAAATCGACCCCTAAGAGTTAGAACATAGTCTTTTATTGTAGTGAAATTAAGTGTTTTTATATTTTTGTGAATTACAAGCAGGGTCACCCGGGCCTTGCGCGGGGTCGATTTGTGATGTGTGTCAGTTTTTATATATTAGCAAATTATTTGGTAAATAGAACAAAAATGCTTTTTAGAAAGTAAGATTTGCTGCTTTGTCGCGTTGTCGGACTCGTTATGTCGTGTTATGGAGAGGTATCCAGGGGTCTAACAATTGTTTACAACCAAAAAATTATGTTTTTACTATTTGTCATTCTGTCGCTTTGTCACTATGGTCTAACAGCTTACTTTTTCGATACTAAATAACTATGTAAGATTTGGCAGCTTTACCTTGAGACCTGTGGAAGATATTCGCCAACAAACAAAGAAACAAACAAACTTCTTTTTTTATATTTACAGAAAGATGATACTATACGATTGTCACAATTTTGGCCAATTACAGCAGGGGTTGGGGCTAAGATGAAGCGATATTTGCATAATTAAGCCCTGCCCCCACCACTTATCTAGTGTGGGGGCAAGAACCGGGAGTTCTCCCAGAAATGCGGGAGTCTCACAGACATCCCAGGAGAGTAGGCAACTATGCTTAAAGAAAAGCAGCCAATGAATCTCTAGAGACTGAAGTGTCTTTTACATTTCTGTCTCCATTACTGTAGTCATGTTGTCTTACTTGTCAGTCTTTGATTAAATCTTGGTCTCCATGAAAATGGCCACCTCCATAGGCATCAATACATGGACATAGGACACAATTTCTGAACTGTGTCATCATGCCACAGATGGCGAAGCCAACCATGTCCTGTACTGGCTCAGCATCAGGGAGAATGCCAGACTCTTCAGAGAGTGAGGGAGATCACCCCTATTTCAGGGAGTCTCCCTGACATTCAGGGAAAGTTGGCAAGTATGTTATTAACAATAGAAGACCTGCTTGATTTTCTGATGAGTCATAAAACTGTCCTGATTAAAAAAAAAAAAATTCACAGCCAAGCATCCTTGTCTCTGCTGCTGTAATTACCTAATTTAAAGTACATGTATTTGGTATTCTTAAACGTGGGAGAGTTAGACAAATACACTAAGGGGTAATTATCTGTGATTGCTCTAAATATGTTAAAATAACCCTTGGAAAAACGACGAGAAAGTATACCTTACTCATAATTGTTGTTTTTTTCCCCCAAGTTAATAGTCATAGATAAAGATAAAATATATTTATTTCAATATTTAAGCAAAAGCAGACTGTATGTCCTTAAGAATCAATATAAAATGTGTTTGGGAAGATTAATGAAGGGGTTAATATGTGGAGGACCTCACAGGCAGATTGATGCTGGTAATTAATCCTTTACACCAACATGTTTTCATTTTCAGTGTATATGATAGAGGGGAATCATTACTGAGTCTCATCAGCATTAAGAAAGAGCCTTTGACCGCTTTATAAAAAGGTGCAGTCGGCTCGCTGGTGTCAGCAGAGCTGGTTTACATTTAGAATGATGGAGGTTGTGGATCTACATCTTGGGCGGTTATTGTAGAAAGTTAAGCTTGGGTGGAGTTCTTCTTGAAAGGTCATTTTATGTCTGAAAGGTGCTATAAACCTGATTCTCTATCTCTCTGCTTCCAGCTCTCTGCTATAATGCATTATTTCAGGAATCTGTTGGTGTCGGCTGTCCTGTTGGCTGAAGATCCTTGGACACTATCATGTGATCATTCAGCCACTCAGCAGGCAATTTGCAGTGCGCGTAGAGTATTCTTCGTATATTAGCTTCAGTGGAGAGGCAGCCATTCTATGGGGTGAAACCAGAAAATAGACTCCCAATTCATTAGGATTTGATGACATCCATGAGGCAGAAAGTGCCTCCGTGTTGTCTCTGGTTTAAATTAAATTGATAGGCGTCCCCACTGGGGACCAGGAAGGATCCTATGCTGCCTATTGGATGAACCAGCTATGGCTATAGGTACACTTTAATTACATATACACCTTAGTCAATATAATATACTTGACACAAATATGGCAGCTAGGAAATTAGTAAATGTGCTTAGAATATACATGTCAATAGGAAGACATACAGATTGATATTAATTAGCATATAGATGAAAGAGGGGAATCATATGCTGTCACTGAACTTCATAACGAATATGGATGCATTACATGAAAAGGTATTTTTTTTTAGTTTATCAGCATATTGCAGGAGGAGACAGATTAAGCAGTTACTCTAGTAGTTTAAAAAGTAAAACTGCAAATGTATTTGTAGATTTGCAGATAATGCGGTATATTTACTATAGTAGATACACTATATTTACTATAGTAAATATACTCTAATGTCTTTACAATAGTTATCTTTTGTACACTCAGAAAAATATTATTTGATGTTTAAGAATATATTTTCTTTTTTGGGGGTCTGACATTACCATAAGTGTTGTAAAAGGTGTTAGAAATCGTTGTATGCCTTAACATCAATAAATACATTACCATACTAGCCTGCTCTCCCCTGTAATGTCTAGGAGACTAACCAATTTCAGGAAATCCTCCAAGACTGTTTTTTCCTTTTCTGAGCAGCAATGCACTAACTTCTTGTGCTCGATTCACGGGAGGAGATTAATCTTTTTACCTCAATAATCATCTTTTATTAAAAGAGTAAAATGTACTTTTGAACAGAATGTAAAATGATGTTGGCTTCCTATTCAGTTCCTGTATTATTTAATAATGAGTGTATAAATCTAATAATAATGGATATGCTGGAGCGTTATAATTCCTACTAGGAGAAAAAATGTTTAGTTGTGAAGTATAATAGTATTTTCCTTTACTTATTTTAAAATAAATGTAATTACAGTATATTTCTCTCTAGAGGTAGACAACTCGTGTCTTTCCAACTGTTCTGCAACTGCAAGCTGCAGTATAGCCTGTCAGCCAGAAGCTGGTACGTCATGCTGGTACTTGTAGTTCCACATCGGGTGAAGAGTACGTCTGCTCAAGAGTAATGCAACAACTAAAAAACCCTTGTGGCTCTAATATCTGTTCACATTGCAGCTAAGTTGGTGTAATAAAAGGAATGAAATAATGGGCAAACTTGAAGAATAAGTGGGATCATTTCACAGTGATAATCACCAGCAAAAATATATATAATTGATACTTCATCATCAATTTATATAGCGCCACTAATTCCGCAGCGCTGTACAGAGAATGCACTCACATCAGTCCCTGTCCCATTGGAGCTTACAGTCTAAATTCCCTAACAGACAGACTAGTGTCAATTTATAGCAGCCAATTAACCTACCAGTATGTTTTTGGAGTGTGGGAGGAAACCGGAGCACCCGGAGGAAACCCACGCAAACATTCTAGAAATGACCCTACTCATTATCCCACAGATAATATCAGTGTATTCGGTAAGGAATAACCACAGACAATGCCCCCCACCCAACCCATATCTCCTGTCCCTAGGCAGACTCAATAACCCATTGCCCCAATCCACCAATGTATTGTTGTAATTCAGAAGTAGACTCCAAAACTTCAACCAGCCTCTTGACCGTGACTACCCATTACACAAGTAATTTTTATTAGTGCAACGTACATTATAAAATTATATTATTAATGCTACAAACATAGTTAATTTAGAGAGCAAAACTTTTGTATTTTGAAATGAGTTTATTGTATAGTATATTATTCCCGGGAGACCACCACCCTAGTAGGAGGCAGGAGGTTTTCACCAGCGAAGTGGCAGCTTATTGGATGCTTTCCCACTTGTTGGTAGACACAAAGGTGGCTTAGGTTCCCATCTAGGTTACATCTTGTCATCCAAGAAGATATAGCTCTTCACTTCAGTTCACCCTCTGTTAACTATTATTATTTTAGGGTATGTTATCAATAATCTCTGTGCCCAGTACAAGGGTCTCTTGAGAGATGTGGTATAGAAATAGTATAACGCTCCAGTTTATCTAGTGCAGATAAGTATAGTTCCATGTTTGGTACAAGAGCTATAGTTTGATTAAAGCAAAGCAACCATTGTTGTGAGTTTATTTGTCCACCGGGGGCAGAGTTCCATTTGACCAGCTAAGCAATATGGCTGCTCCCATTTCTATGGGCAATAAAATATTTAAAAGACATTTAACAGTATGAAAATGATTTGTCAGGCTTATTTGCTCCATCTTTTGTTGTTATTTATTTTGTTTTTTTAACTGAAATTGTTGTTTGAAAAAACCACAAAATAATTTTTGCCCATATTTGGAATCTTTACCCTTCATTGTCTGGCTTACTAGGGACAAAAAAATACTGAAATTTCGAGTAACGTTTAGGATTTGCTATAAGCCGTCGGGAGATTCACAACACAACAAATACACATAAACAATATACTGTATTATCCTCTATAATAACATTGGTTACACTGATGTATTTCCTCTTGCCTACGAATTAATGGTAGCAAGTAATATACTGTCTCATGATGTGAGTAGATATTTTATTTTCAATTACAGACCACAATATTGAGATTTATGGTTTGCTTTTGGCCTGCAAACCACAATCTGAATATTTTGTCCAGCTTGGATTGTAGATTTTGATACATTTTCATTCCCAGAGAAATTATTTTCTGATCAATATTGTTGTTTGTTTTATTGATTGTAAAAAGTATCTGCTGTTTTGGTTTTGGAGAATCACTATGAGTGTCTATTTAATGTGCCTGTGCTGCATAAAAATCTACTGTCTTTATGATGATCAGCAAGCAGGTCCAGCACTTAAAAATACTAATGCACTATTTACCCCCCGCCCCCCAGATTATTACTCCATCTGCTATCCCCTCTCAGGCTCTGCTTCTGAGTTGCACGAGCAAATGAGGCATCCTCCAATTATAAGATGAGGACGTTATGAAGGGTTACACAGATATAGATAAACTATGGTTCTCCAGCCAGTGTGGAACTACAAGTTTCAGCATGCTTTGCCAACCTATGGTTGTAGAACAACCCTGGGTTACTGTCTTCCTCTTCTCAAATTTAAAGTGCACCTGTTTCTTACACACAAAAAGTGCCTGATTCATGATCGAACTTGCACGCATGTATCTTTTTAAAAAAAGACAGAGGAAATGGCTTGATTTGAATCTGGGTGTAAGTACCCTCTGCCTAAACGTTGCTTGCTGTATGTAGACAGGCGTAACAGTAGTATACGCAAAAGCGTATGTGCAATGAAAGCATGAAAAAATGTTATATTATAAAATAAACAACTTCTAACAGTATAAACATTAACAATAAAAATGTGGATATTGAAAAAAACATTTATTTTTAAAATTTTATTCTACATTATATACATAAATAAAGATGCTGTTTATGCCTAATGTACATACAGTGCATTTATTGAGTCTAACTTGCACATACGTTCTGTGCTATCTAGTGGCTCCGTCATCACTATCAGTCGGCCCTGGAGCTGGTGCAAATGATGATCATCATCATCTATTTATTTATATAGCGCCACTAATTCCGCAGCGCTGTACAGAGAACTCACTCACATCAGTCCTTGTCCCCATTGGGGCTTACAGTCTAAATTCCCTAACACACACAGGACAGACAGACAGACCAGACAGACCAGACAGACAGACAGGACAGACTAGGGTCAATTTGTTAGCAGCCAGTATGTTTTTGGAGTGTGGGTGGAAACCGGAGCACCCGGAGGAAACCCACGCAAACATGGGGAAAACATACAAATGATATGTCCGAAACCAGGCGTACTTGCAAGAAACCAAGGACTTGAATCACCACATCTGTATCGAAACACCCTTGGTACGCCCTCACTGTACGTGGCCTACGTTAGCTCTCCACAGTTCCACCTCTCAAGTTGTAAGTGTCATTTATGTTCGGACATGTTTTGCATGCAACTGTGTTCATTAGCATAAGGTCCGTGCAGAGCATGCGCAGAGCTATATAGTATGCAAATTGGACTTACATGCGAACATGAATCAGGCCCAGAGTGTAGGCAGTATATGTTCATAATAATGCAGCCTATTCGTTCAATAGGAGCCAGTGACACTACAGTAACAAGCTCCAAGCTCGCCCCCAACCTGGGATTCTGATACTAACTTGAACCCGTAAACAGCTCACTCATAATTCCGAGAACTGATACATTTTATCCCATTACATTTTCTATGGTTTATGAGAACCAGATTACACATATATTTTGTTAAACTTTGGAAGCATATTGTGCTCTCCCATGCCAAACAGGACTGAGTCTTTCATAAGCAGTCTCAGCTGTTGTAGCAACATAAAACATTCATTTCATCTTAATTGTATACCTACATTAACAGCTGAACAGTAATGTGTTTCATTACCTTCCAGGAAATATACGACTGTTCGTTCTAACTCGCCATAATTATACAACCAGATATTACAGCAGGTCATAATACCAAATTTCCAAACATAAATATACTGTGCTACTTTTTACACTTCTGTCTGTAGTTATCGTAAGGTAGCAATTTATGTAACAATAACAAATCATTACACCAACTCTCCACATTCGTATTTTTGTTTTTGTAACATTTGTGATTTATTTGTGCATTCAAGTATATAATGATATTACAATCCATCAAACGGTTCAGTAATTTCAGTGCTATAATGTTACCTGAGGACCTAGATTACCACCAAGGAACATGCGTTTGCGTTGGCCAATAGGAAGTATGGAAAGAACGCCGGCGTTCCTTGCTTAATACGGGACCGTTCCATTGGTGAATCTGGCTTCATTTTAATAAAAGTTCCCTACAATTGCACCGTCAATTCCACTTCTTAAACATAATTAATTTTTGCAGCAGTTCTGAGCTGGTGGTTTGTAGGTCCCGTTGCACTTTGGGGTGGACTCACATCTCTCGATGCACTTTGCGCAATGTAAAAAATACTTCACACGCGAAAGTGAATAAAGCGTAATAAATCTTAATATCCCCTCATTCTCATGATTAATTAGAGTTAAATGAGGCCAAACTGGGCACATAAAACTGAAATGTTTGTTTAATTAATCAGTGGTTGGAGGCTGTTGTTTTGATGTGACGTTAATACTTTTTCTCAGTGCGCCTCTTCAGATATTTTTGCCTCTCTGCAAACCTGGATGCACTACTAGTTTGTCGTGTCGTCTATGGTGAGCATTGAGGAGGCGGGCACCTCGCGGTACGTAGGATGGATGATCTACGTACACTGGTGCAAAGCAAAGGTCATTTACCCTGCGCATCCAGTGCGCCATGTGTCCTTTTTACCTCTGCTTCATCAGTCACTCCCCCAAAATACACACAGGGGTGTTCCTAATTAGTAACCACTCCCCCTGCACTCGGCCCCGCCCCCAGACCTGCCTCTAGCAATAAGCTGTCACACATTTTTGCAAAAAGCATCTCTGTGACAACTTTCTTTTCTCAAACCCCCCCCCCCAAAGAGAAGATAGCAAGAAACTATACCAAGACATAACTACATAAAATAGTAAAACAAAACCACTTAAATTATAGTAATATAAAACCACTTAAATTGACAGTTATCATTTTATCAAAAGGTATTATTCATATTACAACTAATAATTCACCTCCTACTTATGAATATAAGGATATTATAAGTTACCTAGGAGATTCTGCTCCATTATTTTTTTTTAAACTTTATTTTTATTAATTAATTACATGCACAGCAAATGAATAAATTACTAGCACCTTCTAATACCATTTCAAATGCAAAATAATAAATTAAGCTTTAATTTTGTACAATGTTAAAAAAGAAGGATAAATGTCTATTTTGTTGTTTTGCGGAATCGCAGACTAGTATAATTACAGTATATTTGTGATACATTTTAATACATTAAATAGCTAAGATTTGCTGGTATGAAACGTATCAAGCTCTGTCGTTTCACGCCGTATGCGTGGTGGGTGATATTTTGTTAAATAAATATGCTGTTTCCTCGTAAAGCACAATTTCCTTTTCTTATTTCTTCTTACACGTTTACTTTTTTTCATGCCTTAACTGAGACATGTCGATCAAATGATCTGATATTCAGCAAACAGGGAAACAGATAGATTGGTTACTTTAGAGACGGAAGGAATACATTCTGGAGGTCAACACTGTAGATGGACAATCTAGATTCTAATAGGATGTGACATAGTCTCATTCTCCGATTCATCCCGTTCACAGATACAGTCATTGTTTCACAGAATGAAGGACAATGCGAGATGCTGAGCTTGACATGTATTTGTGGAATATAAGTCTGATCATGAATAAAGGAAGCAGATAATCCACTGTTGTTCTTGTGAGGCTTAATTTGTATTGCAGGTCATGGTATAAGCCAGCCAAATATTGTTTCTAGTGGGCTTTGTGTACAAACACCCTTCAACCTCAGTGGTATAAATATAGATTTATTGTCAGCTATCACATTATCCACAAATACCAATCAATAAGTATAAATAACTAATCTTCCTTTACAACAGTCAAACTCTTTAAACCACCGATCTTCCTTTTGAAGGTCAAACAAGGATTACCTAGAGATCGCCTCGGGGTTCCTGAATTTTTGCACACAAATGAACCATATACATGAGCACAGTCTAGCACCCTTGACATTATTTTTCACAGGTGAAAGAAACAGTCTATCCCTTGATAGAATAAATCTTGACTATACATCTGTTTTTTAGGTTAACCTTCTACCCTCACGTCCACGATAACAAGCCATCTTTTCCTAAATCAAAACAGATTAGTCGCATAATTTGTTTAAAATAAATTTAATGGAGCATCTAACTAAAAGTACAGATGTGGTTATATGAAAGAGACAATGGCATTCACAAACATACAGTGTACGTTTCTTGAAATTATTAGAACTGAACATATTTTAAGCTGTGAACCTGAAGGGTGAATGTTTTCTTACACACAATAGACCTCCTGGTTTATATTTACTAAACTCCGGGTTTGAAAAATTGGAGATGTTGCCTATAGCAACCAAACAGATTCTAGTTATCATTTATTTAATACGTTCTACAAAATGACAGCTAGAATCTGATTGGTTGCTATAGATAACATCTCCACTTTTTCAAACCGCAGTTTAGTAAATATACACCCGTCTGTACTCACAGAAGGACACTTTGATAACAGAGGACAACAGCTTTCACTTACATGCACAGCATGTATCTTTGCAATATTTTTATTACTTTTTATTTATATAAAGAAACTTTGAATTATGAGTTACTATTATCTGATACACCTCTGTGTACAAATCTATCTATAGATCAAGGGATTTAGTTGGTATTTTTTTTTATTGATAACTTTTAGTCTCCTCCATGTCCTGCTGATGCCCCCCCTCCCCCCCAAGAACCAGGGCATATTGTGTACGAAGGAGGCAGGAGTTATATTAATTAGGATATGATAAACGAGTTGAGGATTTAATATACAGATAATTTAGTTCTGTTACCAGTTTATCTGATTGCTCTCAAACCGCAATATATATTGCAAAAACGGATTGTGAGGATACCACCCTTAGCTGGGATGGCAGTTACCCTCTGTGGGATTTAACTCACTCGGGTAGACCAGGATATATTCAAAATAAGACTTTATTACGACAGCACAACACCACAAGATGTTCACAAGTTGCAGGGTAAATGGTAGCACGTATCCTCCAGCAGCCTCCTGCAGTCAGCACTCCAAAGTCATAATCTCTGTCCCTTTCAGGGTCTTATCCTCCCGCAATATTACCACTACCGTTTAGCAAAACAGTTATGGTGTCTCCTAGCCTGGGTTACTAGCTCACACCAACCCTGTCCTGGTAGGGTTCCCTTCAGCGGCACCACAGTGCCTGGCCCAGAGTTCTTTTCACTGATGTCTTCTACACCAGGATCCTCCAAACTAGCATCGCTCTCCTGCCATTCTCCTCGCCCTATATTATTTTCTCTGTACCCAGGAAGTAGGGTCAAATGTCTCAAACCTCCCCTTTACAGAAGGGGCCTCCCAGTCAACAATTTAGCTGCTAGACATACTGTCCCTGTTACCTTGATTAGACAATAGAATGGCTTGACTCAATTAGCTGTTTTGGCTGGATACACTACACATGGGGTTACAATAGTACATCAAGGAATGACACTGCACGCTTACATGGAACAATAAGACTTTTGACACGTTATATCAGCAGGGTTACACAATATAAGTCTGTGATACCTTTTGATACAATTACATTTATATTGATACATATTGATACATTTCCCCATGCTATTTCAACCAATATATTACTGTGGAGGCACATTGCATATGAGTAGAAGTTCTAACCTCATTACCTCTCAGGTTATCTGTTGACCTAGCTAATTAACATGGGCTGCCAGCTAGTTAACTCAGACATTGTTCTGATTACAAACCAAATCTCAGCTGCTCCTCATACAATAGACATTTGAGACAAATGGTAATTACATTAGCTATCACAAGCAAAATGACTGCTGTTGTTCTGATATTTTCACACAGTATGGCAATATTGTTTATATTTATACTACATACAATATCACAGGTAATAGTATGGGCAAAATGTATCTAATAACATTAAATAATAATACACATAATACACCAACGCTCTGGTGTATATACTTAGACTGGGCCAAGGATTAAAAAGTACAATAAACCATGAGAAACGGGTGATGATTGCATAGTTCTCAGTCCAGTAGCACCCCGTTTCCTCACACGGATGTTACTTCTTTTTCGAAGTCGTTATTTCCTGTTCTACATACAATACATAATGTCATTGTGTGATTTCTCAGCATTACAACAGGCTGAATCCATATGGGTTTTTTGGGGGGGGTTGTTTGAGACATTGCAGATTGACAATGTTCATTTCAATGTAGAAACTGACTAAATGATCCAAAAGATCTCATTTCAGCCCAGGAAAATGCGTGTTGACTGCATAAATTGCATGCTGTACCATTCACTGCAATAACCTCTGCTGCAACATAAAGGTCTAATTATTACAAAATCTAAATTATTACAAAAACATCTTCCTAGCTTGATCCACGACTATTTTCATCATTCCCGTCTCCTATAATGCACAAGGGAGGTTTCACCAGGGGACGAGGTGAGTACCTCCTCTCAGGGGACAGTACAACGTTAGTGGTCTATTTTTAAAATGACATAAGCCAGCATAGGGGCTAAAATCACCCTTGGGCACTGAAAAGATAGGTCAGACTAGAGAAGCCTAAGGCTTCATGCCGAAGATCTGAGTCATTAGTTTCATTCTACCAGGTGTCAGAATTGATGTGCACAGATTTGGTGCTTTAAAGCAATATGCAGTGAATTCTTTACTGTTATATTACATTTTATCCCAATATACATCACATTTAGGCTTTAGTGTGCTTTAAAATACAAATTCTATTTTTTTCCAGATTTCAACTCAAATGAATCAGCTTTTTAATATTCTTTATCAGCACGGTGGCTTAGTGGTTAGCACTTCTGCCGTACAGCACTGGGGTCTTGAGTTCGATTCCTGACCTTGGCCTTGTCTGTACGGAGTTTGTATGTTCCTCCCGTGTTTGCGTGGGTTTCCTTCGGGTGCTCCTTTTTCCTCCCACATTTCAAAAACATACTGGTAGGTTATTTGGCTGCTATTAAATTGCCCTTAGTCTGTCTCTCTGTGTGTATGTTAGGGAATTTAGACTGTAAGCTCCAATGGGGCAGAGACTGATGTGAGTTCTCTGTACAGCGCTGCGGAATTAGTGGCGCTATATAAATAGCTGATGATGATTATTTAGAGCAAATCCACCAGGTTACTGCATATCACCTATTGTGTAGCGTTCAGACACAGTTATAAATAGCACCTATTGTATAGCGTTCAGATATAGCTATATGAATAATCCACAGAGTTGCCACGATCATACAATGTGTAACCAGGATGGATGAGGCGATTCTGACCCACATCTACCGGATGTTAATAACTGTGTCAACAGGACAAATAGTCTCTCTAATTAATGACACTTTGTAATGTTTCATCTTAGAGAAACTGTTGCTGGATTCATGTTTGTGTGTTACGTTAAATATGTCATAACACAACTCATTAATAACCCAGTCCTTCCATGCTGCTGGTTTCAATTAATATTTAGCACTTTTAAGTAAGCTGTAGAAAAACGTGCAGAAAACATACGGCTTAGTTGTGATTTCTTGAAGACGAGTCTGCAGTGTGTGTGATCTGGGTATAATTATATAGGAATGCAATTTATAGGGAACAGAAAGAAAATTAATGACTACATTTTCATAACTGGCAAACTGATTCTTTTTCACAGTGCCTTTACTGTTCAGTTTCTGCATTGTCATTCATTTACCAGTTTGCAACAGCCTGGGCGGAATTAAAGTGGAAGTCATTCTGAAGCAAAATATTTTCATATATTGTAGAGGAGGACAATCTGTATTGTCTCGTCTTGTCTTACTAAGTTGCTCGCTGCATGCTTCTGAGTGGTGGTATATTTTCTTATGAATTAGAGCTTTGTGTCCAACTGTGTTCCAAATGGGCAAATCAAAAAGCAGTTGGAGAAATGCACACCCTCGCTGTCCACGCGGAAACCATAAACGTGGCTTAGAGGTTGCACCAGAAAATGATTTTCTTTTCCTTCAAGCCACGTATCTAACTCTTGCTTTTTCAGACAGGTGGGTAGTGAAGCACAGAGATCAGTACAGCCAGGGCCAATGCTGGGATCTCCGGCTCTCCCCCTGCCCGGTCTTGGGGCATGCACCGTGAAGCCCCTTTACTCACTTCACTGCTCATTTGCTGTTCCTCAATACCACTGTGTTTGTTCCAATACATGCTCTGTTGACTTAAAGGGGTAAATCGCCTGCCCTGGTGTGCAGGCTGGCTGGCGGGGCGTCTCTGTAAGTGCGGCGCTCTCCTGCCTTGCTTACCTGGCTCCGCCCTGAGTGGATCCCTATGCAGCACTGGCGATTTTCTAGAGTTTGGAATGTAGTTCCAGGAGGCGCTCCTGTACAGCTTTAGATCAAGGATCAAACTAGGAAATCCATGGTCACGATGTTGAGTTCGTCATGTGTAAAATGTGTAACACATTGTTTCCCAAGCCCAATGCCCAGGGACCCTTAGCAGTGCATGTTTTCCATATCTCCTTGCTGGAGCACAGGTGTAGTCATTACTGACTGATACATTGTAACAGATCCACAGGTGGTAGAATTATCTCACTTGTCACCTGGAAAACCTGCACTGTTAGGGGTCCCTGAGGACTGGGTTTGGGAAACACTGGTGTAACATATATAAAATAAGAAGACGCTTAAACCAGTAACAGTAATTAATTTCTATAATGCTAAGAACAAATTATTCTATGAACATTGTTTCATTACCTTTAATATTAGCACTAGAGTATAGCAATATAATTACAAAAACAGATAAATGTCTTATTTCAGGGCACATTCCTTTCTCCAGATTTGCTTTTTATATGCGATTGTTAGATTGCGCATTTCCTTCTTTTAAACTACGCCTTTCTTTTTTCTTACTTTTGTTACATCTTAGTTCAAAAACCTGGCAGGGCTTGTATTTAATCAAAACACAACGGTGAACATTTATATAACTATTCTACAGTTAACTGTATAGAAAATGCTGGCATCAACCAATCACATTTTACCGATCATTTTTCAAGTGACAAAATGTAAGCAAACATCTGATTGGCTGTTGAGGACGGAGCTGGAAATGGGCATACAACAGGGGCATCCACAAACTAATTGACTCCTGCCAAAAAACGGCAACATTATTTGTGTGCAAAGTGGGGGTAGAGGGTAGGGACCGCACGGATAAATAGTGAGCCGCAAGCAAAAAATTTGTTATTCCTATTGGTCTGCGCTATCTCACCATGTCACCCACAACCTTTTGCCTGAGCCTCACTCAAGGTCTAGGTGGGTGTTACTTTTCTACAGAGTTACTGTAGACTTATCATAAATGCCCGTGTTTGATATTACCAGCCGTGTCCAAAGCCGCAATACTTGGAAACATGTTTTATAAACCTCCTGTCGACTACGCCACTTTGCAAAAGGCAGTTGCTACACTATAATGACCCAACACTTTTTATGTAAGCTTCTGTGTATGCTGCTATAGGCTCTGGTTTTATAATCTCAATTTTTACAAAAATCTTTATTCTGAGCAAAGCAATTTTCATTGCAAAAATTGTATTTATTCCCTTATATATCGGATAAAGTGTCTCTAACTGTATATGATAAGGATATTAGAGGTCACCAAGACCATATATCTGCACAAGACAGCAGGCTGAGTGCCTCTCTACAGGTCATCGGACTCCAAGGTCACTTCTGGTACTCGTCATATTTTGCTGATGAGGGTATATTATTCCTTATCGTACACACATTTAAATGAGAAAGATATACAAATAAAATATAGAAATAGGAGTGTGGCACACTGACACACAAACATGTAGAAGGAGATTCACACTGAAACATTACACACATTATACCACCTTAGGGACGCTCTCCTACATACACACATCCAACACAATGCCACAAATCAACAAAACCAGCATTCACCTGTGCAAGCAGCTTATCACGTTACTAAGGAGCAATGACCTCACCAAAGTATTTTGTGAACAGTAAAACTAACTACACACTATAGTAACTTCCTGCAATTAACATGCCATTCACACAATAAATGGCCATTTGGTCAAATATCACATTAGGATGCACGATCCCGCGATCATGTTGTATCGTACCAAAGCACATTGTATCGTTTGATTTGATTTTATTAAAAGTCACAATCAATGATGGAAAAATGTCAGGCAAATGTAGAAGGGTGTACACACTCACGACCAGCAGTGTAGGCAGAGATCTGTAGAGTGTACAGAGTTAAGGGGGTATATTTACTAAACTGCGGGTTTCAAAAAGTGGAGATGTTGCCTATAGCAACCAATCAGATTCTAACTGTCATTTTGTAGAATGTACTAAACAAATGATAAGCAGAATCTGATTGGTTGCTATAGGCAACATCTGCATGTTCTCAAACCTGCAGTTTAGTAAATATACCCCACAATTTTTTCAGAAAAACACAGATGAACATCACAGATCTCAAGGTAAATCGTGTAGGTGTGTACACATGAATCTGCATGATCATCTGGACTTTCAGTCGTTGGTAAAATCGTTACAGAAATCGCATCTGCAGTCATTTTCTGTAGTGTGTACCTAGTTTGATTTCAGTCCTTACATTTAACTACAATTTGATCCTTCATATTATAAGATATTGGGAAAATTTAGCATTTCCATAATGTGTATTATCTGTATTAAAAATTTACTGAGCAAAGGTCAAGTCAAGGTCTTCTGTTGAAAAATGTGTGGTCTATATAATATATCTATTCCTGCTGCACAATTACTGATGAGAATGACTTAAAAAAGTAATTCATAGAATATGTCAGGAACTCTGATTTTGATTGATACTTCTGAATTTCACTGACTAAATCCAAAGAATCAGGTTTGACATTAAGTACAACAGAGAGGGTTGGGCCACTATTCTTTGTACATTGTTTAATACTCTTATTTTATTGGTGACTTACTCTGTATTAAACATGAAGTATTATTTTACAGCGACAGATTAATTTTTTTTCCCGTTAGTGAGGCCAATGACATTCACACAGGGATTTTGGAACGCTTGTTCAGCTCAACAGTTCTGCTGATTAGGTAAAATAGTTTCATAATATGACAGACTTTATTTTGACTTAGATGAAAACTGTCTAGTTAGGAGGGAGAGAGAGAGAGAGAGGGGAAAAAAAATCATTTTTGAGATAGTTTCTATTTAATCTTTTGTAAAAAAAAAAATCATTATCATGTCACCGATATCAAAACAAAGATTGGTGATTTGTGACAGTGTATTATATGGAGATACAGTTCAGTCACAAAAAAACATATTGCAAAATTTGCACAAAGAAGTAGTGGAAGTAGATTAACAAGTTCTGAGTAATTAATTTTGGATTTCATTATGTCATTATAGAAACAGATCACAACAGACTATCATAATAGCCTAAGATATCGCTCTGAAATTTGTCCTTTTAAACGCGCTTATGATTCGCTTTGATTCGACGGATCCCAGCTGCAATTCATCCCACCCATGTCCTATCAGTCATCTACAATCTCTATTCATTTTTAAGTCTTTCTTTTAGAGTTCAAGTTTTGTTTGTATTTAGAGAAGTCTGTTGAATTGTTTTCGCTTTTGAAGTTTAGGAATCAATTTGATAGTTTTCTTTCAATATTATCTTAAAGTTAATGTATTTTTTGTTTCAATATATAAGTGGTTTAAAATGTATATAGATCATATATTTTTACTGGCTTTAGATACTTGGCCACAAATTTGTTTTACGGCATGAACCTGAGCACAAACAGATTTGACAACAGAAAGTGACCCCTTGATTTTGGTTAGAAAATCAGTGTATAAAGAAGATATGGCAACTAGTTACTTGACAACTCAGTCCTGAACATAATTACTCAGACTGAAGAAACTTGAAAGGCATCATTTTATAAATTTAGCATTTTGCTTAGTGTCTATTTATAGACAGTGCTCTAAGATGCGTCCTACTGTACTTTTACCATCTGTCTAATACTTCCAGTTGTGATAGTAGCAGCTATAGTTTTGACTGGTTTGGAATTTTCCTATGGAATTTTTACAAGGATTTAGTGAAGTTGTCTGAGAACATCTCACTATTGTCATTACATGTAGCTTCATTACAATAACAATCAGTATCTACATCATCATTATCCTTATTGCCACCAGCAAGAACAACAATATTAGATGTACAATTAACATGTTCATTTTTATTTTTGCAGTTACCATATGGTTTGTGAGATCTTATTTGTTTCTCCTAAATTAGACTATCATATTCTATATGTTGGATTACAGCTGGCATTCTAAGCTTTGTTCCCTTGCCATCTCAACTGAACCTTTGTGCACTTAACATTTGTCACGGTATCCAACTCACTCTGAAAACTTTTAAAAATGAAGTTTTTCTGCTTGCAATGGTGACTGACTTTTTACATAATATAAATTGCTTTTATTTTGTGAATTAAGGACTTTCTTGGTGCTTGTTTGTAAAATTGTAGGTATTGGAGAACCAGCAGCTATGGCACTATCTGGTATTGCGTTATCAGTTTCAATTTACCTGGTATATTACACTTATATTCACAGTTTATATAATTTTTTTTCCAGGGTGCAATAGAGAGTATTGTGCTTCTGAGATGCCATTGGTGGGGCAGACATTTTTAAATGCCTGATGAATTGAAGCATGCATGTGTTTGTTTCATCATTATTATCTCCACTATACAATATAACTATGTAAGCAGCTTCTCAGTGTAGGTAGTCTAATGTAATTTCTTCCCAGCTACAGTTTGCTTTGCATTGTAGAAAACTGACAATTGTTTTCCAATCATTACCTTGTTTTTAATCCTAAATAAATTGGATGAGGATTCATCAGCACTTTTTTTTTTTTTTACTTCATTACCACTGACATGAGCATTGTTTCTTTTCTTGTAGAAATATACTTAGAGATGTGGGGTTGTCTGAGTACATATCCCCTTTATTATGCTGATATAGGCTTATTGCTTTGTGGTAAATTTTCATGCTTATCTGTCCAGCTTTCAGCTTGGGGCTACAGCAATCATTCATCATCATCATCATCATCCCTCTGAGAATCACTATCACAGTGCAGTACTGCTGCTCTTTCTAAGACTGTTATAAATAGTCACTGACACTTCATTATAATTTCAGATGTGTTTTGTTTTTACCATTGCTGAGACCTGACATATTGTCCTTAATGTCTGCAAATATATGACTATATAAAGAAGGATCTGGGTCACAGTTTTATAAAGGAGAGATCCACAAATCATACTCTATATAGTATACCTGATGTTACAATGTATTGCTTTTTTTCACCAGTCAACGCATTGTAAAAAGAAATACACCAGTCGAGATGCTATTGTATAGCCTGGGTATTTGTTGCACTTAAAATGATAATAACGCTAATGACAAATGTAGGGGGGTAAAAGGTTTTGTTTTTGTTTTGCGCCAGACCATATGTGGTAATAATATACCAGATGAGCTAGGAAGCACTACATTTCCTGGGTATTAAACAGCTATATGAATAAGGTACAGGTGTACAATGGAAAAACCAAACCTACACAAAGCTACTGGTAATAGATTGTCACTATAAAGCTAAATAGGATGTAGAATAAAAATACGTAGATTTGGCAATGCTGCTATGTACCAGTGTATACAGAACAAATAATAAAGATGAAGAATAATCAGAGTCCAGAGCACTATTAGCCAAAGCTTACATCATAGGTGAAAGTCACAAACAGTAACATTCAGGAACGTGTTCCCCTAGAATAATACAGGAACAATAAGTGCCGGAGAATTGACATTAATCGTTTATTGACTTCATCAGCTATTTATATAGCGCCACTAACTCCGCAGCGCTGTATAGAGAACTCACTCACATCAGTCCCTGCCCCATTGGAGCTTACAGTCTAAATCCCCTAACATACACACACAGAGACCGAGAGAGACTAAGGGCAATTTAATAGCAGCCAATTGACCTACCAGTATGTTTTTGGAGTGTGGGAGGAAACCCCTGCAAACATAGGGAGAACATACAAACTACTCACAGATAAGACCATGGTCGGGAATTGAACTCATGACCCTAGTGCTGTGAGGCAGAAGTGCTAACCACTGAGCCCCCGTGCTGCCCAGACTTCTCTATCTTCCATGCACTGTGATTTCCCTGATCCTCCTGGGGGTGTGTAGTAGTCTATGAAATCTGAGAATCTTTGGTTCGATTTGCAAATTAATTAAATGGATTTGCCAATCGCTGAAAATCGTTTGAATCAATTCACCCGTCTCTATCAAAAATTGCGATGGTGATCTATACTTACTTATATGGGTATGAGCTCTATTGTCAGAAAATAAAGAAGGGAAAAAGTTGATGACATTTGGACACAGATATGATCACCAAACCTCTCCTCCTACAACCACTGTGAGGAGCGCTGCTCCACAATGTAACGAGGAGGAGACTATCATACAAGCAAACATGATCACCAAACCTCTCCTCCTATAGCAGCTGTAAAGAGTACTGCTCCACTTTTCCTCCTACAGTCACTGTGTGGGGAGGATAATGTCATTCAAACCTCCCACAGACACTGTGAGGAGCACTTTAATGAGAAGGACATACTATGTCCGGTGTGGGGATAGACAGGAATACTTTAGTCCATTTTAGGCATTGTGCTTCAAATGATGGAAAACTCCTTATCTGGAAAACTCACAAGTTTAAAGGATCGCTGGGTAATAAATCCTCTGGTTGTTATAGAAAACTTGTGGATATTTCTTAAATTTATGCATATATTTTCACTTTCTAAGCAAATCTTTGCCCCTGTTGTACTATACACATTTATGCAGCGAACACTTAAAGGAAAATTACATTGTTTACATTGCCCCTTCCTCCCTCTTAAACAACATTCATCATCATCATCATCATTTATTTATATAGTGCCAGAAGATTAGTACATTGGAACATTCTCAGTGCTATTTACCCAGCTCCAGCCAACTCGCTTGTTAAAAGTCTGGGATAATTTATCTTCACAGGAAACGACACCATCTATTGGACTGACATGGGATTCAACAAAATCAGCCGCTCTAAACGAGACCAGACCTGGAGGGAAGACATCATTACAAACGGCCTGGGGAGAGTGGAAGGAATCGCGATTGACTGGATTGCCGGTAGCTGCCTTGTGTTTCTCTTGTAACTGTCATTGCTCTTGTCCTATATTGTTTGAACACGATGTAGGCCATGATCTTTAAAATGCCTTTTTTGTTGTTTTATATTTATTTATTTATTTAACCAATAATGACATATTTGTGCATCTAGGCACACAAGTGTGCGAAATCAATTTCTCTGACAGGGAGGCTCTCCCTGGCATTTCGGGGCCTCTAGATATGTGATTTTAATGCTGGAGATGATTTAGTAGTAATAACTTGGTATTATTTTTTCGAAGAACAGTTCAGGCAGAAACGCATTTTAGATGCTACATGCCTGAAGTTATGAAGTTTTCAAAATGTGGCATAAACCTTTATTCTCTGTACACAAGAAATGTAGCTCTGTAGGGACCTTAGTTTTAGCAGTAATTCTCATTTGAGTTGCTTTGTGCTTTCACTGTTTGTACGATTCTGGCCCTTCGGTGTTGATCCCATTTGTCTGCACAATTCAACGTCAAATTTTAATAACTTTATACTATTATTTTCTTATATAATACATTTAAATTTGTTTGTTTTTTGTCTTGTAGTAACATTTGTTTATCTATGGCAACTCTGACAGTACTAAATTATACATAGCATTCACCCCACCAATTGTTTTGGGTCTACATATTGTTATGACCCCCTATGTTCAGTCCCCGGATTCTTTATTCCTACTTTTTTCTCTTTCGAATACATTTGTTGAATAACATAAATAATTTGTCATTAAGGAATTTTGCTTATTAATAAACTGTTATAAAATTATCAGTAAAGAATACTTTCAAGGTTTGGCAAACCTGCTCTATGTATGTTTCAAGGTTGGCAATGTTTTAAGGGTGTCAGATGCCACAAGGGCCTACAGCTCCGTATACAGTAAGATATTACATGGCAAAACAGAAGAAAAAAAAGAAAAAACAGTACAATAACAATATTAGGCAAGACAATATAGACAGAACAATATTTTGGCAAGGATTAGCATAACCAGTACTGAGGCGGTAGGAGGGTGGAAACCTCTCACTAAAACATGAAGGAAGGGAAGAGGGTGGGGGAATAAAAGCCAGTAAGTCACCACTAGATGAAGCTGTACCCAGTGGAGTCAGCACACCAAACAGGATCAGAATCCTTGCTGATAAACAGAGACACTGGCATGGTGGTAATGATAGTGGAGAATGGAGAACATGAGGGAAGAGGGACCTGCTCATGAGAGCTTACAATCTAAAGGGAAGGGCAGATGAATGGTGGTGGTGATACAGAGAGGGTTAGACAAGGGGAGTAGAGGTGAGTTAGGTGGAGAGCTGAAATGATGGAGAAATGGGCTTTAAGAGCCCATCTGAAGTCTTGGACAGAAGTTGAGAGTCTGATTGGGAGAGGGAGTGGGTTCCAGAGGAGAGGAGCAGCACGGGAGAAGTCTTGGAGAGAGGTTGAGAGCCTGATTGGGAGAGGGAGCGTGTTCCAGAGGAGAAGAGCAGCACAGGAGAAGTCTTGGAGAGGGGTTGAGAGCCTGATTGGGAGAGGGAGTTAGTTCCAGAGGAGTGGAGCAGCACGGGAGAAGTCTTGGAGAGGGGTTGAGAGCCTGATTGGGAGAGGGAGCGAGTTCCAGAGGAGAGGAGCAGCACGGGAGAAGTCTTGGAGAGGGGTTGAGAGCCTGATTGGGAGAGGGAGCGAGTTCCAGAGGAGAGGAGCAGCACGGGAGAAGTCTTGGAGAGCAGTTGAGAGACTGATTGGGAGAGGGAGTGGGTTCCAGAGGAGGGGAGCAGCACGGGAAAAGTCTTGGAGAGGGGTTGAGAGCCTGATTGGGAGAGGGAGTAAGTTCCAGAGAAGGGGAGCAGCACGGGAGGAAGTAAGGAGTGAGGTGAAGAGTTGGTGGTGATTGGCAGAATGCAGAGGGGAGAAGAGAATGTGGATGGAAATGAGGTTGAAGATGTGAGGGGGGGATGATTGGGTTAGGGATTGTGTTGAGACCTAACAGTGATCAGTGAGAGGTGTAATCCCCATTTCTTGGAGTTGGGTTTAGCGCTTGGTTAAAGAATCAGTTCCTATAGTAAGCATGTGTCAGTGTTCTTTGGACTCTAAATCTGATTACAGATTTCATGTCTCCTAGAAACTTATTTTATTTATTTGAATAAACCTTATATTTTAATACCTATGCAGTTTTTGGAGAAAAAAAAATGCTTTTACTGGACGTCTTCATGACGCGATGCAGCTGTGCAAACACCATCGACTATGATTTATTAATGCGTATGTGGATTTCATAACAGCAAACTTGGACCGGGGATCCCCCGGGGGACAGAAGCCTCAGTGGGCCAATGTATTATATTTTCACGTAGGGAAAATCATAAGAAAAATGACCTTATCTCGCTCTACTGTCTCAAAACTATTAGCCCTTTATAGCATGTTATGCATTTAAAGTATGAAATGTTTGTGGTACATAAAATATAACTCTACATTGGGCCCTTATAAATGTATTTTGTCCAAACACCTCATTCCGAGACTGTGCAGCACATAAATAAAGAAAACCACGAATATGGTGCTGTAGTTTATATTAGGAAACCTGGTAATCCTTCTGTTCGAGGCTTTGCATACCGCATCGAGTTTTGTTCATTTCAAAGTCTTATTTATGACCCTCCTTATTTGTGGCCCTTGGTTTTCTTAAAAGTTCCACAGGTTCTGATGGGGGACATTTTAGTATTTGGCCTATGAACACATAGGGGGAGACTGAATTTGGAGCAAGGTGTTTCAGAACCTCTACAGAGACACCTCGCATAGGAGATTTAGAGCAATTTCCGCTGATTTATTCTCACAACCCATAGAGGGGCAGCGAAAAATGAGCGGAGATTCCTACAGTAATGGTTGGCGATGTGCGCAGCAGACATTGCTGTAATGTCCGCGCTCCACATCGAGAGCAATTGAATCTCCCCCATAGTTATAACAGGGATGTAAACTTCTTAATGGAAATCCCTCAGCAGCACCGATCTATGGTAACACATACTTGCCAACTTTTCCTTGTTGGCTTCAGGGAGATCCCAGGGGAGTTGGGCATACGGGGGCGGGGCTTGATTAATCGCATCATTTTGGCCCCGCCCCTGACTGATTGTCACAATTTTTGGCAATTACAGCAGGTGGGCTAAGATGACGCGATATTTGCGTCATTAAGCTCCGCCCCCCGCCACTTATCTCTTGCAGGGGCAAGAACCGGGAGGTCTCCCAGAAATGCGGGAGTCAACTATACGTTAAAAAAAAGCAGCCAATGAATCTCTAGAGACTGAAGTGTCTTTTACATTTCTGTCTCCATTACTGAAGTCATGTTGTCTTACCTCTCAGTCTTTGATTAAATCTTGGTCTCCATGAAAATGGCCTCCTCCATAGGCATCAATACATGGACATAGGACACAACTTCTGAACTGTGTCATCATGTCACAGATGGCGAAGCCAACCACGTCTTGTACTGGCTCAGCATCAGGGAGAATGCCAGACTCTTGAAGGAGTGAGGGAGATCACCCCTTTTTTAGGCAGTCAGTTGGCAAGTATGTGGTAACATAGATAGCATTTAGAGATTTGGTTGTATCTTTCAGAAGGCGAGTTTAGTGAATCATTTTATGAAACATATTATGTTGATAAATCTTCTCTTTTCTCTAAGTGTTGGACAAAATAAAAGTACCTTAAAAAAAGTCGCTGAAAATTTTCTTTTATTAGCAGGAGTAGAACAATTGACATATTGCTTCCTTCTCTGAGGTAAAATTAAATATCAGTTACTATGAAACAGTGCCCCAATGGACAAAATTAATGGACATTGATAGGAAGCCAACAGAAACTGGATGTCTCTTGGGTTGACGTAATTTAAAGTACATTTAGTGTAGATTAAACGTCAATATTCAAACTAGCAAGCTTTATTTAAATGAATGAAGACATGACAGGATTTGTGGAAAGGCTGGATAGGCTGGAGGATAGGGCTGCAGAGTTGCAAGGGGGTAAACTCTGCTCACTTCATAGATCATTGTTTTTATCTTTTCGCTCATGAATAATTTTTTATCTTCACATTTAAGTATTGATTCAGTTAGGACTAAATGGGAAGGCTGTATATATTAATGACATATTATATTGCCATGAATGTACTGTTGATATTTGCACACAGGTAACATATATTGGGCAGATCATGGATTCAATCTGATCGAAGTGGCAAGACTCAACGGCTCCTTCAGATACGTGGTGATATCTCAAGGTATAGACCAGCCCAGAGCTGTCGCCGTCCACCCGGAGAAAGGGTCAGTATGTTCTTTTAAGTTTTGATATTTTTTATTTTCAGTGCTTAAAGCAAAATAAATAATAAATGTTTGAACATGACAATGACATGAAGGTAAAAGGATATTTTTATTACACTTACAATTATCAGTCATCGTCTGATTTTGATAAATAGAAAATATACTTCTAATCTCCCTTTAAGTCACATGCGAGTGACTTCACAGCCCCTTCGCTGCTCTTTTACCTCTTGACACAATGTCACTCATTTAAGTGGTTTTAATGCCCCCCATAGAGTGCTGGCTGCTGACATGACATTATAGACATGGCGCTTGGCTATGATGTCACAGCCAAGCTCCTCACTCCCAGTCTGAGGAGCCGAGGTTCCAACTCCCATTTGCTAAGGCAAGAAGCAGCATAGGTGGGGTGTAATGCCCAAGGGGGAGGGGCACTGCTTTCGGGTGGGGAGATGGAAAGACTAAAATATCTTAATATATATAGTTTGGAGCAGAGAAGGGAAAGGGGGGACATGATAGAAACTTTCATATATATCAAGGGTTATAACAAGGTACAGAAGGGAAACATTCTACAAAGGAAGAGAAGTATTAGAACACGAGGACATGTACTGACACTGGGGGGAAGTAGTTTCAGAGGAGATGTGAGGAATAACTACTTCACAGAAAGGGTAGTGGATAAGTGGAATAGCCTCCCATCAGAGGTGGTAGAGGATAATACAGTAGAGCAAGTTAAACATGCTTGGGATAGACATAAGGATATCCTTACAAAGAACAAAGGATCAAATAGGGTTTGAGGTTACCATAGGTTAAAAAATGGGCAGACTAGATGGGCCAAGCGGTTCCGTCAAATTCTATGTTTCAATGAGGGACATCTAGGACTCCCTTAGAGCAAAATAACAAAAAATGTAAACATTGTTTTCTTCTCTCTAGTACCAACTCATTAACCACTCTTTTAACACTTGAATGGGTTTCAGATACTCTCCTTTATATTTATTGTTTGTTTGTTTTCCCATCTATTTACCAGTTACCTTTTCTGGACTGAGTGGGGGCAAACTCCGTGCATAAATAGAGCCCGCATGGATGGGTCGGAAAGAACAATACTGGTGAACACGGGAATCGCCTGGCCGAACGGAATCTCGGTGGACTATGAGGTCAGTCTCCCTTGCATGTTTAGGAAGCTTTAGATAGCTCCAGCCCCACACTTCCTATTCACCTTTAGGTTATTCCCTTTAATAAAGTGCATCTGAAGTTTACTTTGCAAATGATCTTTAGGAAAACAAATTATACTGGTGCGATGCCCGTACGGACAAGATAGAAAGGATCGACCTTGAGAGTGGACGAAATCGGGAGATTGTGCTGTCAGGGAGCAATGTGGATATGTTTTCAGTTGTCGTCTTCGGGGCTTACATTTACTGGTCTGACAGGTAATTTATTTTTCCATAAGTATTTGAGTCTGAAAATGTTATTTCAGCAGCAGCTGCTTCACCCTTGTAGGATTAGCCATTCCTTAGCAAGGTCACAATAAGGATCTCCGAGAGCCGTGTAATTTCCACAGAATGGGCACTCTCGATATTCAAAGCTAAACCGTATCAGTGTCACAGACACGAGTAGGTTTCTGTGCCTCCTGTTAGGCCAGCTGTCTGTTGCATTTTAATGACTTGTTTGATTTTAATTATCCAAGGATTGTTGATCTGTGATCTTTTCTTTGGCAGAGCGCACTCCAATGGCTCTATCCGAAGGGGCCCCAAGAACGACGCTACAGATGCCGTTACTATGAGAACTGGGCTCGGAATTAACCTGAAGGATGTTAAAGTCTTTAACCGAGCCAGAGAAAAAGGTTTGATGCTTTAAATGATCAGCTGCCCTGTCAATACAGTCAGGTCTGCACGTTTTTACACTGTACAATCATACAAGGTCTTGCCTTACAAGTGGCTTAGTTAATGACTTACATTATTAAATTGCAAAATACATTTACAAAACTTGGTTGAATAATGTGCAGGTAGAGAGGGCAGGGGTCCACCTAGTACTGTCTGGTGTTCTATAGGCCACGGTAAACTGAACAAGGTGACCTCTGGTACAATGGGGGTTAGATAAAAAGACTTAAGCTTTGCACATAGCATCTGTTGCCAGCTACGATGGCCTTTTCATCTTCCATTCTATTGGCGGATGGGACTAATAGTGTATTGGTCAGTAAGTTATCAAGACCTCTGACCTTTAACCAATATACCTTGATTTAAAAAAGTAAAAAAATAAAAAGTTAAACCGCATTAATTACATAAGCAGTTTATTTAAATAAACCCTAATTATTTGCGTGTTCAGTTGATGCGCTCGATCCCCCTCTCGATCTAGTAGTCCATACCTATAGATTAGTAGTTAGTTATAATTAGGTGGTTGGTCTCTTCACCCTGCTCCAGGTGATGTCCGGAGGATATCGCAGCCACACCTGGGAGGGGGCCCCTCATTTTAGCACTGCACCTCTCCCTAAAACGGGGGAAGTTTTTTAATACTATGGGCCCACACCTTCCTAAGGGACCCTGAGAGAGCTACCTGTCCACACCAGGTAAGGCTAGAAGGAGCCTCATGTGGTATGCTGGGGCAATTAATTAACCCCAGGTTTCCATCACTCGTGAGCTGGGCAGAGCACGTACCCTCTGGGGGCTTTTATTAGTATTGGTCTTCTGTGCATAAGGCTGTTTTTTCATCTAGCACACAAATACTTGATAGCTTTATTTGTCCACTGAAATTTAAAGTTGATCTACTACATGACCTACCCCAACTATAGACCTCTCCCCACAATTTAAATTTGCCTCCCCCTGCAATGTAACATGGTTTTGCTTTACTTACTTATTTCCTTTTGATTAACTTTCCTTAATGAATCAGGCCCTATAACACCAAAATTCTGACCACCACAGTCGTACTATTGACACTTCTAGGCAGTGGAGCCCCAATCTCACTTGTTTGGCTCAGTAGCTGGGACCCGTCTGAAAAGGCGGTGCCTTATAACTACCCGAGGGGAATTGTTACTAACGATGAACCTCCCTTTTAAGGCAGAGTGCTCCATCGCACCCGTATATATAATTTACGGCTGTCGATTGCCATGCTTTACCAACATCAAAACCCTTCTGAAAGAAAATCACAAATGAAAGATAAATCAACAGAAAGATCAAATTAAGGGACTGGGCGGATGGTGGAATTTCCAGTTGTAAGAGAGAGAAACCAGCCTATGTCTGTCCTTATAAAACCTCCCCAGCTCAGGTCGTCCCCTGAAACCTTTACCGATTGGCTGGCTGACTATAACGAACGCGCTTTTTCGTATTCCACACTACCTGGGCGCTTATATGCCCCTTGGACAATTCCTGCTCTCTGTTTTCCTAAAGCCAGCAGTTACCATCCTTACTGGTAGATCATTCAGTACCTTCACTTCTCAAACATTACTGAACCTGAAGATGAAAATATGGTGTCCCACATTATAGTTATGTTGTATCCATGAATATCTTAGTGTGTGGCTCACATATTGTTTCATGGTAATGCTTCAACATAGTTTATTCCAATCTAATCTTCTCCTTTACAGTTCCAATATGAAATATCGGATTAATTCTAAAGTATATTCTGAGTAAAATCAAAAGTAAAATCTTTCATAACTAGGAGAGTCAAATGAGTTTAAGTGGCTTTCCTACAATGTTTGCTAAATTCTATGAGCTTTCATTTACTAATTAGCACCTATTTTTTTCTTAATTAGAGAAAGCTTTCATTCAATATAGAGAGTTTGTACATTTCTTACTGAGGTCAAAGACAAGTCGATATATCGATGATTATTTAGGTACAATGTGTTTTTCTTTTGAAGTTTGCTGTTGTTGGTTTGTCTTACAGAAAAAAACTGAAAACCCTGCTAGTCAAACTTTTGTTAATACGGCTGTTTCCAGATGTTCATTTCAGAATGAAAATTAAGAATAAATAGCTGTTAGAATTCCCTCATATATTTCTGAAAATGCAAAGTAAAAATTGTTTTTTTGCAGCATACAGTAACAATTGTTAACTGTCAGGGCATGCTGGCATTTGTAGTGCTGCAATAAATATTTTTTACTGCCCCCCCCCCCCCCTCATCTGCTGTTTCAGATTTCCTTCAAACCAAAGAATGTGCGGAGGTTTGCAAAGCAAATACTAAACCGCTGATATGTAAATTTCCCCCTAAATTGTTAATTAAAACGACAGGAAGTCCAGATGCAAGGCTGAAACATTTTCATTTTTAAACTTTCAGATATGAGGAAGTATTTTTGGAATATGAGCAGGCACAGTCATGAAATAAAAATTAAAACTTTTAGATTTTGAAAAAAAAAATTCCCTCCCTATACGGGTCTTTTTATTAAGCTGCTATGAGCCCACAAATGTGGATAAAACAGCTGTTATCTCCAGAGAACGGCTGTAATTTTAATTCATCAAGGGATTAATCAGAGATATCTCCTGCCTTAACCTGTCTAATGCTGGTCACTGCAGTCCCCATAGACTTCTACGCGGACTGCTTTGTGACCCAATTTAACAGGCGGTAGAAAGCTTTCAATCCGTCATCGCCGAAAAAGATGTCGTCCATCCACTTCCAAGACCTGTCGCTGTGCACATGCGCGACCATTGCAGTAGACTGGGGTCAGATTATCTGGCTTGGTAAATACCAGCGGCAGTACATTTATATATACATTTTGCTCCTAGAACAACAAAAAACAAAGTGAAACTATTTTTGTGCATCATAGGCAAACCGATTGGGGGGTTCCTAGTGCCTGGAAAACCCCCCTCCAAGCCTAGGGCACTGTATAATTGAGGTGGCTGTACCCTGTCACATCTTCACACGGCTCTGCTTAAAAAGGGAGAGCTGCGTGCACCTAACAGTAATCCACACAGCATTGCCCATGTATATTATGGGGATAGGAAGAGTTGGAGAGCAGCCAAGCACTGTCTAAAATTATAGCCACGCCCCCATGCATGCTGGTCACGCCCACTGGTAGTGTGGTGTGGAAACCCCTCTCTACAAATCCTGCTTTTGCCCCTGTGCATGGTATAAAACCTGGTGAAAAGTACAGAATGAAATGTTGCAGGAAGACATGTACAAACCAATAAGCTAAAGTCACCTCAAGTGATTAAATCAGATATGTACACACTGTCAAAATGTTCTATGTACACACTGTCAAAATGTTCAGCGGAATTATTGATTGTGAACATTCTATTTAACCTAGAGAATCATGTAGCCTTATTCAAAATGTCCTTTTCAGCTACTTGGCTACTTCAATATACAGCAAACAGATAATCCTTAGGAGGCATAATAACAAGAGTAGAATAAACTTGGTAAATGACCTGTGACCAAAATGCCTGAATTATTATTTTCTCTGCAGGAACCAACATCTGTGCGAAAAACAATGGAGGATGTCAACAAATTTGCTTGTACCGGGGGAATATGCAGAGAACATGCGCTTGTGCTCACGGCTATCTGGCAAAAAACGGGATTACTTGCCTGAAGCACGAGGGTTATTTGCTCTACTCAGGAAGGACAATTTTAAAGAGTATTCACCTCTCTGATGAAACCAACCTCAATTCACCCATACAGCCCTACGAAAACCCAGAGTATTTCAAAAATGTTATCTCCTTGGCTTTTGACTACAAGTTCAGCGAAAAAGGCAACAATCGTATTTTCTACAGTGACGTCCATTATGGAAATATACAATTAATCAATGATGATTGGACGGGAAGAAGTGTCATTATTGAAAGTAAGTGTCCATCTGTGTGTTCTGTGTCCCGGCATGAACTGTCAGATTGCTTGTAGGGAAGGCTGAGATAGACTTCTACGGCTACTGGAATCCCTACCATTGCTTTAGTGTATAACTGCTCTCTGTAATCCTGTACAGAAGTTTAGTAAATTGCCTGTTCTGTGATACTGTGATATTTTATTTAATTATATTTTACTTCTACTGTTGTTAAGTATTTTAGATATTGCATACCTAATAGTGTAAAAATAACTGAATTTTTTCACAAATTGATGATTCGTAAAAATATATAGGTCAAAAAGCTGAAATTTCCATCAGTTAAGTAGCTGCCACATTAAAGGCCATTATCCTGTGTGCAAATCCATTAATTCACGCCATGCAGGTCTACAAGCTTGCACCTTGCTGACTTAGATAGAGAAGCACCTCCCTCCTAACATGCAATCTGCTACATACAAGACAGCATGATTGATATTTAGTTAAATGTAAACTTTTCAGGTTGATTTCTTTAATAAAAGTCTAACCGTAGCTGCCAGTATGCTTGGCACAGTCCCTATGACAGGGCACGGTTTAGTATTGTAGCTGGATGCTGTGTTGATTTTAGTGTATACCTGAGTACCTGGATGATTTGTGTCCGTAAATCCACTGAATAAATATAGTATCAGAATGCATTTAGATGGCCAGATATTGTCTAGTTTCTGTTTTGTATCGCAAACTGTTATAAGTCTGTTCAATTGTTTCCTTTGCCTGTGGCCTGTTTCCAATTTGTTAGGGGTGTC
Source organism: Mixophyes fleayi (assembly GCF_038048845.1). Classification (NCBI taxonomy): domain Eukaryota; kingdom Metazoa; phylum Chordata; class Amphibia; order Anura; family Limnodynastidae; genus Mixophyes; species Mixophyes fleayi. The sequence continues at coordinate 140,957,480 of NC_134408.1, forward strand.
CTTAAGAGGTCCCTAAACCTAAAATCCAAATTTATTTGTACATATGTATATAAAGTATGTAACAAACTAAAGTTATCTGTGACCGTAGGAGAATCCATTGTTCTTTTCTGCAATCATATTGAAGAACATTGCACATACGTGTATTGTGTTGTGAGTTGAATGCTTTGTGTTTGACTAATTCTCTGCTATCTTCATAAGGCTTTAAAAAATGAAAAAAAACACATTCCAAATATTTATCATACATTTATTGTACAACATTAGATTGGTATTTATATATACTTCACATTTGTGGTGTGTATTTGATATTTATAAACATATGTGTTTATATTATTACATATTTATGCTATAAATATAAAAACAATATTTGTTGCATTGTAATTTTTTTTTAAAGAGAAAGTAAGGATGGAATCATGGCCACGATCCAATCTCTTTAATTGGTTCCATTTAAGACTTGTATTCTAATATATGTTTTATATTTAGAATCCCCCATAGTTTCAGTGAGGTGTACTTAGTCATTGTCTGACTAGTCGTACCACAAAAGAATGAGGCATTCTGTTTAAGCATCGGACATCAGGACCGATCCAGTTTGCCCAAATGTGTGTGGATATAGATCTGTACCTAACTGAGTACAACGCCCTTTAGTTTTCATTTCTGCTGTGTTTATTGACTTGGTGAATTATCCTCATAGTTCCGGGGTTTTAGCATAAACTTGTGGTACTCACATTCTGTTGAGTATCCAATTTTGGCCACACAGTAGCCCAGCCGCACTAGTCCTGAACAGCCCGACTCTATGGAGCCGATTCAATTCTGCCACGAATAACGCGGCGTTAGCAGTTTTACCGTTCATACGGTAAAACTGCGCATAATTACCATTAACACAGTAATTTCAAAACTGGATTTTTACTCGCGGCTCAATAAGCCACGAGAAGAAATCCAGGTTAAACTTACTGTATTAACGGTAATACTGTTAAAGTCGCGTTATTCACGACAGAATTGAATCGGCCCCTATGTGTGTCAGATGGTGGCCGCACACTGTGAAATACGGGTCAAAGTTGCCTATTATCCACCGGTCCCTATCTTCATGCTCCCAGCAGTCACTTTATTCTCGCACACATTGCATTTGCCGGCCAGTTAATTCTAAAACAACCTAATTGGCCAACCTAATTGAAGCTCACAAGAGGACCTGTTATTATTGACTTACTTTTACAATAGTCCTGTTTCAGATCCCTGATCTCTGATGTTTGTGTCACTGCTTGGTATCATATTCTCTCGACTCGCATTAAAACCAAGCACGTGGACCTCCGCGTTTGAGCAATTCATCGACTTGTTGAGGCACGGATCTTGTACTCATTAATGTTGCATTGACTGAGAGCTTTGCATCAGGAATTTGTATTACAAATATATGCATAAGCAGAGACACACTGAGAATTTCGTGCTGCTACCGTTCCGTCTTAGTCTGGTACCACAGGAACAGAGTAAAACAAGATGACCTAATTAGTAAACAAAGTGATGTACACCTACATTCGGTTGTTTTGAGACATTAATTTGTGCAATACACAGGTTGTCGGAAGGTGTTTGAACAATATTTCATAGAGCATTGATAGAATTACTCAAGGTGCGTATATCCTATGATTTATGTCCTTGGGCGGTGAGAAGCAATGTGTCAGTTTGATGTTGTCTTGCTTGTTACATTTGAACAACATTCTAAGTAATTTAGTGAATGCTCAATACAGGGGGATTCAGAATGTTGTGACTGTGGACCTTTAGTTCCATGGCAGCTAGATAGGCACAGGTTGACTTCCTCTGGTCTAAACCAGAAAGACCTGTTTTTGTGAATATTTTTACATATTTGAATTTAGAAGCAAATCAAACTTGACAGCAAAAGACCGCCTGTTATCTGAAACATTGTGATCTTTCTCGTGTGTATTACACCGCAATAATGCAAGTTGCTTTGAAGAATGATTGACACATCAGGGTTAAATTTCTATCTCTGAAGACAAATTGGTTTTCTAAGACACCTATTTTCCCCATATGCAGTTATACATCCTTCAGCCTCAATTCCTGTAACCATAGCAAGCTGTATAATATGGCAATTGTGTTTGCTGTTTTTATGTAACTAACGTTCTTCATGTTAATGCTATTTATGTATGTTTTAAGTTGATTGTGTGTGTTTCCTATTAGACTGTGGAGCTATAAGTCCTATGAGGAATTAGGATTAAGGTCCCTGTGCAATAATAAGTTTATTTTTTTAATTGCCTTGTGGTGTGTGGAATTGCAAATTGCTATTTTTATGATCTTAAAATTGATTCTTATTCTTTAGGATTAATAAGTTAATATGTCCTGAAGGCGAGTATTTAAACGGTAGAAAGTGCGTTAAAATCAGTCTCTGCTCATTTTTGTCAATATTTGTTTATTCTTGGTGACATTTTATAGTTTTGTTGTTTTTCCAAAGACGTCCCAAGACGTGAGATCATAGGATCAGGAATCTTTCATCGGATTCTCATCTTGCTGCTAAAAGGTTTTTCATGTTTTAACTTTACAGGGATTTTGATCTGTCTATTTTCCTCTCTTTCTTTTCTAAGTAAAGGCAGATAGCAAATCTCTGTTTTACATATAAAAAAATCCCAAAAGAAGCAAAGAAAATGCAATAAATAATAAGAATTTCAAGTCCGCACATGTGATTTCTATATTAATTTACATGACAATCTGGGAATATTAATATATCGCTGACTACAGGGGCGCATGCAGGGGGGGTTTCTGGGTCTCCAAAAACCCCTCCTCTCCGCTAAAGAAGTGCCCCTACATAGCGGCACTGTACTTTATAGCAGCCGCAGCGCTGTCAAAGAAGCATCCGCTGACGCTTCTTTGACAGCGCCTCATCATGCGCAGAAGCTCTCTTGCGGGTTTTTTTTTTGGGGGTGGGGGGGGGGCAACCTCCCTTAAAAATCCTGCGTGTGCCCCTGGACTATGTGATCTTAGGGAGTCTGTTTTAAGATTCTGGTCCTATCTTGTTGTGGCGAAACGAGTTTGTAAACACCCTAACCAGCCTGCCCCAGTCTGTTTCTCACAATATGTGGGTTATAGTATGTACTTTTTATAGCCTTTGCGTTTGTTCCCCAGCTTAACAGAGTACAACTGCAGTGTCTAGTTACATGTGGATAAGGGGACATTGTAGCTCATTGTAAATATGTATATTGTTTATTGCAGCTTGTTGATAGGGCAGGGAAGTTGTTATTCGTTGTGCTTAAAGTGAAGCCAGGTAGGATAGGGATCAGGTTGCAAGATACTGGTGAGGGGGGAGGCTAATTAGTATCCATTGTTGTTACAAGACTACTCCAGACATTTGGTCTACAATCTGGCAGGGGAGTTTCTGTGGAAGTACAGCTCATCGCCACTCCCCTCTCCAACCCCCTAGTCCAGGACTCACCAATGTTTAACAAGGAGAGACCCAGGGGGAAAGTTGATAGTCATTCTGGGAAGTGATGGCTAGAAGCTGCAGGGTGGCTGGTCTTTGAGATACGTTCTCTGCCAGTGAAATACATCGGCAGATCCATGGATCGTCAAGTCTGGACAGCCAGGTCACTGTAACTCCTTAAACTAGTGGGGTAAGAGTCAGATGATGTGGTGAACCTGCCTGGCATTTGTTTACTATGTGTACATAATATTCTAGTGATTGATTGTTTTTATCTCAATAAATGTACTGTTGTACTTTTCTAACTGCATTTGGCTGAGTGACTATACGAACACTAGAGGGTACTGGGTAGACTTCCCTGCCATAGTATGGCACCCCTGGGTGGCCAGCCAGCGTAAAGTGGGTAGAATTGGGCCAGAAAACCCGGTATCTTCACACTTGTGCTAAGAATAATTCCTTCAAGATTGTATCTGAAGACACAACATAATCAGTGAAAAAGTATCCACGTGATACTCAACATTAAAATTGTACACTTGCCCTTTCAAGTTCGGGAGTCCTAAGTGTAGATTTATCAACATTCTACAAAAGAAAGGTGGAGGAGTTGTCCACAGCAACCAATCAGATTCTAGCTTTCATGTTCTAGCATGTACTAGATAAATGATAATATCTGATTGGTTGTTATGGGCCACACTTCCAATTTTCCTTTTAGAAGGTTTAGTAAATATAATCCCAAGAGTTTTTGCCCTTAAGGAGTTTGTTCTATAATCTCGTAAAATAGTTGTATAGTTATACTGCTGGGGGACCCTGCCCCTTCCATTATATAACTCTCTGTCTGTGGCAGCCCTGTCCTAAATCAAATGACTGCACAGTTTTGAATGGAATCTCCAGTTTTGAAGGTGGTGTGGCTGTATGGACCAATACGAAGCTGCAAGCACAGAGATTGCAGCTTTCCATTGGTTGTTCCCCTCGCACCAATCTCGGACTCTTTCAGAACTTTAAACATTTGCGGGTGCAATAATATACAAGCAGAGGACCCTTAGGAATAATTGAAGTTGACAGGGCATCCCTAAGGGGAACAAGCCATTGAAAATGTACCTAATAACGGGTTGTTGCTTTAAATAATTATCAAACTGATAAATTATTAGTAATAGGTGTTTTTACCATTCTTATACTATAACTTTCAGTGATGATTTTAACAAGTCAATGTGTCCTTCTGTCGGTCACGTCCTATAGGTCCATGCAAGCACAAGAGTCAACTGAAGACTTAGTTTGCATATCATATTACTCTGTTCCTATGCTCCAAATACTTGCAGATTACAATTTGCTAATACTTTTATTATTTGTGAATGTTCACAGAACTGTAAAGGAGGAAGTAATGATAGCTTAATACATCCTTACTTTGAAGAGCTTAAAATCTAATTTAGAATTTGATGCGCAGGAAGATATTGTAGCTCACGCCATCACAGAACACCGCTCTTCCCGAATCAAGGTTTGCAGGGAGAGGTTGAAGAGGTCAGTTTTTCTCTCCATGATTAAAATGCATAGTGACAGCAGATGTGATTGTAAATTCTAAACAATTACTTCAGCAACAGACACAATGTCCTTTTGATTGTAAAGTGGAATGAACACTAATTTTATATACATGTAGTGAGCAGAGTGCTGAATCTTAAGCCCTCCAGTTGATCTGACATGAATAGAGAGAGTAACTATTTTAAGTTATCCTGGAACAAGAGAACAGATATGACTGTATTCCAAAAATAGCAGATTGCAACTTCACAGGAAAAAGATGTCCTTTAAGTCAAGCGCTGTAGTCTTATACAACCGTTAGCAAAACATTCAACGTACATTTTTATTTTAGATTTTCAGTCCTTTTTACATTGATCAATCTTCATTTAAATCAAATCTGCATCTGCAAAATGACAGCTCCGTCTACACTCACCAGCTCCAATTTTCAGGTTCTCTTGTTTTGGTTTTTTTTTGCGTTCCCTTAAAAGATTTATAACTTCAAATAAGCCCTTCATTTCATGTTCCCAGCTCACTAAAAACAGATTTATAACTGCGCATTATGTCCCGCACTCCCAGCTCGCTGAGCATTGATTTAGAATTCATAAACATAAACACACCATTATCTGACACTTCCTCAGTTCAGTGAAAAGGTTTGCAACTTACAAACATCAACAAAACCAGCTCATTATCTCACATATCCGGACCAGCCTGAAAGCTGCCGATGGCAACTAAACTTTGTTTTTTGAAGATGAGACGGTTGATTGCGGTGGGTGTCATTCGCTGGGCGATAGTGTCGATGTTTGCCGTTGACATCTTGGCACTTGAAAGCTTTCAGCTTGAAGATGTGAGAATTAAATGCCAATTAAATCTATTTCCAAAGGGAAGTAATATGTTTTCTTTCAAATGCTACATATTGTCATTGTTATATTTTTAGCATTGTCATTACTATTATTATACCTTTTTTTCTTTTTTTTTTTAAATAGGCACTTGATCGTATTGTGTGTCCTCTGCATTCTACTTTATATATAGACTCTATCATTGCTTAGCAATAGAAATGTAGGGCTCTATTTATGAAAATGTGTTGATGAGGATGATTTTTTAACATCGCTTATTACAGCAGTAAAAAAATATTTTTACAGAGAAAAGGGTTAACCTACAGCTTCACCGAACAAGTGTGTGCTGATGGGCATTAGCCAGGGAGCTTGTCACTTACCAGATTAACCTAACAAATTAATATGTACCCCTAGACGCTGCTGTATAGTTTTCTTTTCGGTATTCACAATGGAACGCATTTGGAATGCACCCCTGTCTTTCTGTGTATGAGAACTTTCTGGTGAAAACAACCATACGCGTTTCACCTCATTTGTGTTCCTCAGGGCTGACAGTGGGGCATTCGAAATGTGTTACACTGTGGAAGTCAAATAACAAACTATAGGAGGAAGTAGCCTGCAAAGTTACATACAGAATACCCCTGTGTGCACTGGTTTCTGTGTACTGTAGCTTGTTAAGTAGGCTTCCTCATGCGTAGACAAGGGGAAGCTATCTCAGACGAAAGATGAATATTACCGCCGGCATGGGTTACCGTTGGCAGAAATACCTGTTTTCTACAGCAAAACAGCTTTTCACTCTTTGATATATTGGTATCTTAGTCTTTGAATTCCATGCTGCCCTGGGTTCTGAGATGTGTTACAGGGACAGTGGAGGTAGACAGATTATTCAAAATCGGTTATACAAAAATGTACACACCCAGAACATTGTTTAAATGAGTTAAAAATGAAGAACACTGTTTTATTAAAATACAAATACACTGACAGTTATACAGACAAAAGCGTGTCAAGGCCGATGGTTATCTGCATAATATGGGCCTGATTCATTAAGGCACGCGTACTGAATGTACTGTGTGTTTTTTGTAAAAAAATGTAAATCAGGTGTAAGCCTGTCCGAATTCAACAAGGAGCAGATGTGAAGATACGTGTAGTGATAAATACGGGTCTAGGTCCTCTCTGATCTACTAGAGAGGACACTGCAGAATACCTCCAATACCTATGTGGAATGTAAAATCACAAAAAGAGCGCACAGAAAAATGTTTAAATAATATTCAATTACATCACCTGTTATTAATATAGGTATTAACGATAAGACTCATGGTAAGAAAAAAATAAACTTTTTTTAATTATTTATTTTCTCCATGAAATACATTTATTAGGATGTTATGAATATCTACTGTACAATAAATATTTTTTTACAGTTGCTCCTGATTGCAAACACATGTTATAGCATGAATACACACTAGTAATCGGCACTTAGACTAGAGCTGTAGATGGTGCAAGAGATACGTCTGACAAACAAGTACCTGAGAGATGCCCATAACTTGGACACTCGTGGTTGAAACGCCCTTTCTGTACATTGACTAAGGGCGAGCGCCTCATCCCCGCCCTGTTCTCCCGGCCGGAGAGGTTAAGACATCAGGGGGTAAATGTATCAATCTGCGAGTTTCTGGACAGTTTGGAAAGTGGTGGTGTTGCCTATAGCAACCAATCAGATTCTACTTATCATTTATTTAGTACATTGTTCAAAATAACAGCTAGAATCTAATTGGTTGCTATAGGCAACATCTCCACTTTTCAAACCCACCAGAAACTCGCAACTTGATACATTTAGCCCCAGGTTGCCAATGGTATGTCTGCACAACGTGGCACCTGCTCCAATCAGATTCACCATCCATTTAGGTGCCACTTTCAGAGGCTGTGGGGCTCACAAGATGGTATTTGCTCAAGCTAAAATTATAAGGTACAGGAAATTGACACAGGGGAGGGATCTCCACCGGATCTCTATCTGGGTAGACAATTCCTCATAGGGAAATCCACCTTAAATGGAACTCTTATTTAACCATTTAAATCCAGTTTACTTTGCCATTAATGGACAACCCATATCCACAAAGCACAATCCTAGCAACCAACCCCATTTACTGAGATAAAAGTGGGCAGCGAGCTGGTATGTTGCCCTTCAGTACATGTCATTGATTTTTGATTTTCAAATGATCCTCAATTATTGTTAACTCTGTACACTCTCTCAGACATTATTCCAGAAAGTTGCCATTTTTTTATAAGAAAACCAAACTGTTTAGATAAGCATTGTGTATTTTACATTTTTCTCTTTGAAGATGCAAGGATAAAATACACACAGACATAAATGTGAATGGAAAAAGAAATGGATTTTAGCTCTCCGACATCTCTATGACTACAGTTAACCCCTCATCTTACCTATGAATAAAATGACTAGGATTCAATTCAGAGACACAAAAAAATCACCCCACTGTAACCATAGAACAAATGTATCCACGTCTCTAAAAATATATACATTTCCTAGGCTGGTCACGCAGTCCTATTACCAAGCTTGGTCACACTCTTCTTACACTAAGCCTATTCACAAAGCGCTGGTGTATGGTCACACAGTCCTATGTCAAGTCTGGAGTTATAGTCTTGTTGTCTGGTCACACAGTCCTATATCTTAGCATGCTGTCACAATCTCATTGTCGGGTCAAACACTTCTGCCTCTTAGCCTGGCCACGTAGTTCTAACCCATAGAATTTATTTTCTTTGATGGCAGATAAAAACCACTTGGCCCATCTAATCTGCACATCTTTTAACCTATGGTAATCTCAAACCCTATTTGATCCTTTAATCTTTGTAAGGATATCCTTTTGTCTATTCCAAGCATGTTTAAATTGCTGTACTGTATTACCCTAGGGCAGCACGGTGGCTAAGTGGTTAGCACTTCTGTCTTACAGCACAGGGGTCATGAGTTCAATTCTCGACCATGGCCTTATCTGTGAGAAGTTTGTATATTCTCACTGTGTTTGCGTGGTTTTCCTCCGGGTGCTCCAGTTTCCTCCCACACTCCAAAAACATACTGGTAGGTTAATTGGCTGCGAACAAATTGACCCTAATGTGTGTGTCTGTCTGTGTGTGTGTGTCTGTGTGTTAGGGAATTTAGACTGTAAGCTCCAATGGGGCAGGGACTGATGTGAGTGAGTTCTCTGTACAGCGCTGCGGAATTAGTGACGCTATATAAATAAATGGTAATAATAAATAATAATAATACCCTCTACTACCTCTGATGGGAGGCTATTCCACTTATCCACTACCCTTTCTGTGAAATCATTTTTCCTCAAATTTCCTCTGAACCTACTTCCCCCCAGTGTCAGTTCATGTCCTTGTGTTCTAATAGTTCTCTTCCTATGAAGAATGTTTCCCTCCTGCACCTTGTTACTTATATAACCCTTGATATATATGAGTTTCTCTCATGTTCCCCCTTTCCCTTCCCTGCTCCAAACTATGCATATTAAGATCTTTTAGTCTATCCGGGTAAGTTTTGTGCTGTAGACCCTGCACCCACATACAATCCACAGGCTACACTTTGCTTTTGGGCTGCCTTGAATGTAGCATAGCCATCTCATACATAATGACGGCAGCTTAAGAGTCACTAAAATATAAAAATAAAACTTTGCTTGCTTAGAAATTTTACTCCATTTAATGTAAGCCAACTGTAGCTCTATCACAGATGAATTGTTAACTGATCAAATGCTATGTGATAAAAATCAACCATTTTCAAATAGTCAGTAATGTCTTATCAGTGTGGGGATTACACCGTGGTTCCTCCTGGCAGTGATGGATTGTTTAGTCGATAGAAGGTCTTTGGAATATGTTCAATTCTGGGATAACTTAATATCATCACATACATTGTGCAGTGGGAAACCGTAATGCTGGTGAGACAGATGAAGTCTCAGACTGCAAATGTAAATGAGAAAAAAAGAAGTTTTAACAATCATATTACTTGAAGCGCACGTTATGTAAACCCAATATTTCTTTACAATGAGAAAGAGATCTTAATAAATGTTTAAATATAGCAATATGATGGATGTGTCACAATGTGACAGTGCTCCCATTGAACAACATTAGTATTTCTGTATGCAAATGCAACAAATACAATACTGAGAACACACCATGAAGGATATTGTCAGACATTGTGGATTGTTTAAATAATAATAATAATAATAATAATAATAATAATAATAATAATAATAATAATAATAATAAATAATATTTATAGTTATTTTTGTGGTATTCATTTATTTACATAATTTATTGTTACATCTTGTAAAACAAGAAAAGAATGTTTATCAGTTAGAAGATAATGGATTTTTGTCATTCATCTTTTGCCCCAAGTAAAGTCTTACTTTAATATTTTGAGAATGGCCCTCAATGTTTACTAGGAAGAAGATTCTGCTTTGTAAATAACCATGTAGGGTTCAATAAAAAGAATGTGTGACTGTGATAATGTCTACTAGAAGTCCTATGTGCCATATACAATTTAATTTCAATAGACACACCAGTACCAATTTAGCCACAAGTCCATTGACTTATTGGTATGTCAGTTCACACAGGGCTGGCGCTAGCATTAGTTGAACCTAGGCGGTTGGCTAGGTTTTCTATGGTTAGATGGTGCCTAAAATACTGGATGAGAAACATAATGTTATTCCTCCAGGGTTTTTAATTCTGCCTGCGGCATCCACACATTGAGTATCAGCCACTGACATGAAGGAGAAGCAGCCAACAGTATGTTTGGCTGCTCTTCTCAAACAGTATTATGCTGGGAGTCTGGCTCTTCGATGTCTTCGGTTGCAGTGGGCGTGGGACGTAATGCCCAAGGACACTGCCTCTGAGTGGGTGGAAGGGTGCTTAGAGCTCCCCCAGGGCTTTTGCAGGCCAGATAAATGGGTTTCCTCTATGTTTACTGTTTTGTCTTCCATTTATGTATCAGTTACCTTTGGACTGAGTGAGGGCAATGAGCGAGGGTAGCGCCATCTAGGGAGCCCACAGGCTTGCTCCAGCCCTGTTGACCCAGAATCGAACCCAAGGCCTCACCGGTGCAAGTAGAGATCCTTAAATTTCATCAAGGTGTTTTTTGAACCAGTTGTGATTGAATCGGCTCTAAAGTTCGATAATTCACAATTAGAGATGTTCACTGACCCCCGTGTTTTGGTTTTGGATCTGGATTAACTTCATGCTTTGAGTTTGGTTTTGGTGTTGGCAAAACCACCCTCGCGTGTTTTGGTTTTGGATCCCTATTTTTTTCTAAAATCCCTATATTTTTTTGCTAAAATCACATAATTTGGCTCTTATTTTGTTCCTATATTATAATTAACCTCAATAACATTAATTTCCAGTCATTTCCAGTCAATATTTGTCAATTGACAAGAACACTGCTACCCTGTTTCCATGTGAGCAATGTCACTGGATCTCCTGGGTAGGGAGGTACTTATGGAATCCAAAACCGACGAGATCCGACAACACAACAATGACGTTTTGCCTCGATTCAGATCCCAGGACGCGCGCAAGTACCGAGCCGGCTCACAAGCCTACTCGGATCCCCTAAGTTCAGGTGGGTTCGGGTTTCAGAAAACTGAGCCCGAGCAATTCTATTCACAATACATTTTTAAACTTTAGACTAAATATTGAGCTCAATTCTAGCAAGGTGAACCAGTTCTATTTGAATTTAAGAATTGTAAAAATACTATGAAAAGCAGTGGTTTAAACACAGGTCTCAAATTCAAATCCTAAACTTCGAACCCACGAAAAACACAGTCAAAGCCAAATTGACCAAGGCCCAAAAATCATGATCATAGTGTAAAAAACTTTGCAGCCCTTAAACCGTTCAAATTGTATTGAATTTTTGAACCTGTTGACATTATTGGAGCATCTCCGACTGCAGAACAGCAAAGCAGCAACTACTGTGTCACCATAGGCTCAATCCACAGCTGTAAGTGATACAGTAAAAATATATTCTACATATATAAAATCCTACCGTAACTACTGATAGCACACATATATTCTTTTCTGCAGCCACCAGTTACAGTTCTGTGTGGTAGAGATATGTTAGTATAACAGCAAAGCATTTAACCGGATTAATATCTTAAGCATTTTCTGGATAAATAAATAGTTTGCGTTGGAAGAGGTAAGAAGTATGGTCTATCTTCCCTCACACCTGGAATCAAACCTGCTCGCCAATAACAGAAGCTGAAATTATTACTAGAGATTTGGAAACCCTGAAATTCTGGACACAACGTGCTTTGTCCTGTCCGCAGTTTCGTATCCCCCAACCAGAGAGACAAGTTATTCAAACAGGAGGACAAAGTATTGACCTTCATTGTCAATTTGTGATAGAAGGAAATTATACTCTGGTATCTGTATTCTCAGTTAAAGTGGGAATACGTTCACAATTGTTAGAAATGTTTTAATTCCCCAAGTAATGAAAATATTCTCAAATCAAATATTATGGTAGAAAAACACCATTCCACTGCACAGCTTCTCTTCAGCATTAAAGGGGGTTGTCCATTTTGGACAAACCCACTTTGATTCATTAGTACCCCCAGTGATTCGGCTGTGGTCCCCTGTCCCAACTCTCACTGTCTCACTTGATAGAGATAAGCTGGATTCGGCCCAAGATGGTTAGAGTACGTATTCTGAATATGTTGTTTATACGTGGTTTATATCCATCAGACAAAAGCAATAACCAAGCTTTGCAGATAGTATTATTTTCAATTAAATAATATGAATTTAAAAATAAGCAGTGTTCAATGTTAATACTAATTAGTTTTAGTTCCAGTGACTGACAATGCAATCCATGCAATGCAGTATATAGTCTCTGGATTGTTAGGTTCCTGAGCAGTAGGAGCTGGGCATAATGTAGAGTATAAATGTACACCCCCCCCCCCCCCCAAAGCCTGGTTACCCTTTACTGTAAAATACAGAAAACCCGTTTTATAAATACATTTAAGACCAATCTCAAAGGAAAGCACCTGATAGACCTTGTTGTAATTCTGATTGAACTTGTGTAGTAAATTGTAGGAACTGCTCAAATGAAAAGACTTTGGTGTTAGTTAGTTGTCTCTCTCACAGGAGGTGCTGGTGGATGTGATAAGATAGTTATTGGATCATTGGAAGTGCTGGTGGATGTGATATCATGGTTATTAGATCACAGGAGGTGCTGGTGGGTGTAATAAGATGGTTTTAGATCACAGGATGTGCTAGTGGGTGTGATAAGAGGTTATTGGATCACAGGAGGTGCTGGTGGATGTGATAAGATAGTTATTAGATCACAGGAGGTGCTTGTGGTGTAATAAGATGGTTATTGGATCACAGGAGGTGCTGGTGGATGTGATAAGATAGTTATTAGATCACAGGAGATGCTGGTGGTGTAATAAGATGGTTATTGGATCACAGGAGGTGCTGGTGGATGTGATAAGATAGTTATTAGATCACAGGAGGTGCTGGTGGTGTAATAAGATGGTTATTGGATCACAGGAGGTGCTGGTGGATGTGATAAGATAGTTATTAGATCACAGGAGATGCTGGTGGTGTAATAAGATGGTTATTGGATCACAGGAGATGCTGGTGGTGTAATAAGATGGTTATTGGATCACAGGAGATGCTAGTGGGTGTGATAAGATAGTTATTAGATCACAGGAGATGCTGGTGGTGTAATAAGATGGTTATTGGATCACAGGAGGTGCTGGTGGATGTGATAAGATAGTTATTAGATCACAGGAGATGCTGGTGTTGTAATAAGATGGTTATTGGATCACAGGAGGTGCTTGTGGATGTGATAACATGGTTATTAGGTCACAGGAGATGCTGGTGGTGTAATAAGATGGTTATTGGAGCACAAGAGAAGCTGGTGGTGTGACAATACGGTTATTGGATCACAAGAGAAGCTGGTGAGTGTGATAAGATGGTTATGTAGCCCCAGGAAAAGCTGGTGGGTGCATGTGGCTTAAATGCTGGTGGGTCTGGTAATAAATGAGTTTTGGGTACACTCTTACGTGCAGCATAGGATGGTTGGTGAAGTAGGGACAGATAAAACATTACTATATGTGGATAGCTGTATAGTCAACAATAGTCAAAATAAATTTTAGTGCTACACACATTATAGTTTTGTGTTTTTATGTGTGGTAGAATTTAAGTTCTGAAACTTGCGGCTGATGAAATGTATAAACTGCCTCCATATTGTACATGCACAATCCTGGTGTAGTGGGCGTCAGACTGATAAATGAGAATACTAAAGAGTAAATGGAATGAGTTAATAAATGGTAAAAACAGTCAATTAAAGCTACCTTAGGGCGCAGGAGGAAGGTGTGATGTTGTAATGATTGTTGTGCAATGACAACAATAAACAATTAGTGTATTAGTAAAATAAATGTATCTTGTTTAGTGTTATTAAGAAATGTAGGAGGTAACTATGGCAATGAGCATGGTGTTAGAGGTGTTAATGGCTAGAATATATATAATATTATAAATGGATAATGGTAATTTCACTGGTGATGATAAAAAATAATACTATATGCTTGACAAAAGACCTCAAGAGTGAATAGTTAAATATTAAGATGAAATGCTAGGAAAGAAAAATAAATAAACAGAAAGGTATATGCAACAGAGAGGAATATATTTATAAAGATACTCTGGCTTGAGGAGATATAGTATAGCTCCTAATATTTGTAGTCAGCATAACTCCCGACGGTCATGAATAAAAAAAATTAGGACAAACTCGGGCATGATTCAGTCAAGCGACGTCATACCAATTTACACATGCCCCTTTCGTTAGGAAAATTAGGACTGTTATGCATAGAAAATAAAACAAAATAAAGGGAATTGTTGGGGGCTATATGGTAATGACAGGTAGATGCATTCAGAGGCATCTGACAATATATTCCAAATATACACGTTGTCATTGAACACACAGTGGGGGCAGCTATTTTGTGAGCTAGAATAATATCCATGATAATGCAATTGTCACAGAATTTTTGGGCTGATGGTTACCTGCCGGTATTGACACTGCTAAACAAGGAGGCGCGGAGTCTAACACGCCTCTGGGGGTAAATGTATCAATCTCCGGTTTTGTCAAGCTGTCATCTCGCCGAACTCCCGCGAGTTGACAAAACCGGAGATTGATACATTTACCCCCTGGTCTTCACCAGGGACCCCCGCAAGGGAGTTTTGGGTTCGCTGCAAGAGATGTGCAGGTCGCGGCCCTCCGAGGTCGCTACCGGCCAGGTGTGAGGTGAACAGACGGGGTTGTACAGGCAGTAGTCAAACCATGCGGACAGGCGTGGTACAGAGGCGAGGTCAGGAAGCCAGGGGTCAGAACCAGATAGCTGAGTAAGTGCCAAAGGATAACCCAAAACAGAGTCAGGAGAAGTCGGGTCAAAGCACAGGAAGTCAGGTAGAAGTCTGTAACAAATACAGGAGCGCTGGAGCATAGGGAGACCTAGATACTCTGGCACCCTATTGGTGCCAGAGCCCCCCTAAAATAGAGGGAACTTGAGCCTGAGTGGTGGACAGTGGTTTCAGCGGTCAGAATAGCTGACCGCCGACAGGAAGCTGTGGAAAGCGTCTTGTTGTCCTGGCAACGGATGCGCATGTGCTCCTAGCGCCTAAGCCCAGCAGGCGAGAGCAGAAGCGCCCCGTTGCCTCCCAACTGTAGAGGACAAGCGGGGACGGCGCCTGACAGCAATGTATTAAATCACTACGATCCAGTACCATCACTGCGGCAATTCATAACCCATATCCAATCAGCTTCACAATTTCTTTTGAGGCACTGGTTCAGAGTGAATATCGTGAATATCGTCCATCACATAAAATGTCCGCCTCCATTTAGGTGTGTGTAGGGGACAATTGGCTGGTCACCTGATTATCAACTGCCAATCATGGATTTCAGTTTATTTTACAGTACTATCACAATCATTAGATTGTAGAAGTTACTGCTGATCAGTATTAGGGGACCTCGTTGATGGTTACCAGATTTCTGGGTTCTTTTTTAATAATAAATGAATAAAAATGTTTCGCGTTAAATTCAAAGGAAACATTGTCCACTTTATTATAAATGTTTTATCATATATATTAAAAGGTCCAGTGTTACATATATTTAATAATTAGGCAGTTTAATCAATATTCGAGTATAAACGAAGGTGTTTGTAGTGACGTACGAGAATGCTTATATCCACATTGTTATACAGATGTCTCAGCTATTTCCTCTCCTCATCCAGCTCATGCAATCAAACGTGTTTAAAGCATTTTTCATTTGATAAAATAACCCAATCAGACGACAGGAGATTGCTGTGTCAGCTAATGCTTCCATAATGTTATTGTAATTGATAACAGGGACTGTGCGGAAGCCCATCTTAGAAGCTATAAAACATGAAAGAAGATGCCTTTACAATTTGTACTTAACACTAATTGTGCCATCGGAGCTTTAATTAATTCTTTGTGGTATGACAATACGTCTCGGCGAGCAATAAGGTAATCAGTGATTTGTGGCAGAAGTACCTAAAAGTCAATATTGAGCCATAACGAAGAAAACATTTGGAGAGTGAGGAAGTTATTGTCTCGGAAGCCATTACAGCTCATTGCATTTCCTGAAAGAGGCCTTCTGCCTATTTTAGAGGAAAATATATTTTTTCAATTTGCACAAAATATCGGCAAAGCGTCATTTCCAGCGACAACTTCTGTGCTGAATGTGCACCCAGGATTAGCTGTAAATATCATAGTACGTGAGCGCTGGGAATAGCTATGTAAGATATCCTTATCTTGTCAACCTCTGGCCTCACTACATAAAGACCATATCTGGGCCGCCACTCCACCCTGCAGCATCCTGTCACAGCATACCTAGAGATTTGGGTAGGTGGCCTTGAGAGGTGGGGAAAGAGGGGGGGGTGACCATAATGGGGACATGCCTAGCACCTGGGGACCCCACGAGCATAGGGGCCCCGTAGGCTTACCAACTTTTTATTATATTATTCAGAACCTTCAAACCCTCTTTATTAAAACGTTTAGGTGGACTGTTCACCTCAGTATCAATTATCTGTACATGCGATCTTGCTGTTGCAAATACATATTTTGACCTTAACGAAAACAACGTACATGTACTAATTGTACATAAGTGGGTGAGTGATTGTGTAGGAAGGTCCCCGGAGCACTGCTTTGCCCAGGGGCCTATAATGCTGTTAAGATGGCCCTGAGGACACTGCCCAACTTTTCTACCCCGTGATACAACCCGGGACTGCCCCCCCCTAAATCGGGATGGTTGGGAGGTATGTCATAGGTAGAATCACATCACATGACATGTATGAGATAAAGAAACAAAAACGAAGTAGTGGCTGATTGATCAATTGGTGTAAAGCATACCTCACAGCTGTACCGATTGTGGCGAAACATCCCAATTCCTGGGCATAGCTTTGACCATTTATTACCATTTGTGGGTGGTTTTTTGGCAAATTGGGGGTGTGGCTGATTTTGTCCCGCTTTCCTGGTTCTAAATGTAGGGAGGTATGGTACAACTCCGTTGCCGGCAAAATGAGGAATTCGCTGATGATATGGCTTTGTTTCATTTCGCCCAATACAGGAAAAGGTCACTACCAGAGATAACAGTGTGAACAACAAGTTTAGTGTTACCTGCTGGTAGTAAACCACAGTCAAACAAACTAAGAAGTGAAGAAGCATTAAACGGCTTTTATTCTAATATATCTTCTTCTTCCAAATATCCTCCATTCGTAATGCTTGTATATGTGTCAGCTCTACGGATAAGAGGATTTTGAGAGTCTCTAAAGCTATAACAGAGCCTAGGAAGTGGGCAAGCCGGGCCATGGTGCAATTCGCAAAATGCTACATCAGGGGGTAAATGTATCAAGCTGAGAGTTTTCTGGCGGGTTTGAAAAACCAATCAGATTCTAGCTTTCATTTATTTAGTGCATTCTACAAAATGACAGCTAGAATCTGATTGGTTGCTATAGGCAACATCTCCACTTTTCAAACCCGCCGGAAAACTCTCAGCTTGATGCATTTACACCCTTTTCTCTTGCGCGATGACCTGGTTTTTAAGCACTTCTGACTGATCGATCGTGATCAGTACAGTCAACGGTTTCTAATTTCCAGATGCAGTCCTAGGTTTTAGAGATTGTCTTTTCCCTGGAATTGTCCCTGTTTTTCAATATTTACCGACTGCAGGATGAATACCTCTTTTTCTGCCTCCTAGATTTAGCACTTACCACCTATTTTTCTATTCTAGTTGATATTTATTTAACAAGAGTTTTGTAAAATAAAAATAAAAAGCTCTGTTAACATCCAAATAAGAAAATAATAACATAATGTTATTGTAGAGCTCCCGTATCTGGTGTTAAATGCATCAAGTGCCCATGGGAACTATTTTAAAATCTATCTATTAGTAATAACAGTCTCGAAACTTTTTCCCTTACACCATAAAGATAATTCCACTGAAAGACTTAAAACTTTTATTGTGTTAGTCTGAGAACAAAAGTTAGTGGTGTCTCTTTGTTCTAAGTTTCCGTGTACAACTGTTTCATCTCCTACTACCACTTTCTCTTTTGTCATTACGCCAAACGGATTTCTTTTTCTAAAATCATTTATAACAAAGGATCAGAAGTGTGTTCTTCAATTATTGATTTGTTGCATGTCTATTCTGGGGGAAAGTCAGATGAAGATCAGAATGAATATATTTATAGCTTGCATCTCTACTTTAGGATGTAATCCATCTTCGTTAAATTCAGTAAAAGTGATAGATGGTATTTGGCAGTGTAATGATGTGATTGCTCTTGCATTGCCTCTGTAAATCATAAGATATTGTCTTGTGTTGTGTAGATACTTAATCAGCTGTTTTAGACCCCATTACTGGTCTAACTAGATATGTCAGAGCAGGTGAATAGCCTGTGTTTATTAATTCAATTTCACATCAGCATTGCATTCATTTAGACAACACAAGATATTTGTCGGAAACGAGTTTCTCACTGATTGTACTAATCTGCTTCCATTAAATTGCTGATCGCTTTCTGGTATTTAAAGGGCTAAACAACATGTGCGATTTGTGGACGCTCGCTTACAAGTGATCGCTCATTTTGCTGCTGTTTGTTTCTTATGGGTCATCTAGATAGACAATTTTCCGTTGCTCAATAGAACAATTTAATTATGTAGTGTGAACTTCAAGCGATTAACGGCATCCATTGACCATAAAGGGACGAATGATTAATCGCTCTTTCATGAGTTTTTTCTTTAAGGTGATGCCAGGAATGCTAGTTTGATTTGCGTTATGGGAAATACAAAAATATTAATGTAAGGCAATTTTGCAAAGTAAGTCCATTTTACAAAGGGCCACATTACAAATCACTGTCCTGATTTGTAACATGATAATAATACAAACTGTCAAATTTATGTAGCTGCCTTTTGCAAAACGACAGAAAGCGCCAGAAAAAAGAGGTGATTGTGAGATTGCTCAAACCACACCCTGTTTGCGCTATCTAGGCTTTCAGAACGTAAGAGGAGGCACCACTGAATTATGACCTATGAGGGCAATCACCATTTATTTATTAAGGGGCCAAATAAGTTTGTAATGAACTTATGGGTGTAAAATTAATATTTATTTATATTAAGGGACAAAATTATTGTTCATGTTATTAAGGGGGCAATATGATTGTAATATTAAATTTGTGGGCAATATGAATATATAATTTTAGTAAGGGGGAAATACTATTTGTTTGCTAACAGGGGCAATAATTATTTATGATGGGAGAACACTTATTAAACTATGATGTGGGCACCCTTTTTATTGCACACTCGTGGCACTACAAGTGCACTTGTGCCAATGTGCATGCTGGCACTTGTGGAAAACCATGATGAGGCTAGTCGTATCACCCCCATCTGCCACTTGGACCTCTTCTCTAGGAGGCAGACAGCATTAAAAAAATGTGCTCATGTAACAAGTCCTTACAGCTCATACATACAAACACTACACGCTCAGATTCATCAAACATTCTAAAAATAAAAAGTGGAGGTGATGCCCATAACAGCCAATCAGATTCTAGCTGTCATTTTCTAGTATCTACTAGATAAATGATAGCTGCAATCTGATTGGTTGCTCAGGCAACACCTCCACTTTTCCTATTTAGGAGGTTTGATAAATATATCCCCATGCGTGCCCTACAGATGTGTGCAGCTTCCGGATTGGAAAATGCACCAAGACGACACTGACCAGCATCCTTGCAGCAGCAGCTAATAATGGTGCCATTTCCAAGGGCTCACAGGCTTGTCCTTTAGAAAAAAGTACTTTTGCCCTGTTGTAAAGAGAATTCAAGGGACCATTCATCCCCACATAACGGAGCCTGTGTGGCTGACATGAATAGCAATAATCGGCATGGAGAAGAATGTGAGAAAATGATGCAGATATACTTGCACTTTGCACTTTTTTCTTTGTTGCACATTTTATTACAGTCCATATGTACAGTATAGGTGAAGTACACGGTGGCTCAGTGGTTAGCACTTCTGCCTCACAGCACTGGGGTCATGAGTTCAATTCCCGACCATGGCCTTATCTGTGTGGATTTTGTATGTTCTCCCCGTGTTTGCGTGGGTTTCCTCCGGGTGCTCCGGTTTTCTCCCACACTCCAAAAACATACTGGTGGGTTAATTGGCTGTTATCAAATTGATCCTAGTCTCTCTCTCTCTCTCTCTGTCTGTGTGTATGTGTTAGGGAATTTAGACTGTAAGCACCGATGGGGCAGGGATTGATGTGAATGAGTTCTCTGTACAGCGCTACGGAATTAGTGGCGCTATATAAATGATGATGATGATGATCTGTAACTGTCTGTATTTTACTGATGGATTACCCATTTCAGTGTCTAAGGCAACGTCTCACAAGTACCTTGTTCAGGGTGTTTTCGTATTGTCATTATTGTTAATCAATTAATTCCCATATGCATATGCGACAAGTAAGGGTTGTAACACACAGACGTAGCCATTAAATACATATCTCATGTTTCTATAGAAAAGCAGCTCTTTCTTGTGCTAATACTTCTCCCACTTACACAGACAACCACAAAGAACCAGTTTCCATCTGTCTTACAGTATGAGAGAATATCCATGTAGAAGATAATGTAACATCTGTTTCATCTCAGTGGTGGCTCAGTGGTTAGTTGCTGACTTGGCATGGAGGTATCAGCTGACGGGAATCTGTCAAAGTCATTTTATAGGGAAGGTTTAGGAGGTGTCAGCAATAATGAATCTGTACTTCACACGTACATTTAGGTCATGGACTTTTTCATAAAGTTCTAAGCTATTGAAATGAAGGTCACTTACTCTGTGGATCTGCTTCCAGAATAAGTGCTAAGATAACAAAATCCGTATTAAGTTCTATCCTCCCATGTCGTATTAATAAGTGTCAGGTGTTGTCTTTTAGTTTTCTAGCAGCGAACAGACTTTTGGAGAAATATTCCAGCTTGAGTTAATAATTGCTTAAAATCTGCCTTCTTATATCAAGAACTCAAGAACTGTTACAGTTCAAATATTAAAATACTAGTACCATATAGTTGTGATGATAGATAGATAGATAGATATGAGATACATAGGTATGAGATAGATAGATAAATATATATGAGATAGATAGATAGATAGATATGAGATAGATAGATATATATGTGATAGATAGATAGATATGACATAGATATGACATAGATAGATAGATATGTGATAGATATGAGATAGATAGATATGAGATAGATAGATAGATATGACATAGATAGATAGATATGAGATAGATAGCTAAATAGATATGACATAGATAGATAGATAGATAGATAGATAGATATGTGATAGATAGATAGATATGAGATAGATAGATAAATAGATATGACATAGATAGATAGATAGATAGATAGATATGTGATAGATAGATATGAGATAGATAGATACGAGATAGATAGATATGTGATAGATATATATGTGATAGATATGTGATATATATATATATATATATATATATATATATATATATATATATATATATATATATATATATGTGATAGATAGATAGATAATATCAATGTCATGTTTATCAGGATTAAAAATTACCTAATCTATTGTTTATTAATGTTTTTTTTATGGATTAGAATATCAGCTCTTTTACGCAGGTCACAGGAGTTCCGCGGGTATAGGGGTCTTGCAGGAATATAGAAGTGTCTTTAGGAATAGTGATTTGATTACTAGCTTGAAGGGTAGCTCTTACAAGACCTGGTACACACACACCCACATAAAGTTAGTAGATGTACACACGCACACACTCACACTTACATGGGGCTATTCTCCCGTTTATATACAGTTTTTACTCACATGTTGTCAGGGGGTAAAGGAGGTAATCCAGCTTCCTGTCATTTAACCAAACCAGGTTAATTCACTTACCTTGCATGTAAGTCAGCCCCATGGGCTTTTAACATTGCCAGCAGCATGTGCAGGGGATACAGGTGACCCAATTGTGGGAGGCTCTCAGTATGTAAAACATGATTTTACATTCATATGTGCCAGCATTATGGAGAGTTAGTCCCGGTTATAGGGAGATGTGGACCCATCCACAGACGTCCTTACGGTGTGACGCTCATATGCTTGATTGAAGTGTGTATTATTATCATGCAATTCTGTCCAGCAGTCCTACAACTGATCTACCTAGTGCGCGCTCTGCAAACGTCTATATGCTGTCAGATCAAGATTGTAATGTTGCAAAGTAATCAAATAAACTGATTATAGATGATCATATTGAAAACAATTGACCATAATGTATAATTGTCTGCAAGTGATTTTAAGAAATAGAATCGTTCAATATAAATGTTACTACTGGAAATCAAATGCATTTTCCAGAATTCTAATACAAATTTAAGTTAAAATGTTAGTGGTGTATAAACACGTAATATCCACACTGTGGATGAGACATAAGACACTTTCCTCAGGTTGTCTCACAGCACGAGATAATCTAATCTTTCTGCCGTGTTTTCTTGACAGATGTGGGCTCTGTGGAAGGTCTGGCTTATCATCGAGCCTGGGATACACTGTACTGGACCAGCTCCATCACCTCATCCATCACGCGCCATACAGTAGACCAGAGTCGGAGAGGGGCCTTCAACAGGGAAGCTGTTATCACCATGTCTGAAGATGACCACCCCCACGTTTTAGCACTTGACGAATGCCAAAAGTATGCAAATTCTTCCAAATCCTCTGTAATTTATGTCTTAGAACTTACACTTAAGTACTTTAGGCTTTCCGTGAACATCTGTTTCTCCAGACACATAAGCAGTTTAAAAGAGATTTACATTTAACCTGTTCCTGGATGGTGAACATGAGTTTGTAGTATAATCTCTTATAAGAACAAAAACATTTTTTGCTATGCTAAACCTAAGAATAAAAAGTATTTTTTCATTGATTTTGGAAAGTAACTGGTATTTTCCAACCTGTTTACAAATGGTGAACAGTAATTGGAGAAGAGTACCGAAATCTTTCACTACATCATTTTATAGGAGTCTCTATCATAAGCCTCCAAACGGCACAACGCCACCATCAGCCCCATCCCCTCACCTGCCTCGCAATGTCACACCCCCCACCATCAACCTCACCCCCTCACCTGCCTCACAATGTCACACCCCCGCCATCAACCTCACCCCCTCACCTGCCTCACAATGTCACACCCCCGCCATCAACCTCACCCCCTCACCTGCCTCACAATGTCACACCCCCCACCATCAACCTCACCCCTTCACCTGCCTCACAATGTCACACCCCCGCCATCAACCTCACCCCCTCACCTGCCTCACAATGTCACACCCCCCACCATCAACCTCACCCCCTCACCTGCCTCACAATGTCACACCCCCCACCATCAGTCTCACCCCCTCACCTGCCTCACAATGTCACACCCCCCACCATCAACCTCACCCCCTCACCTGCCTCACAATGTCACACTCCCACCATCAGTCTCACCCCCTTACCTGCCTCACAATGTCACACCCCCGCCATTAACCTCACCCCCTCACCTGCCTCACAATGTCACACCCCCGCCATCAACCTCACCCCCTCACCTGCCTCACAATGTCACACCCCCCATCATCAACCTCACCCCCTCACCTGCCTCACAATGTCACACCCCCCACCATCAACCTCACCCCTTCACCTGACTCACAATGTCACACCCCCGCCATCAACCTCACCCCCTTACCTGCCTCACAATGTCACACCCCCCACCATCAACCTCACCCTCTCACCTGCCTCACAATGTCACACCCCCGCCATCAACCTCACCCCCTCACCTGCCTCGCAATGTCACACCCCCGCCATCAACCTCACCCCTTCACCTGCCTCACAATGTCACACCCCCCACCATCAACCTCACCCCCTCACCTGCCTCACAATGTCACACCCCCGCCATCAACCTCACCCCCTCACCTGCCTCGCAATGTCACACCCCCGCCATCAACCTCACCCCCTCACCTGCCTCACAATGTCACACCCCCCACCATCAACCTCACCCCCTCACCTGACTCACAATGTCACACCCCCGCCATCAACCTCACCCCTTCACCTGCCTCACAATGTCACACCCCCCACCATCAACCTCACCCCCTCACCTGCCTCACAATGTCACACCCCCCACCATCAACCTCACCCCCTCACCTGCCTCACAATGTCACACCCCCGCCATCAACCTCACCCCCTCACCTGCCTCACAATGTCACACCCCCGCCATCAACCTCACCCCTTCACCTGCCTCACAATGTCACACCCCCCACCATCAACCTCACCCCCTCACCTGCCTCACAATGTCACACCCCCCACCATCAACCTCACCCCCTCACCTGCCTCACAATGTCACACCCCCGCCATCAACCTCACCCCCTCACCTGCCTCACAATGTCACACCCCCCACCATCAACCTCACCCCCTCACCTGCCTCACAATGTCACACTCCCACCATCAGTCTCACCCCCTCACCTGCCTCACAATGTCACACCCCCGCCATCAACCTCACCCCCTCACCTGCCTCACAATGTCACACCCCCCACCATCAACCTCACCCCTTCACCTGCCTCACAATGTCACACCCCCCACCATCAACCTCACCCCCTCACCTGCCGCACAATGTCACACTCCCACCATCAACCTCACCCCCTCACCTGCCTCACAATGTCACACCCCCGCCATCAACCTCACCCCCTCACCTGCCTCGCAATGTCACACCCCCGCCATCAACCTCACCCCCTCACCTGCCTCACAATGTCATACCCCCGCCATCAACCTCACCCCCTCACCTGCCTCACAATGTCACACCCCCGCCATCAACCTCACCCCCTCACCTGCCTCACAATGTCACACCCCCCACCATCAACCTCACCCCTTCACCTGCCTCACAATGTCACACCCCCCACCATCAACCTCACCCCCTCACCTGCCGCACAATGTCACACTCCCACCATCAACCTCACCCCCTCACCTGCCTCACAATGTCACACCCCCGCCATCAACCTCACCCCCTCACCTGCCTCGCAATGTCACACCCCCGCCATCAACCTCACCCCTTCACCTGCCTCACAATGTCACACCCCCCACCATCAACCTCACCCCCTCACCTGACTCACAATGTCACACTCCCACCATCAACCTCACCCCCTCACCTGCCTCACAATGTCACACCCCCGCCATCAACCTCACCCCCTCACCTGCCTCCCAATGTCATACCCCCGCCATCAACCTCACCCCTTCACCTGCCTCACAATGTCACACTCCCACCATCAGTCTCACCCCCTCACCTGCCTCACAATGTCACACTCCCACCATCAGTCTCACCCCCTCACCTGCCTCACAATGTCACACCCCCGCCATCAACCTCACCCCCTCACCTGCCTCACAATGTCACACTCCCACCATCAACCTCACCCCCTCACCTGCCTCACAATGTCACACCCCCGCCATCAACCTCACCCCCATACCTGCCTCACAATGTCACACCCCCCACCATCAGTCTCACCCCCTTTCCTGCCTCACAATGTCACACCCCCCACCATCAACCTCACCCCCTCACCTGCCTCCCAATGTCATACCCCCCACCATCAACCTCACCCCCTCACCTGCCTCACAATGTCACACCCCCGCCATCAACCTCACCCCCATACCTGCCTCGCAATGTCACACTCCCACCATCAGTCTCACCCCCTTTCCTGCCTCACAATGTCACACCCCCCACCATCAACCTCACCCCCTCACCTGCCTCACAATGTCACACTCCCACCATCAGTCTCACCCCCTCACCTGCCTCACAATGTCACACCCCCCGCCATCAACCTCACCCCCTCACCTGCCTCCCAATGTCATACCCCCCACCATCAACCTCACCCCCTCACCTGCCTCACAATGTCACACCCCCGCCATCAACCTCACCCCCTCACCTGCCTCACAATGTCACACCCCCACCATCAACCTCACCCCCTCACCTGCCTCACAATGTCACACCCCCGCCATCAACCTCACCCCTTCACCTGCCTCACAATGTCACACCCCCCACCATCAACCTCACCACTTCACCTGCCTCACAATGTCACACCCCCGCCATCAACCTCACCCCTTCACCTGCCTCGCAATGTCACACTCCCACCATCAGTCTCACCCCCTTTCCTGCCTCACAATGTCACACCCCCCACCATCAACCTCACCCCCTCACCTGCCTCACAATGTCACACCCCCGCCATCAATCTCACCCCCTCACCTGCCTCCCAATGTCATACCCCCCACCATCAACCTCACCCCCTCACCTGCCTCACAATGTCATACCCCCCACCATCAACCTCACCCCCTCACCTGCCTCACAATGTCACACCCCCACCATCAACCTCACCCCCTCACCTGCCTCACAATGTCACACCCCCCACCATCAACCTCACCCCCTCACCTGCCTCACAATGTCACACCCCCCACCATCAACCTCACCCCTTCACCTGCCTCACAATGTCACACCCCCACCATCAACCTCACCTGCCTCACAATGTCACACCCCCCACCATCAACCTCACCCCCTCACCTGCCTCACAATGTCACACCCCCGCCATCAACCTCACCCCCTCACCTGCCTCACAATGTCACACCCCCCACCATCAACCTCACCCCTTCACCTGCCTCACAATGTCACACTCCCACCATCAGTCTCACCCCCTTACCTGCCTCACAATGTCACACCCCCGCCATCAACCTCAGCCCCTCACCTGCCTCACAATGTCACACCCCCCACCATCAACCTCACCCCCTCACCTGCCTCACAATGTCACACTCCCACCATCAGTCTCACCCCCTTACCTGCCTCACAATGTCACACCCCCGCCATCAACCTCAGCCCCTCACCTGCCTCACAATGTCACACTCCCACCATCAGTCTCACCCCCTTACCTGCCTCACAATGTCACACCCCCGCCATCAACCTCAGCCCCTCACCTGCCTCACAATGTCACACCCCCCACCATCAACCTCACCCCCTCACCTGCCTCACAATGTCACACTCCCACCATCAACCTCACCCCCTCACCTGCCTCACAATGTCACACCCCCGCCATCAACCTCACCCCCTCACCTGCCTCCCAATGTCACACCCCCCACCATCAACCTCACCCCTTCACCTGCCTCACAATGTCACACCCCCCACCATCAACCTCACCCCTTCACCTGCCTCACAATGTCACACTCCCACCATCAGTCTCACCTCCTTACCTGCCTCACAATGTCACACTCCCACCATCAACCTCACCCCCTCACCTGCCTCACAATGTCACACCCCCGCCATCAACCTCACCCCCTCACCTGCCTCGCAATGTCACACCCCCCACCATCAACCTCACCCCTTCACCTGCCTCACAATGTCACACTCCCACCATCAGTCTCACCCCCTTTCCTGCCTCACAATGTCACACCCCCCACCATCAACCTCACCCCCTCACCTGCCTCACAATGTCACACTCCCACCATCAGTCTCACCTCCTTACCTGCCTCACAATGTCACACTCCCTCACCATCAGTCTCACCCCCTCACCTGCCTCACAATGTCACACTCCCACCATCAGTCTCACCCCCTCACCTGCCTCACAATGTCACACTCCCACCATCAGTCTCACCCCCTTACCTGCCTCACAATGTCACACTCCCACCATCAGTCTCACCCCCTTACCTGCCTCACAATGTCACACTCCCACCATCAGTCTCACCCCCTTACCTGCCTCACAATGTCACACTCCCACCATCAGTCTCACCCCCTTACCTGCCTCACAATGTCACACCACCGCCATCAACCTCACCTGCCTCTCAATGTCACACCCCCGCCATCAACCTCACCCCCTCACCTGCCTCACAATGTCATACCCCCCACCATCAGCCTCACAATGTCACACTCCCCACCATCAGCCTCACAATGTCACACCCCCCACTATCAGCCTCACAATGTCACACTCCCCACCATCAGCCTCACAATGTCATACCCCCACCATCAGCCTCACAATGTCACACTCCCCACCATCAGCCTCACAATGTCACACCCCCCACTACCAGCCTCACAATGTCACACCCCCCACTACCAGCCTCACAATGTCACACCCCCCACTATCAGCCTCACAATGTCACACCCCCCACTATCAGCCTCACAATGTCACACCCCCCACTATCAGCCTCACAATGTCACACCCCCCACTATCAGCCTCACAATGTCACACCCCCCACCATCAGCCTCACAATGTCACACCCCCCACCATCAGCCTCACACCCTCACCTCATTTCTGGGCATTATAACTGATGTATTAAAATTATTCAGAAACGCATGATACATGTAATAGAGACAGTCCTAATGCACCCCCCCCCCCCCAGTCTCTCATTTAAGCTATAAATGAAGCTAACCTGAGCAGTATTTCAGGAGATACATGGAAGAGTTAATATGAATGTGGTGGGTGGTCCTGACGTGCTATATATTGGTCTTTTCCCGCCTCTAAACTCATCAGGTCCCCTATTCTTCTTTCATTCCATGTATTGAGATGGGTGAGAGATGCTCTGTTTAAAAAGTAAAGTACAACTGAAGCTATAGGAGGAGGAACATAGAGACCTAGCATTAAATACATACAGATGGCGATTTAAAGTGTAACTGACTCCTATCCACAGTGGAGGCAGAAATTTGTCTGAGTTAAACCAATCAATATTTATGAGAATGCAACCTATCAATTTACTGTGAACCTGAGGCAGGAGGTGTGTTGTGGTGTCACTAGTTCCTAGTAAATTGGCTGAATATTGGTTCAGACCACAAAATGGCCACCCCCAGTGTGTAGGTGACATGTAGACTTTAGCAAATTGTAACTCTAGGGTACACATTGTATACATTTGGCCGCTAAGTATAACAAACAAGTAGGACAACAACCATCTTAATTAATGTATAGAATGTCTAGAAAATAGCTGGTTAGAATATTTGTTTTCCGCTTCTAGTCAACTATATTTAATGACCATAACATAATATATGTTGCAGAAAAGACGTCTGGGGAATATCTCCCGTGAATCCCAGTTGTGTTACCTCGAAGGGCTGTTCAGTAACCACATCAGCTCTTTTGTGTTATTAGTTCAAAGCCTAATGGTCCATCATCACTTTCTTCATGTACAGAGGATCCATGTATTTGTCAAACACTAATCATGTCAGCCTGCTCAACCAAAACAGTTCTTCATTTAGTCTAATGTTATTTTTGACAGTAAAACAAATGTTATATTTAAGGGCCATTCATTATTTAATGTACAGTGGGCTGTATACTCTTGAGGACAAATCAGATTTCCAACTTCCTAGAAAGACTAATAAACGAAGAGCGTGTTCTCAATGCGACTGCATTCTTAAAGTGGACCTGTCTCCTACACTGGTGGCAGCCATTTTGTGTTGGCTGCACAATAAATTCGCCCTGTCAATTCACTAGGATGTGGTAACATTAATGAGGTGCTCCTAGTGAATGGATGGTCTGCATTCTCCTAAATGCTGGTTTGGTCTATAAAATGTCTGTCCACTGTGTGTAGACCAGTGATGGGCAACTTGATACACATCAGGGGCCCCGTGGACAGTCCACTAACCTTCAAAAGGGCCGCACATTACTCATAATCTCAGTATTTAGTTAAAACTAGAGATGCTCACTGACCCCCGTGAACTGGTTTTGGTTTTAGTTTTGGATCTGGATTAGCTTTGTGTTTTGGTTTTGGATACTTTAGAAAAAATCTAAAATATGCTAAAATGCAATAATTTTGCTCTTTTTTTGTTCCTACATTATTATTATTATTATTATTATTAACCTCAATAACACTAATTTCAAGCCATTTGCAGTCAATTTTGACCACCTCACAGGTCACAATATTATTTTCATACACTTTCAAACAAAGACTGCAGCTATCTGGCTGGATGGTAAGCGACAGAGCAATGACACAAACACACGGCAGTTCCTAGCACATCTAGGACACATTTGCACACAGCAGTGGCAGAAAAGATAAATGGGGGTCCGCCCTCGATGATGTTGGGTCTTTAAAAGGAATTAAAAACTCCCGAGATCCGACGGCGTCACGATGACGTTTTGCCTCCTTTTCAAATCCGAAAAAGCGCGAAAGTACCGAGCCGGCTCGGTACTCCGATCCCCTACGTTCGGGTGCGTTCGGTACTCGAGGAATCGAGCCTGAGCATCTTTAGTTAAAACAGCATATTCAATCAATGAAAGAGACACTTATCTGTAATAACATATCAGAAGGCGCTTTAAACAAGTGTCACAAGCTAATTTGCAATAAAGCAGCAAGGAGCTGGGGCCAAAGGTGAATACGTGGAGGGCCGCATGCAGCCCCAGGGCCGTCTGTTGTATCTTCTAGATTATATTTAAATTGTCGATTGTTACCAGACATGAAATAAGGTTATACATTTACTTCTTTATTATCATAAATAGCTGTGTTGGGTTTTTTGTTTTTCTAATAAATATTTTTTTTATGTTCGATATTACAAAGAAAAACATATAACATTAACTTTAGTAAACAGAGCCAATAGTACACAACATAAGATATACACATCCACATTTTGTTTTATAACATTTTATCTCAATAATAACTAACAAAATTAACATTTTTATGTAAAATATGTCTATTTTATACAGCGCTATATCCAGAATACTTCAGTAACAGTTTTTTTGTCAATAGAACTTACAATCGATTGGCTATGTGAGGGAATGGGACAAATAGTGACTTGTCTATAGTCACAAAGAGCTGACAAAAGGATTCAAACTGATCCTCATCTGTAATTATAGAGACTGCACTTAAACATTCTACTGCTCCTTCTCCACAAATCTACAGCAGCGGATTGTATTTGTGTTTAGCTAGAACAACTCTCAAGATATCTTCAAAACTCTTATGTAAATGGAAAAAAATACAATTTGTAATGTTAATGTGAATTTTTTTAAGCAAGTGAGAAAGAAATATGAATAAAATGTGCCTAATGGCCTTAATGTAATCACAACTCTTGCAGTCTAAAAGCATCTTTTCCCCTATTCACCATTTACTTGACAGTAAAAAGTTTAAAAGCAAACTCTGAAACAGCAACAAAACCACCAGATATAGGAAAGTAATAAAAGCATTTTGCATTAAAACCTCTAAATTGCATAGTGTAGATATCTCCTTTTCATGCACCCAAACCTCCTTCGTATGTTCAGATTTATATTACTATAACTGAGAGCATAAAGTTACGAAGCGGACACAATTTTAATTTTGGCAAAAGGTCACAGTTTTATTTTAACAGAAAATTAAATGGCGGTGGCGAGAGCAATACGAGTCAGCTAATAACTAATAGCTAAACCAAACAGTGGAAGGTCAAATTGGCATTACACCACTGGTCCCAGGATATAATCCTTTACGATTGGCTGGTGCTAAATCTGGCGTCAGAGTGACTACATCCCTTCTGGACTCGACATTGATGTGCCCACACAAAGCAGGTCAAGGAAGGGGACCTCCACACAAAAGGACCAAGAGCCAGGTTACTACGACAAGTGGCAGTGACCTGCGGCCAATCAGCGGTAGCACCGTATGAATTAGTCGCTGACTGCAATGATCTCCCGCCTACTGTGCCTTCTCTGTGATAGGGATAGAAAGCTGGTTAGCAAGACAAGCCCATAGGCAAACTGAGGGGGGTTTCCTAGTGCCTGGAAACCCCCCTCCAAGCCTGATGCACTGTATAATTGAGGTGGCTGGACCCTGCCCCGCTTCACACGGCTCTGCTTGAAAAGGGAGAGCTGCGTACACCTAACAGTAGTGCACGCAGCATTGTCCATGTATATTATGGGGATAGGAAGAGTTGGAGAGCAGCCAAGCACTGTCTAAAATTATAGCCACGTCCCCATGCATGCTGGTCACACCCACTGGTGGGCTGGTGTGGAAACTCCCCTCTACAAATCCTGTGTTTGCCCCTGAAGCCGTACATTAGCAGAGCAGGAGGGAGGTATTCGGTGCAGGAAGCAAAGAGCACCCACGCAGCACCCACTTGGCAAAAAATATAGAGAGAAGCTTAGGACCCTCGCTGTGGATCCTACAGGCTGGGTAAGTGTATGACACTCGCACAAACACATGAGTTCAAGAGCGCTTGGCTTTCTTGTCATTATATTATTTATTTCAATGGTTAACTAGATACTTAGTTTAGGTCTGCAAACAGAGCCTCATCTATCCAAAATGTTTCAAGCTTACCCTGCACCATTTCAGTCGTGTCTTTTCAGTACAACTTGAGATATCTTTCTTAGAAAACAATTTCTCTATTGCTAAGTAGAATTCTTTTCAGGATAAATTGGGATAATTGTAGCTCTCTCTATATGTTTGATTATTACAAGTGGTTTCTGTTACAATCCAATCATCACGTCTATAGCTGAAGTTTGATGAGTGCATCCAGCATCATTACATGAAATATTCAGAAATACTACTTTTTTCTTGAATAACTTATCATGCTTCTAACATATTGTTGCCGATAGTATTATAATATCTTCTAATGAGTTCACCCAGCAGTTTGCAGTGCATATGAACATGCTCTTTTTATTCTTTGTGCAGTTTAATGTTTTGGACTAACTGGAATGAACAACACCCCAGCATTATGAGGTCCACTCTTTCTGGAAAAAACGCCCAGGTGATTGTGAGCACGGACATTGTTACACCCAACGGTCTGACCATCGATCACACGGCAGAGAAACTCTACTATTCTGACGGTAGCTTGGGGAAGATAGAACGCTGTGAATATGATGGATCACACAGATACGTAAGTAAAAAAAAAAGTAAACGTGAACCATACGTACCTGAGATATGTGTGAGAGATATAGACATATTGGGCCTGATTCATTAAGGATCTTAACTTAAGAAACTTCTTATTTCAGTCTCCTGGACAAAACCATGTTACAATGCAAGGGGTGCAAATTAGTATTCTGTTTTGCACATAAGTTAAATACTGACTGTTTTTTCATGTAGCACACACATATCAACTTTAAATTTCAGTGTACAAATAAGCTATCAAGTATTTGTGAACAAATGACATCACTGAGGAACCGGTTCCTGGCTAATTAATAGGCTGCATTCTCATATCTCGCCGCCCACAAAATGGCTTTCCTCTTGCTGTTTCTGTTTTGTATTATCGACAGGTGCATTTAAAAGTATTGCAAACATTTCATATATTTTATTACAAAAGTAAATTTTTTTGCTTCTTAAATTCAGTAAGGCAGAATATATATATATTTTTCTAAGAACGTTTTTAACATTTCAAATACGTAAATCCAGTATTGTAAGAATTCCCATCCCAGTTTCTTATAATAACTTTAGGTTTAGGGTGTTGAGAGGGGTGGACATTTATTGAAAGTATCCTATGTGCTGGCATTTTAAAATGAGGAGGAATCGCCTCTCTTTCATCGGTCTCCACGCTGGCTTGGGAAATAAAGTTTCCTGTTGTTTCTTTATGCTTGTAATTGTTGGCGTTTATCCAGAGCCGTAACTTAGAATTCTAGCGCCCTGGGCGAGAAAGACAAATGCCGCCCCCCAATCCCTCAATTTTAACCAAATTAGCCCAAATTATTCCTAAATTGCGCCCCCCTTCAGCGTTGCGCCCTGGGCAGTCGCCCCTGTCTCACAGCCCTAGTTACGGCCCTGCGTTTATGCCCTGTTTGTGTTGCTGACTGCATAGAGCTGCATGAGAAGACACAGACTCTATATAAATCTATAGTAGTAATGTATACACATTATTATTTATTATTATTATCATAGATTTGGAAACCGCCACAGTGCTCCGCAGCGCAGTACAGTAGGGAATACAGGGAATACATAAAACAAGGACATACAAGGAAGACAAAATAAATGCAGACATGAAAACAAAGGGTATGGAGGACCCTGCTCATTAGAGAGTTTACATTCTAAGTGGAAGGGGGCACAGCTGAGACAAGAGGAGTGAGTGTGGCTCAGAGTAGAGATTGGAACAGTTGTGAGGGTGCATTAGTGTGAGTAGTGTTATCGGGGATAAGGTCACCTCTAAAAAAAAAAAGAGATGGGTTTTCAAAAAGCGTCTAAAGATTTATAGGCTGTGGGAAAGTCTGATTGACCGTGGTAGGGAATTCCATAATTGGGGAGCAGGACGGGAGAAGTCTTATAGGAGTGAGTGAGAGGTGGTTACCAGAGACAATGCACAGGTCAGAGGTAGATGTAAGAGGGCGGGAGGGAGAGTATTTTGATATGAGATTTGAGATGTATGAATGGGGTGGTGCTGTTGAGGGCTTAGTAGGTGAGGGTGAGTAATTTTAATTGGATTCGTGAGGACACAGGGAGCCAGTGCAGGGATTTGCAAAGTGGTGCAGCAGATGTAGAATGGTGAGAGAGGAAGAGCAGTTTTGCAAGTCTTGGACATTGGGGGCTT
Organism: Mixophyes fleayi; assembly: GCF_038048845.1. Lineage (NCBI taxonomy): Eukaryota > Metazoa > Chordata > Amphibia > Anura > Limnodynastidae > Mixophyes > Mixophyes fleayi. Next base: position 140,992,227 of record NC_134408.1, read on the forward strand.
TTACTGTTATATACATATATAAGTAATGCATTGGAAGCCAGATTGGACAATATCACGCAGTTCATCACTCGGGGCAAGCAGTCAAATCATTTGTGGAATCTATATGGGTTTGTTAGGCTGGTCGTAAGATTACCTGTACAAATAGGGACAGATTCAATTAGTCGCAATGTTCTTCAGAAAAACACAGCCGCGGGATTTGACATAAAATCTCAGCTGATTTCTTCTCGCGGCTCATCGAGCTACGAGCAAAAATCAGCGGAGAAATTACCGTAGTAGCGGTAATAATTCTAAGGAACAATGCGGCTAATTGAATTTGCCCCATAGGGGTCATCTTCCAACCATAGTTATCAAGTCAGTTTTGATTGGCCTACAATCAGTCATTATGCTCCTATCGGCACCACTTACCAATATCGGCAGTGATATCACTATGTTTTGGAAGCTTAAATAGGCCCCAGGATGGGCCTCTCCGTGCAACCCGTTTTCCCAGGCCGCTGCCGCTTAGCAAGAATGGGAGGACCAACTGCAGAAGCCTCACTCAAACACATTGTCATTGGTCTCCAACCCTCCCTCCCATTCTGTAGCCAAGTGGTCACTTTAGGTAGTAATGAAGATTTAATAAACATTAATAAGTTCCAGCGGGCATTCTGCTTACAACTTACTGCTGTGGTTTCCCACAGTACAGGCATGACTCAGAAGGGCCCCGTATTTTTATATCTTTCCTTTTGCTAGGGAATATTGCAATGCTGCCTATAGTCTTTCTTAGCCTTTCTTCTTTGACATTCTTGTTTCTTAATGGGTCACTCTAACCCTCATTCATACCTGGCTATAGAAGCAATGTTTGGTTGCCTTGGGTGACTTTTTTTTATTATGACTTCAAGGTCGTTCCAATGCTCCAGGTTCATTACACATGTTCAATGTATTACTTGACAGCTTACTAACCCTCCGCAAACATAGGGCTATGGCATATATAAAAACACCATCATTCCGAGCTATTGTTCTGTATTCTCCTGTAGGCCATTCATACAACAAATAGTTTCCGATACAGAATTGTGTTTTCTTTGTCTCTTAGCTACAGGTATGAATAGAGTTTGTGATTATTTATTGTACCTTTACAGTTTAATAGCAAGGAATATATATATATATATATATATATATATATATATATATATATATATATATATATATATATGTATATATATGTGTGTGGTTTATCTAAAGTCTAAAGTGCAAACAATCAAATACATTTTAGCTGCCAATATATTTACCTTTTTGGTTAATCCAATTTTTTTGTAATTACATTACATTGTGGTAATTAGTGCAAGTTATACTTATCCAGGCCATGTATTAGTGTTTATATTTCATACTGGTAACAAATTATCTGCAAATATAATATACGGTATGAATATAGGTTTTTTTTGGGGTTGGTTACTTATAACAATAATGCAGACCCAGACAGTACTATGTCCGACATAAAGAGTCTGAACCTTACATTCCCGATAGAACCATAATGCCTATTATTAAAAAACTGACATTTAATAATAGCGATTAAATGAGATCCCGGTAACCGTTAATGACGTCACTATAACACCCGACACTAGTATTACCGCTGTTAAGAGGGTATGGAAGAAGGCTGCGCATGTACAATCATCATCATCACCATTTATTTATATAGCGCCACTGATTCCGCAGCGCTATACAGAGAACTCATTCACCTCAGTCCCTGCCCCAATGGAGCTTACAGTCTAAATTCCCTAACATACATACATACACACACACACACACACACACACACAGACAGAGATAGAGACTACGGTCAATTTTTTTTAAATAGCAGCCAATTAACCTGCTACTAGCAGTAGCAGTGTGGGAGGAAACCAGAGCACCCGGAGGAAACCCACACAAACACGGGGAGAACATACAAACTCCACACAACTCCACTCCATGGTCGGGAGTTGAACTCATGACCCCAGCGCTGTGAGGCAGAAGTGCTAACCACTGAGCCACCGTGCTATATACAAGTGTTTGTAAAAAAAACAAACTTCTACATGCGCCGCCTTCTTCCATACCCTCTTAACAGCGGTAATACTAGTGTGTTGGGTGTTATAGTGACGTCATTAACGGTTATCGGGATCTCACTTAGTCGATATTATTCAACGTCAGTTTTTTAACAGTAGGCGTTATGGTTCTATCGGGAATGTAAGGTTCAGACTCTTTATTTCGGGCATAGTACTGTCTTAGTTTGGATCCTCGTGAGTACCACCGTTTTTCTCTTGGAAATGTAGTTATTTTCCAAGAATTCAGACACAAATATATGACAACTAATGGAAACGGCGAGGATAATATACTAACAAAGCAAAAGCAGTACTCTATAACGAAGCAAGCAGCAATTAGCTGATTAATTGACCGAGATATAGTTAGAAAATAAAAGTTGTGTTGTTGCTATAGATTACTGCACACTAAATCTTAAAATATAACCTCAAGTAGGATTAAAAGAGATTTCTACTGTACTAGCTATCGACCCATCTCATTAATATAAGAATATAAATCTATATACTAAGATTTGGGCAATTAGGTTCAGTGAAGTGTTCCCTGAACTTATGAATAATGACCGAGTTGATTTTTGATCCAGAGAACCAAGGATACCATCTCTCCTTAGATGCTTTAAAGGCGTTTGATAACATGCTTTGGCTCTATATGTTTGGCACTCTGCGTAGGTTGTGCCTGTTGGGTCAGCACAGTGGTTAGCATTGCTACCTCACAGCACTGAGGTCATGAGTTCGATTCCAACCAGGACCCTATCTGTGCGTTTGTATGTTCTTCCAACAATTTTGTGGCTTTCTTCAGTGTGCTCCAGGTTCCATACTGGTAGGTTCAGTTGGCTGCTGGCTGTGTGTGTTGTATGGTTGATAATTTAGACTGTCAGCTCCGGTGGGAAAGGGACTGATGTGAGTGATTACGTATTCTCTGTACAGAGCTGCGTCCTACGGTGGGGCTGTATAAGCAATAATAATCTCCTTGCAGGAGTTAAAACACTATATTCAGATCTCTCGGCCAAAGTATTGGTCAATGACGTGATCTCAAATAACATCCACCTTGGGGATGACACTAACTAGTGATACCTACTAGCCCCCCTTATCATTGCCTTAGTGATAGAACCTTTGGTGGATATTATTACAACAAACCAAGATGTTAAAGAGGTTGAGGTTGGGGGGGTATAAGATATCTTTATATGCAGACAACATGTTGCTTACTCTTCCTTGTCCTTACACATCCCTTCCAAACATTTATAAGACTTTGGATCCATACTGCACACTGTTTATAAAGTCATTTCATATCCCAGACTTGTTTATTGGCCCAGGAAAATCAAGTGTTTGGGTTTCCTATGTAATTGTAATTTATGTTATAAAAATAATTTCCATTCATTGTTTGCTAATGTGAAAATTGACCTAGATATGTGGGGACAACATATTCTTTCTTGGTTTGGGTGGATAATGGCAATTAAGGTGAACATACATGAGAATTATTGGGATAAGGACTTTGGAGCACCTCCAGAGGAAGATGTCTGGGTGACAATTAGACAGAGGACTAGTCCTCTATTTCCACTTTAAAGAGAATACTTACAAGATCTCTATGAGATGGTGAATGGCACTGGTTAGATCCAATAGGATTCATCCGTCTACATCACCTTTGTGTAGGCAAAGTATGTGGTCATAGAGGTGACCGTTAGCCTATCTGGTGGACTTGTCACAAGATGTGGTCTTTTAGAACTAAATGCTAAAGTTGACAGAAGATATATTACAGGTGAGCATTGCGATGAATCACTGGTCCGTTCTACGTCTACCTATCTCTGGTCTCGCAGGGTTCTGAGAATCGACATGTCATGGTTTGCATGCTGCTAAATGTATGATAGCAAAGTACTGGAAACAAACCATATCACCAGTGCTATATGTCAACATACCTCTTTATATATTTACTTACCTAACTTTCCTTCCCATAAAAGAACAAAAATTGTAACAGAATATACACTTAACTATGTTTCTAATACAACATAATATTGTATTTTCTTCTGTGATTGTTATATATGTATTTTTACACACTTAGTCATCTTAGTATAAATAAATAGTCACAAAGAAGTGATTGCCACCCATGGAAGTATTTTACCAGTAATCCCTTCTCCCTCCGGATGTCAGTGTGGTAGGGGTCTTCTGCTCCGGACCCCTGCCTTTCAGGAATCTCTATCTAACTGTTTATTCTCCTGGAAGTAGATTTTTTTAAAACTCTGTAACCTTGTCATCCTGACCACTGCTGGATCAGTGCGTTTAAAGTATGATCTAGATGTATAAACAAAGCAGGGTGAGATGTGGCAGTGAATAGGAAGGAAGTGGAGATTGGGCATATATGAAGGTGTTCCTAATTTTGAGGTGTCACTGGGTTGTCAAACCCTCTTGGAGTTGGCAAGAGTCAGTACGTGCCATGAAATTTTATCTAAGCCTAGTGCAAGCGAAACGCAAGGTGCAAATATCTGTGCACGTAAAACAATGTTTATAAAGCAAAACATTTGATACCTGCAATAAAGACGACGTCAAACTTTCCTACTCTCCCGCAATGTCCAAAAGACTCCGAAATCCGAATTCTCCTGCATCCTGCCGACTTTCTAATGAAGTGGATGGGACAGGTGTCTCAATGACGCAAGACTCTGCCTCATTTTGTTCCCACCCCCGTGGCACAGTGACACAAAAACGGTATTGTGCCACAGCGGCAGGGCCAAAATGACGTGATTTGTGTCGCCGCCCCTTCCAACCACCCCCTTCAGCACATGACCGCCCCAGCTCTAAAGTTGGCAAGCATGGACAATGCTAACATCATCTTACTGTTCAAAATAACAAGAATTATGGATCAGATCTGACATTTTTACCCCAAATATGTTATGTTGATATTTTAAACGATGTTCAACGTGGGCTTTTCATTTAATTTCCACCTTAAAAAAAACCCAATGACTGCAAACACTAGATGTGCAGAAAGATCTTTACCACGATCAATGCTGTTATGTATTTGTATATATACATGGTCTGAACCGCAGGTACAGTTATACATATGTAATTGCTTTGTGACATGTCATTATTTTTCTTTATATATATGACCCCTAAAGTTGATGGCAGATAATTGCCCAATTATCCCGTCTAGTTTTCCCATTGTGTTTATTAATGGCTAATTGTCACCTAGACCTGTAATTTTCCTGATATTTACAGTTTATATTTTAGTTTTTCTCTGCCATACGAGTGTTCCGTGAAGTGACTGCTCCCTCAGTAAAGTAATATTCTGCCTCTCTAAGTTGACCAGACCTGGTCTCGGTGTTGTGAATCCTTCTCCTCTGTGTGTTATGCTTCATATCATGGTATTGTACTTCCATAACACCGGACAGCTGTTCCTGGCACTTATCCCAACACGAAGTGGCTATTGCCAAGACTGAGGCTTAAAATACAATGTCCTGTGGTCTCTTTGTACCATGAAAATGCATCAATAGCAATTCTACAGACTGCTACATAGATGCTGTTTTACAGGTGTTTTAAAAAACAGATTTTGCCATGTTGGCTTTTGATATTTGGCTTTCTTGTGTGTTGTGTTTGTAAGTGCGATGTGTTTTCTCACCTCATGCCAAACAGTTTCATAATTGGTAACAACTTTTAGAAGAGTAAAATAAAGCCATTTTTGTTTAGAACAATGCGCTTTGACTCAGTGTGTTTGTTCCCAGCAGCCCCTGTGCGCTTGTTTAGCTCATAATACACATGTGACTTGTGATTGCAGAGAATGAGTTAACAAGCCGTGCCCTATTGCGCTATTCAGACACTGTGTTGTTTATTAAGGCTGGACACATCAGTGTTTTTTCCTTTTATGCCTTTTGAAAAAACATTATATTGTAAACAGTAGACAAAGTGACAAGATTCCTTGCTGTGCACCAGGTATAATAAATGTGCCGCTCTGTGAAGGACAAGACCAGGCGCTCAGTTAGGGGGGGCTTTCCAGTTGCCCGGAAACCCCCCAAACCATCCGTGAGTCGTTGACAAGCTGGTTCCTCTATCGCAGGGGTCAGCAAACTTTTTTACCTTTTACCCCAAAATATATTTTGATACGCCGACATTACCCCCTTGATTTGAAAGGAAGGAAATCATATATGATTAATGATTGGAATTCCAAATTTTATTGAATCTATTCAAAATTTCTTTGAAAACTTCAAAACTTCAGGTTTTGGAGAAATGATGTTGCTACATTTTTGATACGAGAGCATCAATATTGGGGCATTTTGATGTCAGAGCAATTTGGATACAATCTTCAGTGTCCAAACGATTTCTCTGCTTTGTTTTTATGTTCATTAGAGTGGAAAATCCAGGTAGGTTGTTGCAAAAGGCAGCAACTTTTTGACTGCCTCCTTATGTCCAATTTTGAATGCCTTTGCAGCTGTTGACATCCAAAAATATGAAAGATCTGCTTTGTTTTCAAATGCAATACGTGCTTCATTATTGCATCAAAGCTCAAGAAGTGCCTCTGCCAACCCTTGAGGCTCTTCTGGTACAACAGCAATATCACATTTAAAGGGGTCTACAATCTAACTGACAGCATGTGAATCGGCAGCAATACCCCCAGGAATTTCATTTTTACCCTATTAGGGGCAATTTACCCCTGTTCCCTGACCACTGCTCTATCGGGACCAGTCACTTTATAGCCGTGGATCTACAAACCCATCCCTCCCCTCTGCACTGTACGTCCTGCCCCCCTATTTAGTGAGGCGGGCAGCATGAGTTAGTGTAGTGCTATACGTGCAGGAACTAGGAGTGGCTGATAGAAGAGTCTGTCTCTGAAATCTACAGAGCCTGATTCTTACTGTAAGAGGGGTGGAGATTGAGTATTAATTAAATAGCGAGGATGGGTGGTAATCATTTAATAGTGGACGGGAATATAAATTTATTGGTGGGGGAAATTTATTTGATGGTGGGGACTATTTATTTTAATAGTGGGGTCATAGTAATCACTATTAATTTAAGGTGGTGTGATGGCATTATTTAATTAAGGCTAAGTTGGCTTGAGGATTATTCATTTAAATTGAGGCTGAAAAGGAGGGCTATTTATTAATTGTGAATATCAGTTAATTAATGTTGGGGCAATTTTGCAAGGAAATAGCTTTAATTATTAAATGGGAATACTAATTACATTATTTTGCAGGGAAATATGTGTATTTATTAAATGGGACTACCATAAATTTAATGTCAGGGAATGTTTGGGGGACGTAGGTCTATCTATTAATTCTGAATGCTATTAATTTAATGTCAGGGCTGGTAAAGAGGAAATAGGTCTATTTATTACATTTATACTGCCTACTGTCTTAACTTTGAGTCCCAACTTTGTGTGACTGTCCCGCTCAGGACTTTTACGTCTGCAAGGATGGTCGGGATGTAAGTTCTGCTTTGCGCTGCGCTGCTTGTTAAAGGCCAACTGTATTACTGTTAGACTCAAGCAGCTCGCCTTTAGTAATCAGTGGTACAGTGTGAAGCAGGACATACTGATTGAGCGGGACCGTCACGTAAAATTGTGAGTACCCCACCAGAATCAGGATAGTTGGCTACCATTGTCCGCGTATTTGAAGTGGATGGAAAGAGTTGTATACACTTTGGCGGCATTTAACCCATAGTTGCCAACTCTCCCAGAATGTCCGTGAGACTCCCGAAATTCGGGTCGGTCTCACGGACTCCCGGGAGAGCAGGCAAGTCTCCCTCATTCCACAACTGCCTAGCCTAAATGACGCAATTCGCTGTGAATCGCGTCATTTTGGCCCTGCCCCCTGCGACAAAGCGGTATTGTCGGTGCAGGACCAAAATTACGCCTTTGGCCACACCCTGCCCCCTCCCACCCTCTAGTAACGCCCCTCACCCGGACTACACTTGCCGAAAGTAGGCAAGTATGATTTAACCCCCCTCTAAAAATCCTGCGTTTTCCCCTGAAGACAGTGAGGTTACAAATATTCTACTGAACACATCACAAAATTGCACAATCCTTCAAAATAAAAAACATACAGGGCAAGCGTGAGGATTTTTCTGTTCCTATCTGCAACTATTGTGGTTTAACAAAACTGCTCATGTGTTTAATTTTTTCATCAAACGCGAGTCTTTATCCTTTACTGTCCTCTTTTTATAGATGAATTCTGTTACAGTAAAACAACGGCACACAGTCATAATCCAACTCCTATTGATTAAAATGTAATAATTGCCTATGAATTTCCGACTTTATGGTGTAGTAAAAATTTGTCTTTTGGGTATAACTTAATTCTTTATTCGATATGTAACTACAAACTTATTTCATAATAGTCTTTTTTATTAGATGTGATCTCTCATGTGAGAAAAACATGAAAATATGGAGCTTTTTGCCCATTTAATGTAATTATATCACATCACGCCCTGTGGCTTTTTTTTCTTTGTTTCGGAAATTCAGACCCAATCAATTCTTTTTTTTTTTTTTTTAGGGAGGTACCGGTGCCTTAGAATCTTTTCTCTGCCTGGTTGCTTTTAAACACATTAGACATATTGATTTTTGCATTTACGCAATTACTCACTAGTCCCGGTCCAATCAGCTGTAAAGATACAAAGTGGTTACAAATGTTGGAGCTATTAGAAGCTTGGCAGAGACAAAGGGAGCGAGGACGGTCTATTCCATGCTCTTGGTTCAGCAATTGGGTTTGAGTTAAATCCACTGCATTGTACGATGGTTTATTCGCCTCTTGTGAACATTTGTATTTAAACACATTACAGGTACTTAAAAACAGGTTAACAGAACATGAGAAGCTTTATTAGTAGTAAAAAGTAATAATGGTGTCAGTGTTTATGTACTTACAGCTTCTGTATCAAGGATTTTGCAATTAAAGCTTCACATAATTTATAGAAGGAGAATTATCCAACCTTCTTAATAGGAAAACTGGAGGTGTTGCCCATAGCAACCATTCAGATTCTAGCTTTCATTTTCTAGAATGTACTAAATAAATGGTAGCTGGACTCTGACTACTCGACACCTCCGTTCTGCACAAGATCTGCGTCTCTCTTCCACTCTCATCACATCCTCCCATTCTCGGTTACAGGACTTTTTTCGGGCTGCACCCACTTTGTGGAATTCCCTCCCTCGCACAGTAAGGCTTTCCTCTAGTCTTCAAACCTTCAAGCGTTCTCTGAAAACCCACCTCTTCAGACAAGCTTATGATATTCCTCAACCACCATCTTAATCTCCCCTATTAGCACCCTCTACACAGCTAACACAAGACAACAACCCTCTGACCAACATTGCAACACACACAGCCCACTCAGTACTTTTACTTTTGCGTTCTAGCTGGTCCATTGTGCAATATGATCTAGCACATGTCCTTGTGTTTCTAACTCCCATTGTCCTATAGATTGTAAGCTTGCGAGCAGGGTTCTCTTACCTCTCTGTCTGTATGTATTACCCAGTATTGTTTTATTAATGCTTGTTCCCAGTTCTAAAGCGCTACGGAATTTGCTGGCACTATATAAATAAATGATGATGATGATGATGATTGGTTGCTATGGGCAACACCTCCACTTTTCCTTTTTAAATAGGATGATAAATCCAGCCCATAAAGAGAGAAGTCTAGAAGAAATGGTTGCTACCATCTTACCATCCATTATACTTATTATCATTGTTTTTTATATAGTGCCACCATATTACACAAAGCTGTACTGAGAATCATTATCATTCACATTAGTCCCTACACCAATAGAGCTTGCAATCTAATTCCTTAACACACAAACATCTTTTAGTCAGGAGGCAATTAACCTGGCAGTGGACTGTTGAGAGACAAACCCAAGTACACACAGGGAAAGATAAGGACTGGTGACTCCAGCAATTTGAGGCAGCAATACTAACCACTGTGCCGCAGCCTTGGCCATGTCACAAGGATCTCTGACCTTCTGTCAACATCTTATGTTGTGTTTTTCCTATTGTTATATATAGAAACAAGCAAAAACATTTTAATTAGTGGTAAAATACATGTACGGGTATTGATTTCTCATTGGGAAACCTGCTATCCATAAACTTCTGTGACCTAGAAGGAAAAAATAATATTTGTTACTGCACAGTGAGAATGATATAAGAGCTTTCTCCTACAGTCACTGTGATGAGCTCTGCTAAACAATAATGACAATAGTAATGCCAGGGGCAGTATGGACAAGGCCTATGGGCAAATTTTAAACGTAATTTAGTATGTTTTACGGATGGTGCTCCAAATGACATAGAAACCCTTATCGGTAAATTCCTAAAGTTGGTGGAATCTGGGTAATACACCTGGTAGTGCTACATTGTATATGGGATGTTATGGAATTTGGGGCAGTGGAGTTCTGTGGGTAATGGAGGGTGTTGGGGAGGGGGGCAGTACAGTAGAGGTGACTTATTTGGATAAAAAAATCTAAATTCGGGCCTGTATAGACTGTGTTACCGACAGCTTTATTGAGCAATTTTAGTAAGCTGGCTGTAGTAACAACCTGAGAAAGGTAATGATGGAAGTTGGCAGAGGAGATGCTACACAAAGGCCCTCAGCTGTACAGTGAGCACTGATTTCATTGTCTAGAGATTTGGGGTGGGGGGCAAATGCAGGATTTGTAGAGGGGGGTTTCCACACCACGCCACCAGTGGGCGTGACCAGCATGCATGGGGGCGTGGCTATAATATTAGACAGTGCTTGGCTGCTCTCCAACTCTTCCTATCCCCATAATATACATGGGCAATGCTGCGTGCACTACTGTTAGGTGCACGCAGCTCTCCCTTTTCAAATAGAGCTGTGTGAAGCGGGGGCAGGGTCCAGCCACCTCAATTATACAGTGCCCCAGGCTTGGAAGGGGATTTCCAGGCATCAGTAAACCCCCCTCCCTTGGTTTGCCTATGGCGCTGGCAATGCTTCTCTAAGCCCGCTGTAGGCCCCTGCTCAGGTCTTCTTATCATGCCCAGTGAAACCCCATTTGATGCTCAGGAGACCAGAACAAGACTGTAGCATCGCTGGGCACTATAGCGTCTCCTGCAACGTCTTTAGTTCTGCCCATGTCTAGAGCTATCACACAAGACATATTTACTTGGGGGGAATGACAACAAATCTCTTGTACCTAAATGTCAAAATGTTTTTTGCTGGCTGAACCAATGTTCACGAGAATGCAGCCAATGATTCGCTAGTAACCAATGACACAACTGGGAATTTATTCTGTACATTCAATCGTAAAAATGTTTGTCTCCCCCCGTGTGTGTATGACATTCACACATTAACATTAGTACAAGTATACTTAGAATAAAATGTAAATTAGTGGGCTGTAGAGGTAGATGGACTTATCACAGTCATACTATGGTGGTTGGTGAATGTGTCCTGCTAAATAATTGTTTGGTTTTGTGTCCTGCTTTTTGTTAATGTATCAAATTACCATAACCCGGCTTAGGATTCCAACAGAAGCTGCACCTGCATTCCTAAATTGTATTTAGAGGAATCTGTAGGCATAGTTCCTGCATCTATTAAAATAATATGAAGTCAGACTGACACATTTTCTATGTACATATTACGGTATTTGGAAGAGACGCTGCACAGGGAACTGTCACCGAGTCTCTTTGTTCTGCCATCTGGCAGGTGGCAACTTGCTGAAACTTCATGACTCAACTTAAATTAAACTGAATAGTATCTTCATAGGATAAATATATACCTGTCTAACGTTAGAAAAACTGTGAATGGTTCATTCGTTCCGTTATACAATATAACAAATTGAATCCTACATAAATTTTAACTTATGGGACCTTCCACGTTTCTTTGAGAAAGAAAATGATTAATTCTTAGAGTTCTCCTGGTGCCTGGAATGAAGCAAAGAACATAGAGGGAAACTGACTTAGCGAAATGTGATCAATCTGCACAAAGTTCCATCTTGCATCTAGATAACTTTGAACCTATCTGTATCACCCTTTTCATTTGTGGCCCTTACCCCGCAATGTGACTTAGTATTTGCAGAGGCAGATTAGAAGAAGAGTGTTTGGGAAGATAACAAGTTATTCAGGATGGTAAAATTGGCCACAGATGTCTAATCCTACTGCTTGGCTTAAATGCCAAGATAAAAATAATGGTCCAATTTGGCATCACAGTTTAGCCACAAGCTTTTGGTTTACCCTGATGCCTTTTTGTTCATTCAAAAGATGATTGAATAACACTCTAATGGGCAACTCATTTTGAGGCAATGAGTGCTGTCATATCATCATCATTATCACTTATTTATATAGCGCCACTAATTCCACAGCGCTGTACAGAGAACTCACTAAGATCAGTCCCTAATGTGACGGGTTTTCCCTGTCAGTGGACTAAAATCTAGATCTGCATCGTCATATCCATCTGCCTGATCAAACAACCTAGGGACAATCATTCCCCATAATTAATAGAATTATAAGGATGTTTTGTACACAACTCACTCTAAATTTCTGCCAACTAACATGCACATAATGAATCTTCAGAAAATAAATATCTGTAAGAATAAATAACCACTCAATGATTACAGCAGAAATATAGTGTTTATTGTGTTTAGGTTCTGCAAATGGAAACTCTATAATAAGTGAGGGTTGTATGGCCTCAAAGCCAGAGCTGTATATTTATAATATTGTCTAATGGAAAAAGTTGGGGAAATATCAATCTGAGAATCGAGTAAAAAAGAATCGAGTGAACTCCTGTTGATGTAAAAGAATGAATAGTAATTCATTGTTCTATTATAGAACCTGCTTCTTGTCTCTAATGCGAACACAAGTTCCAAAATAGCACTGTAATAATGACTAAAGCAGTGGTATATATATATATATAGAGAGAGAGAGAGATGAATATATCGATTTATATATATGTGTGTATGTGTATGTGTGTATGTATATATATATATATATATATATATATATATATACCCAGTCTACATTCCCTAAACACGAACTAATGTCTATTTTAGTCAGCACCCTGTTATACCCCATTCATACTGCACCAAAATCCCGGGTTTTTGCCGGGGCGAGCTCAAACGACCCGGGTCTTGGTGCAGTATGAATGGTACAAGTCAAAAATCCCGGGTCTAAAAACCCGGGTCTTCAACCCGGGATTTATCGAGGGGTAATTCCCGGGTCGGACCCGGGTTGCCTGCACTATGAATGGAAAAACCTGGGTTTTTCAACCCGGGTTGCACAGAAAACAAGATGATTGGCTGTCTGCCTGTCAGTGAATCATGAAGAACTGTGGGGCAATGGTGAGGGGTATGTTTTATAGTACAGATCTGTGTGCAGCATATCTCACAGTGATTCTACTGTGCTGTGTACATACATTTTTTGGAACTGAAGGTGACCTCTGTTTTCTTTATTCTTTATTAAAAGGGGAAAGAGTAAAATGTAGTAATTGGGTTTGGATTGTGAGAAAATTAAGAACATCAACCAGAATAGAGCTACAAGTACACTAAATTTGGAATATAAGTAGTATATAAAGGTCATCAACAATTAAAGGTCATTTAGCCAGTCCCTGCAGCTGTATAATGCTCATTCTTCAGCCACAGAGGGGTCACAAAGAAGAAAGCTCAATGTACATGTCAAGTTGCTGCTTCGTTTTATTACCATAGAGTAAAATTAAATTCTAAGCACCAATAGTTATTATCCCTGCACCTTTAAATCACAATATCTTGGTACACACCTTCTTACCATACCTTTTTGTAAATATTGTGCAGGAATCCGAATGATAAGTTCAGTCGCTGAGTGATGAAGAAAGGTACTTAGATCCCAAATACTATACGCATTATTATATTGATTGCGTGAATCATCACATCCCCAGACATATAATGCTGTGTTCCAGCATTAACCAGTCACCTTTCAATGACATCACCATTTTTCAGCCAATGAAAACTGCTCTGGTGATGACTCCCACAAATTGCCAGGGCACAGAGTTGTGCAGTATGAATGGGGTCAACCCGGGAAATTTCCGGGTCCGAGGTGCAGTATGAATGGTGTTTCTGAGCTGGGACGCTCCGAGACCCTGCAAAAACCCGGCTTCAAAAACCCGGGATATTGCAGGGGCGGCAGTATGAAAGTGGTATTAGTCTACCATGCATGGATTTGGAGTGTGGGGGAAACCGGAGCACCAGAGGACACCCATTCAGACATGGGGAGAACGTACAAACTCCACCCAAATAGGGCCCTAGTTGAGAGTCCAGACCCTAGAGCTATGAGACAGGCATGCTAACCACTGTGCCACTATGGCTGCATCCACTCTGTATAGGCAACACGTGAAGTATGGCTTTTACATGTTTGTATCAATAACAATGTTTTGGTCTAAACAATGTGTATGCCTGATCTTCTATATTGTATTTTATGAAATGAGAAGTCAGCTCTTACAGATAGGAGTAAACGTAATGTGGGTGATATTTGTGTTCTGAGCGTTCTGCTTCTTTATGGGCCTCACACCCAGAGTTTAAGGGTTGTAGGTTGTCTGGGCCTCAGTCAGATCAATTCATGTCAGCGAGGCCCACAGTGACCCGCCAGCCGGTCCCAGTGGGTGTCTGGAGGGTGACTGATGATTATTATTATTATCACAGATTTGTAAGGAGCTACAGAGCTCCGCAGCGCCGTACAGTAAGGATTACAGGACATACATAAAACAGGAATAAGGCAGACAAAATAAATGCAGACATGAAAAAAAGGGTATGGAGGACCCTGCTCATTAGAGAGCTTACATTCTATGTGGAAGAGAGCACAGCTGAGACTGGGACAGTTGTGAGGGTGCATTAGTGTGAATAGTGTTATCGGGGATCAGGTAAGCTCTAATAAACATATGGGGTTTCAGAGAGTCTAAAAATTTGAAAGGTGCAGGAAAGTCTGATTGGGCGTGGTAGGGAATTCCATAAGTGGGGAGCAGCACGGGAGAAGTCTTGTAGGCGGGAGCGAGAGGTGGTTACCAGAGACGAGACGAGGCGCAGGTCAGAGGTAGATCTAAGAGGGTGGGAGGGAGAGTATTTTGATAGGTGATTTGAGATGTATGAAGGGGTGTTGTTGAGGGCTTTGTAGGTGAGAGTGAGTAATTTGAATTGGATTCTGGAGGACACAGGGAGCCGGTGTAGAGATTATTTGAGTGCAGAGACGCTGAAACTCTCATTTATCCACCCTCTCTCCTCTCCACACTTAAACAGTGGACGTGTTCATTCCCTCCAAGTGCTACATACACAAGGTAAGAGATTTCATCAGCTTTAATCCTGTAACAGGGAATTGGGGTGTAGGTTTGTGGAACCAGAGCTCAGAACTCTTGCATACCGCGCTGCCACACCAGATGGGGGAAGCATGTGACTGTGCCTAAAATTTATGGGGCCCCATGATATGTGGGGGCCCCGAAACGACTATCTCAGGTTGCCCACACTTGTAATTTGTTGTGGTTTGCAAACGGCCCCAAAAAATGCTGTTCAGTAAATTTACCATTCTATAATATTTTCTTCAATTTATTGTATTTCTTTGCAAATGTAGAGATAACTGCAGTTATTAAAGGAAATACATTACTATGTAGCGTATATTGCATTATAATTTCATGGTTAATTTGATATAAAATATGTATCCTGCTGATGCTGAATAACAGTAGAATATTCATTATTTGGTAGAGTATTACAGCTATGTCTAAATTTGACCTTTAGTAATCTCAGGACTTCTGCTTCAGCGATCACACAGTGCTCCATTAAAAATACTTAACTTTAAATCTGTTTTAAGAATATTTCGATTATACAGCACACTTGGTAAAACATAGGTTTGCATTTGAGGTTTGAAGTAAATACTACGGTACAAAATGTAAAAGTTCAAGACTGTTATTGACAAAAAAAATATATAACTTTTTCTCCAAATGAGTTGACAAAGTGATGTAATTGTAGTTTAACTGACCTCCAAAGGTGAATCTGTAATAGGAAACCGCCATATTTTAAGAATAAGATGAAGGTAAAATAGCCAGACTCTGAGGGGTATATTTACTAAACTGCGGGTTTTAAAATGTGGAGATGTTGCCTATAGCAATCATTCAGATTCTAGCCGTCATTTTGCAGACTGTACTAAATTAATCATAACTAGAATCTGACTGGTTGCTATAGGCAACATCTCCACTTTTCAAACCCCGCAGTTTAGTAAATATACCCCCAAGCCTATGTATTACAGAATACCCCTGAGACTCCATTCAGTTAAGCTGCTGTGACATCACTGGCCCCGCCCACCAAGCCACTGCAGAGCAAGTCTGCAAGCTTGTCAGTCACAGGTTCAGTTAAAGAAGCATTCCTTCCTAACACGGCAGCCTGCTACATAGGATGAAATAAATATTGAGTTATGTTTAAGCACTTCAGTTATTTCAGGTATATTATTCAACTGCATAATACACAGCCTTTTTTTTTACATTAATTTTATATAGAGGTTTTACATGCTGTTTGAGTATTACCATGACAAATACTTGTAGGAATACAACTTTTCTAGCCAAAATCTGCCAGCTGCATTATAAGTAGGAATGGGAGAGAGGAATTAGTGTACGTGTTGGGATATCAAAGCTTTTTAACTAATTCCTAAAATCGATATCCCAACCCTAATTTACAAACAAGGCAGATTAATATTGCCTATACTTCAAAGCATTTCCCTGCACATGGGTCTAAATTAATTAGTTAGCAAAGCCGTAAACATTACTTATGCAAATGACTTAAGTGAATTTTACTCGAAAATTGTGTTACGTTGATTTGTAGCTCATTTTGCTGTGCATTATTTAAAAAACATCTGTCAACTACATGCAATGGAAACAGCCGGTTTCCTGGCTAAAGCATTGTTGGTGAGGAGGCAGAGTATGAATTCTCTAAGAACTGATAGCATCACTTTATGACCAGTGTTTAGTTGCACTGCAAATAGACTTGGTTTTACCCTTCTGTGCCTAATTGGACCTTGCAGTACATTTAAAGGTGCCCACATACGTGCCGGTATTTCTAGAAGCATTCCGCAAATTAAATATGTGCTTATATTTGCAGGCAGACTAGTGTGAGCGTCACATGTACAACATTCTACCTCGTTAGAACCAACCCTCTCATTTTATTTCCCCCTAAAATACAACTCAGCTTAGCCAAATTTATGACTCAAGCTGATCATGAGATGGAGTCTACATCGGTACTTTTGGTGTTTTTGTGTGTTCTAAACTTTTATGAACTTTTTTTATATTGGGCAAAACGGGTCTATGCGATTTTCTGCTTAGACGCATCCAAGAGGAGCAAAAAGCACCCCATTAATAGTGTAGGGTGAGAGGTGAGACCTGATCTCGGTCAGCTGGGTACTGGGGGAAAAACTCAAGTGATTTTGAAGACTGGAGCTGTACGTCCTTTTGCCAAGAAAGGATCGGCATAAAAACTGTGTACTCCCCACCCATTTATTTAATTTTAAAAAAGTTGTTGTTCTGCAAAGTAAAATTTCATTATTTTTTTTTGCCGGTCTGAGAAGCCAGGAGCGCCATACACCAAGTTGTCAAGGAACGCCTTCACTTCACCCAATTCTTCTACACTTGTGAATAGCTAATTAATGTTCCAGTATGTTTTTTGGACTGTAGGTGAAGCCCAGTGAATCTGAAGGAACCCCTCGCAAACATGGGGAGAACATACACACTCCACATAGATAGGGTCAGAATCAAACTTATGACCCCAGCACTGTGAGCCAGCGATGCTAACCACTGTGCCACAATGTGTACATGGACAGGCTTTCTTTCAATTTCAAATAATTTTGATACATTGAACAGCCAGTTGTCAAAAATCTTTACAAGCTATATAGTGTTACTGGATATGGATAACTGGTGTTAAACTGTTTTTCATGCAGGTCATTGTTAGATCGGGACCAGGCACGTTTCTGAGTATGGCTATCTACGACAACTACATATTCTGGTCAGATTGGGTAAGAAGAGCAATACTTCGCTCCAACAAATACACCGGAGGAGATACGAAGGTTCTCCGAGCTGATATCCCTCATCAGCCAATGGGGATCATCGCTGTGGCCAACGACACTAACAGTTGTAAGTGGAAAAATCATAACATATAAAATGCGAGTATAATTTTTCCTATTTGTCTACAGTATTATACACAGATGTGATATTTTGTGTTATTGACACAGATTGATATCAATACAAAATTTTGCTCTGGAATAGGGAAAAAGCAGCTCAAACTGACTCTGGCAATGCCATAGAGCAATGCAAGATAGGGAAGCACCACCCTCCTATGTAGTTGTATGAAAATATCTACTAATCACTCAGGGATGTGCTAAGTAGCATCTTGGTTAAATTAATTAAATATAGAGCTTCAGTTTATTCTGTAATACATAGGCTTGGGGGTATATTTGCTAAACTGCGGGTTTGATAAAGTGGAGTTGTTTCCTACAGCAACCAATCAGATTCTAGTTATCATTTATTTACTACATTCTACAAAATGACTGCTAGAATCTGATTTGTTGCTATAGGCAACATCTCCACATTTTCAAACCGCAGTTTAGTAAATATACCCCTAAGACTTTTCACTGCACATTGTAACATTTTTTTTTTCTTCCCCTATAACATCTATAGCCATTATACAACTCTTAGGGGCATATTCAATTCTTTGAATTCCCTGCCGCGTTAAAACTATTACCGTTATTACGGTAATAGTAAGCTGGATTTCAGCTCGCGGCTCAGGGAGCTGCGAGCTGAAATCCAGCGAGAAAACTACCGTAACAACGCTAATAGTGCTTGGAGCGCAAGATTTTTGGCATTTCCGCCGACAATTTAATATGCCCCTTAGACAGTGTACAGAGGGAATTTGTTATAGGCCATAAAGCTGAAATGATAAAGCATAGCATTTCAGTTATACTTACTGTTTCATCACTTGCCCTGTATATAAAACTGCAGACCTGGCTTCTTAACTACACCAGAGCAATGCAAGATATAAAAGTACTGCCTGTCTATGTAGCTGTTACTTACTATATAAATGAATTCCAACATATTTTTCATGGAGTAAAGAGTTTAGCTGCTATATTATCTATCTAGTCTATAAATGCCATGTGTAGAAATTCTGTCAGTATTAAGATTCTTCTTGCTGAGGAAAGCAGAAAGATTTTTGACTTACAATCCTTTTCATATAACGCATACAATTCAATACAATATATTGTAATATGCCCACTAGCAGGTTTATCTCTCCCCTTGTTTTCCTGGCTGGCAGTCTTGGTTGAGTCATAAATTGAGATTTTTTTTTAGAGATTTTGCACAAATCTTTAAAAGTGTATATTAAATCCATTATATTTATGCCAGTGTACCCAAAGGCATATGTCACAACATATATTTAATTGTCATATCACAATTCTTGTATGTCCTGTATATAAATAAGTATCAAATAAAAGTATAATTAAAACAAATTTCAGTATTTTATCTAGATACAAAATAGGACGAGTGCTCATATATTGTTTTTACTATAGCCTGGTGTGCCTGTATTTGCATCCTATGTCTGTATAGCGTGCACATGACTGTTTGGGTGCAATATAGTATGTGCCTGTTGTAATTGTTTTTCAAGTCTGAGACGTCTTACAGGCATCAAAGCTTGTTTAAAGATCAAAAACTTGTGCGCTTTTGGTGAGTTTTTCATGCATTCAGTTAACGTACGTGACGTTCCTATATGTGAAACAAAATTCATATGCCCGGTTTATTTATAAAACATACTAGTAGGTTAATCGGCTGCTATCAAAAATTGACCCTAGTCTCTATCTGTGTGTGTGTGTGTTAGGGAATTTAGACTGTAAGCTCCAATGGGGCAGGGACTGATGTGAGTGAGTTCTCTGTACAGCGCTGCAGAATTACTGGCGCTATATAAATACCTGATGATGATGATGATTATTTAGTCTTTGAGTTGTTATATGTGACGGGATTTGCCAAACTTTTCTTTTCTACAGTTAGATTAACGATTGTGAATATGGAATTAAAAAATAAACTGAAGCTGAAATCGTGGCATTCATAAGTGACTGTAAAACTAAACTTTAGTGTCTGCATATTATTTCAAAATAGCATCTGTTAAGTAGTTACATTTGTCCCTGATAAATAATTTGCATCATTCATTAAGTGTGGGCGCAATGTTTAATTATGGATTTGTGCTATAACATTTCTTCTGTTACTCATCTGTACGTGAAACATTTTCTGGAGAATATTTACATTTTTAATTCTCCTTTTTAGGTGAGTTGTCACCTTGTTCCTACATGAACGGAGGCTGCCATGACCTTTGCCTTCTTACGGCTGAAGGTCGTGTCAACTGTTCCTGCAGGGGAGACCGAATCTTATTAGATGACAACAGATGTGTGAGTAAGTAATATATTCTAGCCTGAGAGACAATGCAAAGATAACTAGCGCTTTAAGACATTAATATCGCATGTCTGCTTTTGACAGTCACCTACATACTGCATATGTTACAGCTGTCACTTGAACGTGTTGTGTATAGGGAAATATTATAAAATATACATATATGCCAAGAGAAAATACAGTTACCATGTATAATAATTTCAAAATAACAAGGGTATGACTAATGTCACAAGTGTTGTAATTAGTCCTATTGCGCATTCTATGAATTACACTGCCTGATGCGGAAATTTAAAGGGGGACAGTCATTACATTGAAAAACTAACCATAGTTTTATTTTAAAAATACATTTTATTAATCTGCTCGTTATTCACAAAAGAAAAAAGATGTAAATGAAAATGTGTAAAAAATCCATTAATCTGCACACACTGTATATATGTCTTGGTATTTTTACTAGGCAGCTGATGGTGTCAGGTTTGGTAAAAATCTGACACCAGCAACTGCCTAATCAGTGTTCTAATGGAAGGGATATTGTACAGTATATATCAAAGAGTGTTGCAATAATAAAGTTATAGTTTGTTTTTCAGTGTTCTGATACTATATGCCTTTAGGCTCCACTAAGCCTAAAATGTTAATTGTTTGATATATAAAAAGTAACAAGTTAAATTCACAAATAAGAATTATCTTATGAGAAGTGAATGAGATCACCATTTATTTATATAGCGCCACTAATTCCGCAGTGCAGAACTCACTCACTACAGTCCCTGCCCCATTGGGGCTTACAGTCTAAATTCCCTAATATACATACATACATACATACACAGACACACACACACAGATTAGGGTTAATTTGTTAGTAGCCAATTAACCTACCAGTATGTTTTTGGAGTGTGGGAGGAAACCGGAGCACCCAGAGGAAAGCCACGCAAACACAGGGAGAACATACAAACTCCTCATAGATAAGGCCATGGTCAGGAATCGAACTCATGACCCTAGTGCTGTGAGGAAGAAGTGCTAACCACTGAGCCAATGGTGAAGTGAGTTTTTGCTCTTCTGTACCTCAGACCTAATATTAACCCTATTATAGGACAACATAGATAAAGGACACTGCCTTCTTGATCTTTGATCAAGGTGGGTCTCATTTAGAGTTGGAATCAATTTTGGTGTAAAACGCAGACGGTTATTGCATTCCCCGAAAAAAGACACATTTTAAACCGATTTGCTGAGCTGGACACATCTCAGCTGATCGTCATCGCCTTCAGTTCCTAACACACCAGTGATCGCAAGTTTCCCGTCACCTGACAGGCGCATCTGAAAAGACTGTATTATACGCTATTTTCCACCAACTCTACATAAGACCCTCTGTGTCTCTGCATGTCACAGCAGTTAGGTCACTCAACGCATCTGCCATAGACAACATTAAATTAAATGAACTAATTGCTAATAACGTAGCTCCCAGTGTTGTTACATCAAAAAGCTAAATGGCAAGCTATCGAGATTGAAGATGAAAGGTGATAAAGAAAAAAATGCTGCAACTTATAGCTATATAAATTAGGTACCGGTCCTCCTTCAAACTTAATGATACACCCATCCTGGTGTTCCTGTCGCACTCTGTGCTTCAGATTTTTGCTATCCAACATCAAAGACACTCTCTCAACTCATAGAGGATTTATAATCAGGGATGAGAGCTTCATGTAATGTGTCTCCCCCATCCACGTGGAAAGTGGAGGCCAATCCTAGCACTGTGACCTGGAGCTGCTCTTCTGTTATTCTAAACCCAAGATGTGCTTCACATGGGATTTTGTGGCTAAATAAAACAAGGTGAATCTTATGCCTCAGAGATGTGTAGTACACAAACTATGGACTTGTAAATCTAGGCTGCTCTTCTTACATTTGTCGCTCCTAAGTTAAACACAGAGATCGCTATTCCATTACACTGCTATCAATTTAAGCCATTTTTAATTATCTATGTTTTTCTCATTTTTGATACACTTTAATAGATGTCACCAATGCTTGAAGATACTTTTACTTTACTCAATAATCTCTGTTCTCTACTTATCTTTTTTATAGCCAGAAATTCATCATGCAACATTTTTTCCGAGTTCGAGTGTGGGAACGGTGAATGCATTGAATACGAGCTGACCTGCGATGGTATTGTTCATTGCAAAGACCGGTCGGATGAAAAGCAGTCGTATTGTGGTAAGTTTTAACAAAGTGAACCATTCCAGTTGTTTTCAGGTTGGAGGCAGCCATTTTGTAGGCTAAAACAGTATGCAATCTATTAGTTTGCTGGAAACCAGGGCTCAAATCAAATGAGCAAGAGGTATATTGTCAATGTTTGATGTAGAAACGGCAATCATTAGCAGGGTAGATTTCATGCCTATCAAACCTTAGGTGTTTCCCTTAGCAACCAATCAGATTCTAGCTATCATTTATCTAGCACATAATATAAAATGATAGCTAGAATCTGATTGGTTGCTATGGGCAACACCTCCATTTTGCCTTTTTTAGAAGGTTTGATAAATCTACCCTTAATCACTACAGAAAAAAAATGTACATTAAAAATTGGCTGTTTCTTCATCTAGCACACAAATACTTGATAGTTTAACTTTTACACTAAAATTTAAAGTTGATCCCTTTCCCAACTATAAATCTGTCCCCACATTTTAAATTGACCTCCCCCCTCCAATGCAACATGGTTTTGCCCAGGTGCAGATTTACTACTTTTTTATACTTTGCTCTCCTTAATGACTTAGGCCCTGTTATTTTGTTTCCTTAAATGCGTCATTTATTTTTATTTAATTTCTAAAATATTTTTTCTTATAATAAGTTTTGGTAATATATTTTCAAGTAATATGAGACATAGCTACAGTTCTACAAATCTGCCTTCAGCACAGCAGTAAATAATAAGTAAAGAATAATAATCTGTTTATTTTTAGGTATAATATCTGCCCTCGAGGGCATCCATCCACACTTACAAAGCATATTTAGAAGCAATTTGTGGAATAGAAGTGCTGTGCGCAGTAGTAATATATTCTGTTTTGTAAACTAAATGTGGTAACAAAGTCAAAAACATTTTTTGCAATTACATGGAAAAAAAATGGAGAGGTTATTATGAGGACTTTGTGAGGGTTTTTTTTCCTATGGTTTATCAATGCCATAGAGAATTTGTAAATGTAGAGTATGCAGAAGTGAGATAAAATCAGCTCTTTTCTATAATGGAGACCCCTGGCTATTTACAAATCGACAGCTCTTCTCGCTGACCGCGGGGAAGAAATTTTCATCACAAGTGCGAAAGTTCACGACCTCCCGTAGAAAGGTTTTAAGTTGTTCTATTTTGCTGGGGAAAAAAAAGTTTGTATAGCTGAGAGCTACAAACTGTAATTTATTTCAGAGAGCGATGTAACATAAAATTGTCTGAGTATCGGGTGCGCAGAATAAAAGATCTGGCAGCGGTTATCAACTTTGTTAAAATGTGTCAATTTATTATAGAGTTTAAGAAACAACATTTTTATATTTCTTTGTTCTCTAAAAAAAAAAAAAAAAAATGTAACCAGCTTGAAATTTGCCCAGAGCCCGCTCTCGACACCCCACATTGGATAAGTCATGTTCCTGAGCATTCCATTAATGTATCTCTCTAATAATCTCACTTTGTCATCCTATGGACCGTCATTTCGTACTGTAGGAGTGTAAAAAAAGGATAGAAAAATATTTTAAGAACATATTAAAATAATTGCTTAATTAATAACAATATTCTGAAAACGTCCTAAAAATTAAGAAAAAAATTGGTGAACAAATATAGCTCAACCATAAGTTAATAGTTACAACGAACCAGTCTTTTTACTCCATATTGTCCTCTTTATTACATACTTTCATGTTTTGCCATTATTGTTAGAAATTTTAAAATGTTTAGCAGTTTTAGGCATTTTTCACTGGTGTGCAAACACTTTATTTGCTTTCTATTTTGTTTTCCATCTATACCAGTGGTGGGCAACCTTATACCCTTCAAGCGCCACACTTGGACCCTCTGTCCTTTAAACATGACCTTTCATTTCAGAATAAGCGTTTTTGACAGGTCATAAAGCAGGGATGAACTGATTGGCACAGATAAAGGCACGGAGCGCTACATGCGGCCCTAGGGCTCACTGTTGCTCGTCACTGATCTATACAGTAGTAGAAGTTGGCATTAGTGTGTGTAGGACAAACCTATAAAAAATAGGATAATTGCAGTATTCACAGAGATAGATCAACCAGTAGCCAATCGGAGCACTGCTGCATAGACAGAGCTATGATTTGGTAGCCAATCAGAGCATTGCCACATTCACCAAGCTAGACCAACTGGTAGCCAATCAGAGCATTGCTGCATTCACCGAGCTAGACCAACTGGTGGCCAATTAGAGCATTGCCACATTCACCAAGCTTTATTAATCAGTGTATTAGAGCGTACACAAGACAAGCATTAGATCAAGGTTTGTTTGACACCAGAATCTGCCTAAATCAGTTTGACAGATGCCCCACTATCTATCAGCACTACATAAATGGATAGGGAAGTATAAATACAATAATAATGGACCAGTATTGGGTACATGATAAGGTGGTGTGCAGGGGAGAATTTTTTTTTTATTTAATTGCACAACCCCATTAAAGATGAAATCCACCTGTGTACTGAAGCTAAATGAAAAGTAATACCCCTTGTTCTCCCTTACCTGATTTGTGAGTCCTCATCTGCTAAAACTCCTTTCCCAGGCACTGATGGGGTCTGGTCCCCACAATAGAAGGCCCATTGTGCTCTGTTGGCTGAGCCTTCTGGTCCCGTGATCATGCAGATTCAGGACACTGTTGCTCAAGGTTCCAATGTCTACATGTACGAGCTGAAAGCGTTGTGTTGTTGGCCTGAAGTGCCAGACAACAGAAGCAGGAGGTATCGTTGACATATGGCTCTGCTCAGAGGCTGCCTAGCACATTTTAACCCAGGGGCACGACTCAGCTCAACAGCCTATTAGGAATTTTTTAAAGGAAAAAAAATGACGGTGGCCACCATCGGGGGAGTACAGCAGTATGGGGCCCAACAGCAGAGAGGGGCCCCACCAGCTCTGGGCAAACAGATTTATTAGGGAAGGGGGCTTCAGCAGTGAATTAAGGGAGGTAGTGGGCGCCATTCCTAGGAAGCAGCTGCTTCTGAGATCTGAGAGGTGATGTGGGGGGAAGAGACCTCTGAGTGTAATTAAGGATGCGGCAGCGGGACCCCTTGTAGGCACCATGTCTGCCTCCACTCCTAACATGTTGGGGCCCCACAGCTACCACTATCTGCTCCAGTCCCAGCCCCAGGTGTCCGGCTCCCAGGCAGAGTGCTGTGACAAGGCAGAGAGGCTCCTGCAGCATCGCTGCCATCATGTAATTAATAACATCACTGCGCTGTCAATAAAGAGGAGACGAAAGGAGACAGCAAGAAGACGCAGAGAGGTAACTACTGCAGAGGTTAGATGGAACCGGGGATGGGGGTGACTGTAGAGAATGGGGGGGGGAATGTTGTAGGGGGGCCCTGCCTGTTACATTTGTACTGGGCCCCGAAATTTCTGATGGCAGCCCTGGGCCCAGTGACCCAACCCAAGGTAGTCCACTATAGTACCGGCCCAAGGGGCAGATGCCCCCTTGCCCCCCCCCCCCCCCAGGCCAGCCAGCCCCTGGCTCTGCTGCAGTTTGGACCGCAACAATTTTCTAAGATGCCACATTTATGTCAAAAATGAATCTTGGGAGTGAAGGGAAATTGGAACTGTCTTTATTGCATGTCATAGTTAGATGTTTGGGTGTTTGTATTAAAGGGTTATTCTTGAACATATAAATGTTCTGCACGATCCTGCAGAACCGGACCCCAGGTAAGTAACCTTTGTGGAGAGGATTCACTTAGGATATTCCAACCAGGGACCACATTAGAAGAATAGTATTTGACTCCTGATGTAACTGGAAAACAATTAGACAGACAAGTCATATTTAGTGTCGAATGTTCCTTACATTAATAGTTGACTTGTTCTACTAACATCTATTTACGTGATTTCCACCCACCAAGAAATAAAAAGAAAGTAATGTATACACTTGATACCATTAGTCAGAAACCGTTTTCAGGATTACACTGATTGTCACAGTTCAGTTAACATAAGTGATCTTCATAAATGTAATTATAGTGGATACAAGATATAAAATGTAAATGGCTTTTTTTTTTCAAGTGAACACTTGATGAGAAAACTATAATTATCTGCTCAGAGGAAATTGCACTTTTTCAGGTCAGTTATATAAATCTTAAGTGCAAATTATGGTTATAGTAAATTGACCATCGGATAATCTTTTCCCTGTAAGGAGTTGTCAGAATTTGTCACAGAAATAGCTCAGGATTCGAGATCAATGACTATTATATATCCCAGAGGTGGGCGTTTCATCTCTGACTGCTCTTTGAGCAAATATATAACCTTCTAACTGCCACGGTGCAAATAGGACAATATAGAACTACCAGACACTTTCCTTTTCCTTCGTAGGTCTGCAATAGACCGATTAAGCGTAATATTGTATTGGTTACTGTCAGCGACAACACTTTTGTGCTAAAGGAAGCCTTTAAGCCAGGACTAATATAGTTTTAAAGCAAACAAAGTGACCTGACATTTGCTCAGGCCATAAAATCTTCCCCATACTTCCATTTAGGTCCCAAATAAGGTAAAACAGTGTATGGACCTTATTCCAACTTGGATTGAACAGGAGATTTACCTATAGGAAAATTATCATATACAAAACTGTGCAAAAGTATTAGGCAGGTGTGGAAAAAATCCTGCAAAGTAAGAATGCTTTCAAAAATAGAAGTGTTAATAGTTTATTTTTTTCAATTAACAAAATGCAAAGTGAATAAACAGAAGAGAAATCTAAATCAAACCAATATTTGGTGTGACCACTCTTTGCCTTCAAAACAGCATCAAGTCTTCTAGGTACACTTGCACACAGTTTTTGAAGGAACTCGGCAAGGCGGTTGTTCTTGGAGAACTAACCACAGATCTTCTGTGGAGGTAGGCTTGCTCACATCCTTCTGTCTCTTCATGTAATCCCAGACAGACTCGATGTTGATGAGATCAGGGCTCTGTGGGGGCCACATGATTACTTCCAGGACTCCTTGTTCTACTGTACGCTGAAGATAATTCTTAATGACATTGGCTGTATGTTTGGGGTCATTGTCCTGCTGCAGAATAAATTTGTAGCCAATCAGACACCTCCCTGATGGTATTGAATTATGGATAAGTACCTGCCTGTATTTCTCAGCACTGAGGACACCATTAATCCGGACTAAATCCCCAATCCATTTACTGAAATGCAGCCCCAAACTTTCAAGGAACCTCCACCATACATCACTGTTTCCTGCAGATACTCATTATTGTTCCACTTAATTTTTCTGTTAATACGGTACCGCAATATTACGGATTTCTCCTCGCAACTGTTGTTGCGGTAACATGGACTACCTCCGCGGCCTTTACTGAGGCACTCCGCACTTAATTGAATTCCCCCATAGTATCAAACAGTTGCACTCCATCTGTGAATTTCAGGTGGTGCAGTCTAGAGGAATTCTAATAACAAAGGATATTTTCATAAGGATTTGGATACATTGTTGATATTAAAGAGACTCAAATACATTTAGTTTTTTCGGTCTCTTGTTTTGTAATCATTTATTCTCCTATTATGTCAAATTCCTTTTGAAGTGTCTGTTCCTCCAATGTTAACATAATAAATCCATTTCCATTGTAATTTATCTGACTCCAGAATGTTACATTACCCCTACCAAGGTTTACATAAAGGTAAATGCTTATTTCGTTTTTAAAAGTCTTTTTGAGGAAAAAATTGTCGCAATGATTAACATTTTAAGTTATCTATTTTTTGCTTGACTATATGTAGCTAGAAGCTGATTCCATGTACACAGACTCATGTACTCATTGGGCTGAATTGCTGAATGAGCGAATCACACGGTAGTTTGGCCCTGCAATCCGCTAATATGTATGCTAATGAGATCAAGTGGGCCTAGCTTCGGTTAGTACCAAATAATAAATCATTTTATAGAACTAACAATAAATTAAACTACAAACTATAACTGTTGACAAGTTTGAGCTATACAACAAAGTAATTCTTATATCGGTATTGAATACATTGCTGATATAATGTTTGACAGTTATTGTTAATAGCTTGGGGGCTTTCGGGGGTCTTGTGGGTGGGATGCAGTGATGAAAAAGGTTTAGAACCTTCACATGTCTGAGAATCACTGAGCTCTGTACATTACTGGACGTGAGATGCTGGAGATGTTCTAGCTGTGCACAGTGTGGTATACGTTCCCTTTACTCTTTATCTATTGATAATAAACTGTTCTAGGGTGGGAAACTTGCCAACATTTCTAGCCCATCAGCAAAGTGCAGAGTTGTTTATTTTAGTTGCCCCAGGACATAAATACCTGCTGGTTTACATGTATAGCCTAAACCGATCAAAGGCATATATATATATATATATATATATATATATATATATATATATATATACATATATATATATGATCCTGAAACATATTATTCAGAAACTTCCAATGTTCAGAAAGAATGAAAGAGGTAAATAATTGTTTCTGTTCAGTGATAATGTCATACACACAGATATGATCACTAGATGCTTCCCCCAGAAGTCACTGTGAAGAGCACTGGTAAACTATTTCTAAAGAATACACTGTATGGTTTAATTCTTGCAAAAATAAAAGTTTGCACGGCTCATTTTTCTAGAAAAACACACCTGGGGCCCTGATTCATTGAGGAACATAAGTCCATTTAGTGGCACATTTTGCCTATTTTCGCAACAAGGTGCAACATGCAACAAAGTAAATTCATGTCCGCATGTAAATGACACTTCTGACGGCCTATGGTTTGAAGGGTGGAACAGGGTGGGGGACAGGGAGGAGTACAGTAAGGGTGTTCCAAGGGAGAGTGCACGAAGCAGGGTCCAATTCAAGTTTTAGGCATCTCTAAGGTACGTGTTTTCCTGTCGTATCACTTGGATCAGCTACAGGTCGGGAGTAAGTGCCGAGTGATAGTGGTGACGGCTGTGCATGCAGCTATTACATGTGTCTGCAGTCAGGAGCAACTGTACAAATTAATTTTATGTACAGTAGACATTATTAGCATCTTGATAAATGTATTTTATGGGTGGGGGATGAAAAAATATTTTATTTATTCTTCAAATGTTTTTATATAATTAACAGCAGAAATCACCAATCTAAAAGGATTGTAGTTAGATGCTTATTCAATTAAAATAAGCATATCAATCTTACATAAAGACTATATGAGTTCTTACCAATTCAAATCTCAAAAAGACGTACTGTATATAACAATTACATGTCGACAATAAGGTCTGCAAGGAGACAGCTGCTTCCAATTATGGATTGATTTTGCAATAATCCTACAAAATACTTAAATAATTAAAAAGGAAAACGGAAGCCTATATAATCTAACCAACAGACCTTAAAGACGCCAAATATCAACACACAACAATATATATAAAAAAAAATATTATACAAAATGTATAGATACAGCAAATAAACTGTCAGTATATACAATAATACACCTGGTACACATGCAAGAGGAAATTTAAAATAATAAAAAAATATTTATGAAAGTAACAAAGGACAGAGATCACCATTATGATGAATTAACTCCATAGATTCACAGATGTTCATATCCAGCAGACTGCCACATATGGCTGGGGCAAACGTAGGATTTGTATAGGGAGGGTTTCCACACCACGCCACCATTGGGCGTGACCGACATGCATGGGGGTGTGGCTATAATTTTAGACAGTGCTTGGCTGCTCTCCAACTCTTCCTATCCCCATAATATACATGAGCAATGCTGTGTGCACTACTGTAAAGTGCACGCAGCTCTCCCTTTTCAAGCAGAGCCGTGTGAAGCGGGAGCAGTTTACAGCCACCTCAATTATACAGTGCACCAGGCTTGGAGAGGGGTTTCCAGGCACTAGGAACACCCCCCCCCCCACCCTCGGTTTGCCTATCTACGGGTCAGATTACAATAACTCTCCACTGGATCTTCTTTAAATAGCGATACAGTCACAAAATACATAAAGACATTTTTACCTTCCTCTTAGATGCGTGCACTCCTTTTTCAAATTGAGACCTGGGTCCGCATCTCAATAGAAGATTATCGGAATAATGACATCATATTAGGATCCTTCGGTGACTCAGTCTCATAAACCAATGCCTCCTCACGCGTTTCTCCGCAATATAAATCAGCGGTTTCATCAGAGCTGAGAAGCAGTTCAAATATCCTTCATTTGTGAATGGAAAACGTCCAATTGGAACACCCTGATCCTAATCAGCACAGCTGTAGTCACATATTGCACATCAGCAGGCTAAAACAAAACTTTACAGTTAATAAATGTATTTATATCTGGATGTCATCGATAGGAAATAACAGTGCAATGTTCTCTAAGGGCCTGATTCATTAAGGAAAGTTAAGTAAAAAAATTGAGTAAGTAGTCTCCTGGACAAAACCTTGTTGCAATGCAAGGGGTGCACATAAGTTAAATACTGACTGTTGTTTCATGTAGCACACAAATATCAATTTTTAAATTTCAGTGTTCGAATGAGCTATCAAGTATTTGTGTGCTACATGAAAAAAAAGTCAGTATTTAACTTATGTGCAAAATAGAAAACTATTTTGCACCCCTTGCATTGCAACATGGTTTTGTCCAGGAGACTGCTTATTCAAGTTTTTTACTTAACTTTCCTTAATGAATCAGACCCTAAAGGTTTAAGTACAATTACTCACCTTTAACCACAGGTGTTAAAATCAGTAACCACTTGTTTTCAATTATTTTATACCGATCATTACGCACAGAGCTCCGGTTTCACACCGGCTCCTGGGTTTATGGTAAACATAACCTAAAAAATAAAAAATACAAATTCCCATTAAATATATATATCACAGAAATCCTATCCACACATTGGAGGGGGATCAAACCCACAACTTGGATCCACAGCCAATGCTGATGTCAATGGTGGTTCAGCTAGTACTGAAGATTAATTAAAAATACTCTGAAGCTGTATTCGGTTCAATGGACTTATTCAGACCTGGTAGAAAAAAAGACCTCAACGAGAATTTCCAAAATGCCTTTTTCTTACAAAGGAGGGTACCAGAACCATCACCCCTCTCATTGTTGGTTTTATTTGTTAAATTGCGAGTATTGTACTCCCATTTACATCTCCCCCGTGTTTCAGTATAATATATCTCGACAGATTAAGTGCTGCATTTTTTTAAGTACATTCCTTCTATGTTCCAAAAGCGTATATATTAAGAGTTCTTGTGGTTCTAAGATTGTACTGAACACAGTATCTACAATCTATGATATAAGACATAAAAGTGTATTGACAGTTGAGAAAATCCGTAATTTCATTTTTCGTCTTTGTAATAAAAGAACAGAAATCTGCTTTCTTGTGTCAAACAGACGGACAAGTGATGTACCCTGTTCTGTTGCACTAAAAAAAAAAAAAAACATTTTTAGTTTTTCTGGTAACCAATTCAATCTCTCTTTTTTTACTGAAGCTTTTCTTCCAGTACGTTCTCTCTATTAAACAAACTTGGTACTAACTTAGGGCCTGATTCATTAAGGATCTTAACTGTAGCACACAAATATCAACTTTAAATTTTAGTGTACAAATAAGCTATCAAGTATTTGTGTGCTACATGAAAAAACAGTCAGTATTTAACTTATGTGCAAAACAAAATCCTAATTTGCACCCCTTGCATTGTAACATGGTTTTGTCCAGAAGACTGAAATAAGAAGTTTCTCAAGTTAAGATCCTTAATGAATCAGCCCCTTATTCTATAAGGTTTCCCCTCTTCTGAAAACCACTTTTGAACCTTCATTTGTACCTGTCTTAAGAACGTCATCAAAATCCAACAATGAGAAATTCTTATTTATAACTTTTTTTAATTTCCCCTCAATAGAAGTTAAACTGACTAACAAAAATCCATTTTCCTTGTCCCCCCTGAGCTATAATCATATTACTTTCATCTTCTTTCCATCCACTACATAAAAGTGTCTATCTATTTTGTAACCTCGGAAAGTGCATTACTTAATTGATAATCTGGATATCCCTGATCCCTAAACGACAATTGTAATTTGTTCGCTTGTCTCAGAAGCGTTTCCTTATCTGTACAATTTCGTTATAACCTCAGAAATTGACCTTTCGGTATATTGTCTTTCAGATGACCGCTTCTGTAGTTAAGAAAATTATTACTTTCAACTTCTTTTTGATAAGTTTATCTTGAATCTGCCCAGTGTTTATAATTTAGAATCATTAGAGACTGGAGTCAATTTTAATACCAGTGGTTATTGTATTGTGATGTCTTTCTTTTGTCACTTTTATTAATATTTTTTTTAACATTCTTTCTTGCATGCTAATTCACGTAACTGGTGTAGTATTGTATAAACTGACAGTTTATTTAACGTGTCATTAAATGTTATATTACTTATATGTATATTTACATATGTATATATATATGTATACGTGTATGTGTATATATATATATATATATATATATATATGTATATATTATATACAGTGCTTTTTTTTGTCATAGAAAGCACCGGGACTGAGTTCCGGCACCTTTTCTTAACAGTTTTTCCAAGTTTTAAAAGTAACTTTTAATCATTTGATGTTAGGTCCACGTGGACGTGATTCGATCTGTCGAGCGTAGCAGTAGATCGGCGGCAAAATCATTAAAACGGTGCATGTGGCTGCTTGTGTGTCGAGTCCGATGTATGCGGACTTCGTCCGCCCTGGTTGTGATGGCGCTGCTCGGCTTGTGGCGCTGCTCAGCTTGTGATTGGTAATGTGATCGCGCACTGAGGCCTTTTTGCGGGCGGCGACCATTATGTTTCGTTACACAACTGGCGGTGATTGACTACGTGATGTGAGTTCCGGCACCTTTTTTCGTACAAACAAAAAAGCACTGTATATATATATATATATATATATATATATATATATATATTCTTGTGTATTAATATCTGCATGGTGTCTTTGAGGTCTGTTAGATTGTATATTATTAACAGGTTGTTTTGTGCGTTCTGCTGGGACTTCATATAGCACAATGTATGAGTCCTGCAGTGTATTCGGTCTGTTCGGTCTACACCTGTATTTAGCAGCAGACATTTCTTTAGATGCTCTTTTAGTTGAATACGGACGTGAGTAAGTGAATACGGACGTGAGTAATTGAATACGGACGTGAGTAAGTGAATACGGACGTGCATGTTTCCGATTTACGTGCGTTTTTAAATGAACTCATTGCGTTAGTTTTCCGTGCCTTAATGAACCAGAACCTGGTGTTTATTTATATTAATGTTCCAGAAAACCGGAGCTGCTGGAGAGGCTACAAGCTTTGCGGGAATCTGCGTTGTATTTCCAATAATAAAGTATGTGATGACGAAGATGATTGTGGGGACAACACAGATGAGCTAGACTGCAAAGGTAAGTGACACTTACGTCATATAAAATGTAAGCTGTTTGTCAGACATATGGCCATGTTTTATAATGCAATTGTTTTGAAAATGAGTTTACCAGGGACCATCCAGATTATATATATATATATATATATATATATATATATAATCTGTCGATTGTAACAGACAACACCCCTTGTGAATGCAAGTGCACAGCAGGGTATTAGCATTACATATTTTGATATATCTTCTTCAAAGCACGTAATTCAAAATATTAAAATTGTCTCTAGAGGTCAAGGGCAATGTCAGGTCTGCTGTAAGCTAGAGAAACACATATTGGGTAGTGCCAATAGAGAATGTTCACATGTTATTGAGGCCAGATACACCTACATCAACTGGAAAGAGTATCCTATATTATTTGTCCGATATGTATTTACTGAAGAGATAATATTTTATTTGAAAGTAGAGATGCTCAGGCTCGGTTTTCTGAAAACCGGACCCACCCAAACTTAGGGGATCCGAGTAGGCTCGCGAGCCGGCTTGTTACTTGTGCGCGTCCTCGGATCTGAATCGAGGCAAAATTTCATTGTTGCATTGTCGGATCTCGCAGGTTTTGGATTCCATAAGTACCTCCCTCCCCAGGAGAATGGAGAGTGACAGGAACACTGCTACCCCTGTTTCTGAGTGAGCAATGTCACTGAGCAATGTCACTGGAGAATGGAGAGTGACTAGAACACTACTACCCCTGTTTCTGTAAATACCTCCCTCCCCAGGAGACTGGAGAGTGACAAGAACACTGCTACCCCTGTTTCTGTGTGAGCAATGGCACTGAGCAATGTCACTGGAGACTGGAGAGTGACAAGAACACTGCTACCCCTGTTTCTGTGTGAGCAATGGCACTGAGCAATGTCACTGGAGACTGGAGAGTGACAAGAACACTGCTACCCCTGTTTCTGTGTGAGCAATGGCACTGAGCAATGTCACTGGAGACTGGAGAGTGACAAGAACACTGCTACCCCTGTTTCTGTGTGAGCAATGTCACTGGAGACTGGAGAGTGACAAGAACACTGCTACCCCTGTTTCTGTGTGAGCAATGTAATTGACCAATGTCACTGGAGACTGGAGAGTGACAAGAACACTGCTACCCCTGTTTCTGTGTGAGCAATGTCACTGGAGACTGGAGAGTGACAAGAACACTGCTACCCCTGTTTCTGTGTGAGCAATGTCACTGGAGACTGGAGAGTGACATGAACACTGCTACCCCTGTTTCTGTGTGAGCAATGGCACTGAGCAATGTCACTGGAGACTGGAGAGTGACAAGAACACTGCTACCCCTGTTTCTGTGTGAGCAATGGCACTGAGCAATGTCACTGGAGACTGGAGAGTGACAAGAACACTGCTACCCCTGTTTCTGTGTGAGCAATGTCACTGGAGACTGGAGAGTGACAAGAACACTGCTACCCCTGTTTCTGTGTGAGCAATGTAATTGAGCAATGTCACTGGAGACTGGAGAGTGACAAGAACACTGCTACCCCTGTTTCTGTGTGAGCAATGTCACTGGAGACTGGAGAGTGACAAGAACACTGCTACCCCTGTTTCTGTGTGAGCAATGTCACTGGAGACTGGAGAGTGACATGAACACTGCTACCCCTGTTTCTGTGTGAGCAATGGCACTGGAGACTGGAGAGTGACATGAACACTGCTACCCCTGTTTCTGTGTGAGCAATAGCGCTGGATCTCCTGAGGAGGGAGGTACTAATGTTATCAAATACCAGCGAGATCCGACAACGCAGCAATGACGTTTTGCCTCATTTCAGATCTGAGGAAGTGTGGAAGTTCAGAGCGGACTCGCGAGCCTCCTCGGATCCCCCAAGTTCGGGTGGGCTCCGTTTTCAGAAAACCGAGCCCGAGCGTCTCTACATAATACCCGTAAATATATGTAGGTGCACATCACGCAAGGCTCCGACAGGGCTTTGCTCAGAATTGAATTCTCCCCTTAGAGTTTCTATGGCTGGATTAATACCACGTAATTCCACACCCTTGTGCATTCTGCCAGAATGGATATCTGCCTGTTCCCTTATACATATTCTACATACATTTGTATAAATGTAGTGCGCCCATTACAAGACAGATATTGTGATTTGCAACAAGAACATATTTAAATTAATTTCCCTACATTCTGCTGACAACCGCAACCTGCAAAGTTGTGACAAATCCCGCAGGTCGCCTCCGTGATAGACAGCCGTGGGGTCTGCATTTTGTCTGGACTGTGGAGTGTGTAATTGCTGTGAAGATTAGTAAGTGTGACCCCAAGGCTACTATGCAAAGCAAATTGTTTACGGGTAAATCAGACTCTTGGCTGAATACGTTGACGCTAATTTGACCTAAATGTTTGTAAATGAAAAATATTCACACTCAGTTCTTTCAATAATTAAAAAAAAACCACAATATCTTAAATATATATAATTGATTAAAGCTATTTATCTTGTCTGTATATAGTTGACCTATCTGACCCGTCGCTTAAATTGACACAATTGTCTCTTCAAACATTTGCACAGTTTCTACGTGTGCGTCTACGGAATTCCGCTGCACAGATGGGACGTGCGTTACTAAGTCCGCACAGTGTAACCAGATGATTGACTGCTCAGATGCTTCGGATGAAAAGAACTGCAGTAAGCGACACCTTTGAAATACTGTCACTGTGGATTTGTCTTTGCACAACACTGAAACATTTGATCGCTCCACCGGGCTTATTTTCATCTTCAATGTGTAGTCTTTTATACAATAAACTGATCCTTGATCTGTTTAAGTGCTGGAGTTTACAAATTTACATTGGCAAAGTCAGCACCGTCTAGAAATGTGAACAAATATCTTATTTTTAAAAATAAAATAAACAAGTAGTGTATATTAGAAGGACATTGTGCAGTATTAGAAGGAAAGAAGGGAAAAATGGGACAACAAAGGATTAAGAGGGCACTCTCATGGATTGTGGTCACAAATAGGGATTCTGGAATCAATCCATTATATATATATATATATATATATATATATATATATATATATATATACATACAACTATATATATATAATTGTGTGTATATATATATATATATATATATATATATATATATATATATATATAAAAATATATGTAGCTATATATAGTTATACACACACATATATATATATATATATATATATATATATATATATATATATATATATATAGATAGATAGATAGATAGCTATACATAGTTATATTTAAGAATATAGTTTCCAAGTAGGTGTAGTCCGGGAAGCACCACACAATCGCTAGCAAGAATTACTAAATATCACCAACCTTGTGTGATAAACCCAGTCTATTGCCCACCAGAAGGAGTCTAGAAGTAATCCAACAGCATATGACTCACAAAAAGTTATAGATACATGTCAAATAAAAACAACACAAAAATACAATACATTCTCGATGTTAAAAAATAGAAATCTAGCTGCAGCATGTCATGTCATAAAAGTAATTAGAAATATATATAAATATATAAATGTATATGTTTAACTCCAAATTTTATAAACCATTTGCAACATTTGCAGAAGGCTCCCTTTGAAAGCGTCAACATTTCCTTATGTGACATGTTTTAAAAACTATGCAATATGCTCCAACAACAAAAAGTCTGTAAATAATTATTCGTCATATATGTTTTGTGACTCATAAGACGTAGGATTGCCTTCACCCCAGTTTTGTAGTCTGACAGGCTAGGACAGTCTCAAACTTTTATTTAGATTTACTTCCGTAATATATTTTTGGTTGTAGTTATTCTCTCTATTTCCGATTAAATAGACATGGTGGGGTATATTTACTAAACTGCGGGTTGGAAATAGTGGAGATGTTGTCTATAACAACCAATCAGATTCTAGCTGTCATTTTGCAGAATGAACTAAATAAATGAAAGCTAGAATCTGATTGGTTCCTGTAGGTAACATCTCCACTTTTTCAAACCCGCAGTTTAGTAAGTTAACCCCGGTATCCTTTTTTCAAATGAAAAATAACATTTTAATTTGTACATTTTAGGTAATGGGTAGATATAAATTAATGAGCAACTAAAATCGGCTTGGAAAAAAAAAACTTATAACGGTTAAATTGCCTGGTTTAACGCATCCCTGGGGGTAAACATATGACAGCTTCTAAAAAGGAAAAGTGGAGGTGTTGCCCATAGCAACCAATCAGCTTATAGCTGTCATTGCCTAGAATGTGCTAGATAAATGATAGCTAGAATCTGATTGGTTGCTATGGGCAACAGTCTGCTGTACTGTAGATATCTCTGCAATCTGACTGAGCTCAATATAGTATAGTATAGATATACTGTCTTTATGATGCTATATGGCTGTGTCGGCTATTCTAAATGCTCATTTTCAATAAAGTTTTCTGATTTAACGTTTTGTTTATCTCATTTACCCTGCAGATAACACCGACTGTTCTTATTATTACAAACTTGGAGTGAAAAAGTCTGGATTTATACCATGCAATTCCACGTCCCTGTGCATTTTGCCAGAATGGCTATGTGACGGCGCAAACGACTGCGGGGACTATGTAGACGAATTAAAATGCCCAGGTAATTACCACAGTGTAATTTCTTGCTGATGTACCCACTTGGCTGTGTTTTAATGTAATAATCTGTCTACATTTACAAGGAGATGAAATGAACGGACACTCGGTGGAGGCTTGCCATTTCCTAACATGGAAAATAAAACTGGTCTCAGCCCTTTGTGAGACCTTTTACTTAGTGCCATGTAATTTTCTAAGCTGGAAACGTTCAAGAATATATTGCACTATAATTTCAGGAAAATGACAGTGTAACATTGTTCCAGGAGGCTGCCATGTAGCCACTAAAATTCTGCATTTAAGATGAGTTTCTAACGCAAGTTAAGTGCATGTAAAACATTTGCAAAAATAAAAATCATTGCAGCAAAAGGCGCCATATATAGTTGCGCTTTTATGTGCGTTTTCTCCCTCTACATCTCCTCCCTTGGTGTCCCCGTCAGTTTCTTTGCCCTCTAGTATCCCCTGTAAGCTGATAACACACAAATATATCTGTCTTTCCCTGACCCCTTCCCTAATATCTTTTGTCCGCTGCTGTCACTCAGCCATTTCATTTTGGATTTCCCAGCGACTCATAAACTTGAAATTTGACGGCCAAAATAATCACCCCCCCTGTCCAGGGCTCCCTTACTTTCACCTCTGCCTCTTTGTGTTTATGACACTATGGGCCTGATTCATTAGTGATATTATCTTGTGCGAAAGTTAAGATTCTTATTTTAAGAAGAAATGGGGAGATAAGAACGAAGTTAAGATGGACTTTCATCTTAACTTAAGAAATTCTTCACTTATGCGGTGGATTTTGCTTCTTATCTCCCTTTTCTGAGCATGCACAGAGTGGATTTGCTTAAGATAAGCAAAAAAACGGCTGATAAGATCACTAACGAATCAGGCCCTATAATCTTTTCTGTCCCTTAAGTCCACTGCCTAGGTGTCAACCTTGACACCTCCCTCTCCTTCAAACCTCACATGCAGTCCCTTTTTAAATTCCTCCACCTTCAGATAATATCCAAGATCCGTCCCTTTCTCACTGTGGAAGCCACCAAATCTCTTACCTTGATTACTCTAACCTCCTCCTCTCCGGCCTCCCCAATTCCTGCCTTGCCCCTCTTTAGTATGTTTTCTACCTGCCTCATTTTTCTTTCTTCTGTCCCTCTCTGCCAGTCACTGGCACCCTGTGGTCTACAGAATTACATTTATACCTCTCACTCTCACCCACAAATCTCTCAGTCAATCATTCCCCTTACATCTCCAACCACATAACTGCCCACACTCCTTCCCACCCTCTTTGGTCTATGCCAACGGCCGCCGCCTTACTGCCACACTGATTGCATGTTCGACCTCCCACAGCCAGGACTTCACTAGGGCTGCTCCCCACCAGTAGAACGATCTCCCACTTATCAGATTAGCCTCTACCCTCCAAGTCTTTAAGCGTGCCCTTAAAAGTAATTCCTTATTCAAGCCTATTTGCCCTCCTACTAACTCCTTTGCCGCTGCTACCACCTCCACTCACCACAATGTTCCCCTCACTCGGTACCACCCTATTTGTGCCTTCCACATCCCTTTAGGATGTAAGCTCTCGTGAGCAGGGCCCTCTTTCCTCGTGTGCTCCTTTTACGATTTCATCACCCTCTGTACCTCTAGGTCTTCTTCCCTAGTCCTATTTTCCTGAGTCCAGGCCAACTTCACATTGGACATTACTATCCTTCTCACTCACTGTCCTGTAAATAACTTGATCTGGTTTACCAAGTTATTTGTGTGTTATTTGTTTATTAGTAGATGCCTGGTGATTGCATTATTATTATTTTTTATAATGTATTATGTGTATGGATCTAATGATAGGTAGAAAAACAGTGTTGCCTTTAGCAAAAAGTGAAATAAGGTCAGCATTCATTTTAAAGAAAAATCACCATTTTGTTGACATATTCCAGTGTCAATGCAACAGTGAAGGTCTTCTGAGATGTCTTCATTACCACTAGTATTTGTTTTTCAAAGATAATGTTTGGTAGAGTCAAAGATCAAGGCGAAAATGAAAAGTGAAGGCTCGCTTACTCAAATCTTGGCATTGATATAACTGAAATCCATTTTTCCTTTTCTTGCCTAGCAAAAAAACAAGACCGCTGTGCAGAGAATAACTTCGGCTGTCTCAGTGGACGGTGCATTTTGAATACGTGGGTTTGCGACGGTCAGAAAGACTGTGAAGATGGGACTGATGAATTACATTGTGGTGAGTTTGCACGGGTGTAAGTAAACTCACAAGGTACGCACTAGTGTTATAATTCACCTGGTACATCTCATTCCAGCTGCATTTACCGATGAATGCATCTTAACCAGCACTAAGAACAGTGTTATTGTTAGAGGAAGTGATGTAATGTGAAGAAGGAGCAAGAAACATTGACCATTTTGTGTGTTACTGGGTTATAAACTCACTGTATTTAGTTGTCCACTCTCCTAGAATGTTCGGGAGACTCCCAACTTACGGGTAGATCTTCCAGACTCCCTGGAGAACAAGTCATTCTGCCCACTTCATAGTGAAGTGGATGGGATGGGGGCCTTGATGATGAAATTCATTGTGAATCGCCTAATTTTGGCCATGCAACGGAATTATGTGATTGCATTATTTCGACAACGAGGGGTGAGGCCATATTGACACGATTCACAAAGCCCACCTTTGCACCTGCAATTCATAAAGTAGACAAGGATGATTTAGGATTGTTTTACTGAAGGGTAAAAGCAACTTTTGTGCTTTTCCGATTATATCAATTTATAATTAAGAAAATCCTTGCAAA
Source organism: Mixophyes fleayi (assembly GCF_038048845.1). Classification (NCBI taxonomy): domain Eukaryota; kingdom Metazoa; phylum Chordata; class Amphibia; order Anura; family Limnodynastidae; genus Mixophyes; species Mixophyes fleayi. The sequence goes on from NC_134408.1 coordinate 141,033,508, forward strand.
CTTGTCTCACATGACTGATTGTGAAAGTATTTAATGATGAAATGGGTCAGGTTGTATGATTAATAAAACTGTTTATAATGTTAAGTTGTAATTGAGCCTGTTATTTTAAGATCAGAGGGCACTGTAGGAAGGTTATAAAAATTATTTTATTAATCATAACAATTCATTGATAATTAGGTGGTTTTGCAAAAAAATATACAGCTATGCTTGCTTTATTATATTATAATGTCACATTAATAAAGGCATTGGGACATACATAGCACTACACTTATCAGTTAATTCCAGTAATATGTGTTATATACAATATAGGGATAATGGTAAATATATAGTATACTTTTGTTCTTCAGGCACTTCCTGTTCTTGGAGTCAGTTTGCTTGCTCTAAAAACAAATGTATATCTAAACAATGGATGTGCGACGGAGAGGACGACTGCGGGGACGGCTCTGATGAAAGCGATGCTGTATGTGGTACGTGGATTATAAACGTGGTTTATCCATTATATAAACTGTAATTAATCCCAAACAAATGAGGGGAGGCGGTGTAACATAACATCAACAAAAATGAGTTTCTGAATCAGTTTATTTGTTGATTATGTTCAGCTTTACTAAAATATATATATATGTCCTTGATCTAAATTACTATACTAAAGGCTCTGTTTATCAAATAGCAGTAATATGAAACACTTTCAATTGATTAACTTGATAAATTGTCCTAAATCCATGAAAATTACCTGTTTTCGACAGACTTAGGGCTTTTCTCCCTTTGATAAAAAGACCCCTAGATACAGACACCATAGTGATACATAATGATACATAGTAATACATAGTGATACATACTGATCCATAGTGATACATAGTGATATAAATTGATACATCATGATACCTACTTATACATAGTGATAAATATTGATACATAGTGATGCATACTGATAAATAGTGATACATAGTGATACATTGTGATACATACTGACCCATAGTGATTCATTGTGATACATACTGACCCATAGTGATTCATTGTGATACATAGTGATACATTGTTGCATCCGACATCCAATGAGTGTGCACCATTAAACTGCAAAGTGAGTTTATGTTCAAGTTTTATTATATAAATACTTGTGCACAAAAATCAGTGATGCCGTTATTAAGCCTTAAAAAAATGTTTGTTTCCTAATTGTTTCACTATTGTCTATATACTTACATTTCCCAAATGTCCCCTCAAATACATTACAGCACTTTACAAACATTACTGCATTACATTAATATGTACTGAAATATTGTATCACAATCCTAGTGGGGACACTTCTAACTCATTGCTGTTATATATCTCTGCTGAATATTGTGAAAACCGCCTTAGGCTCCGGACAACTCTGTGTTACAGTGTATATATGTGTGATTCAGGTGCCTTAACGTGTGCCGCTGACATGTTCAGCTGCCCCGGATCCCATGCTTGTGTTCCCTTCCATTGGCTTTGTGATGGAGAAAGAGACTGTCCGAACGGGAGCGATGAACTATCAACTGCTGGCTGCGGTAAGTCACGGCTAACTAGTCTTTAGAGCATCTGTGTAATGCTAGATATATATTCAGCTGTATGGGATCGTTGTCATCTGATCTAATCTGTGAGCAATCCGGCCGCCCAGATCCGATCTGGCTGCAGTGATCCAATATGAAGAGTTGCAGTGAAAATTAATTTGCTTTATGCAGGAGCGATGACCCTACACACGTGTCTATGGGGTGATCGGTCACTGTTATTTTCCATCCGGCTGGATAAAGTTTTGATTTTGATCTTTTTTTGGACTGCGACACAGACTGTGCAAAAGTCGTCCAGTATGTTTAAAGAGGGCTCTCTGATCCAAAATGAATGTCCTGCTTATTTAGATATAAACAAAAACATGACAAACAGTAGCGGAGCTGAGCGATGTGTGCCGTGAGATCAAGATTTAGTACATGACTTGTAAAGCTAGCCACACTCTCAAAGATCTGGATCACTGAATGACCTGACCTTACTCCCTGAAAAAGTCCTGTGGACGAAACGCGTAGGGTTCCTACAGAGGTTCACTATCTCTGCTGGATTGGTGCCTTGGGTGTTTTCTGCCATCTTCGGAGTTCCTGTGTGAAAGGAGGGACATTAGGACGTCATCTGTCTATTCCCAAACATATACCTCATCTAAATAACATGTTTTTAACTATTTTATGTATGTGCATTGTATATTGTTATTATTATCTTTTTATTGGTAAAGTGCTGACATATTATGCAGCAGAGTGCGTTGAGCAGTTGGTGACACAAACAAATGACATGTAATGACATGGCCCTGCCCAAAAGAGCTTGCAATCTAAAAGGTTTAGGGAATACATGATACAGAAGGTAACAGAGTAAACATTGGTGGAGGTGTATAGCTAATGTGAGGCCGTAGCATTATCAGCCACCAATAATAAAGCAGCCATTGATGACTGGCACTTCTGTGGCGGTAGCAACATTGCGGCACAGTTGAAACATTTGTTACCATCAAAGGAACATTTTCATAATTAACTACACTAGGATACGTGTTTATCACTCTGGAGGGTTAAGGTAATCAGATTACTTCTATTGGGTTTCTATTACTGTGTGTGAAAGGTCGCTGTAACTTCAAGACTTGAGTTACAAGAAGATAATTTAACTTAAAATACAGCTATAGAAAGCTAACGCATTTTTCACTTACATAGAAGTTGCATTTGTAGGTTTAACACTAAATCGGGCCCATAATTTGAAAGTTCAGATGTCATCGCTTCATTGTCCATCAGCAAAACATTATAAGAAATAACAGTCTACCTACTGTAAATTATTGTGGATAATAGAAATCACCCCAGATTTTCATGACTTAAAGTACCCTAATATTGGGATGGATCTCCTCTGTGACTTCTAATAGGCTTATACTGTACAGTAGGGAGTACATTATCCTACGTATAAGCAGGGCCATCTTAACAACATTATGGGCCCCGGGCAAAGCAGTGCACCGGGGCCCCTAGATATATATTTAAATATAGATATATAGATGTATACAGATATAGATATAGATATAGATATAGATACATAGAGATAGAGATAGATAGATGTACTTGCTCAGTGACCCTTGTAGGTTTTTTTTATGCAGGTTTTTTTCTTTTGCAGGATTACTTATTCTCATTAAGAGCCGTGCCTACGGGGCCCCCTTGCCCGTGGGGCCCCCGGGCAGCTGCCCATCGTGCACAATGGAAAAGATGGCCCTGCGTATAAGGTGTATTAGATGCTCACACTATTAAAGCTGTGTATAGAACGCTGCGTGAAGCTTTTCATCAGACATAGAGATCAGTAACGTGTACATTGTATCCCGGAGTACTTTGTGGCATTAAATCTGCCAAATCACTCAGAACTATAGGAAATATGATCATGATGAAATACACCCTTTGATGTATTATCCTTGGTGTCCTTCACTGTCTGGTTTTTGCTTTATCTCTTATTGTTTCAGACTGGTGCATTACCACATAGGCGCATTTCAGGGTGTTTTGTAAAGCTGAGAAGAAATAATGTCAGTGCTGTATTTTATCTTGAAAGACTGGAGAGTCACGTTGTTCGGCCAAGTGATAACAAATCAGGGAGGGGAACTGTGATGAGAGACGAGGTTTGTCTGGTGCCATAAACAATGATGGGATATTCCTGAGATTTGGACAAGCTGGCCTTTATTTGACTTATTATTGATGATTTGTTATGAGTCCATTGATAAGAATAGACTATAAATATATCTTCCTTTCAACAACTGTAAATACTGAGCTCTACATCATAGTTCCCAAAAGTTATTTGTAAGAGATAAATCCGGTTATCTGATCTGTTTTGTCTGTAAGGGGAATGTCTATATAATGTATTTATATCTTACGCTATCCTTGTACGGCACAGTGGTAATTAAAGGAAAAGTCCATTGCGAACTTTTATATCTGCAGATTATTTAAGAAGCTTAAAGAGCCTACAACAAAGATGTCCAGTGTCTAATGGAATTGGGGGTTTACTATCTCCCATGGAAGTGATATCAGAGTTTAAATGGTACCCTGCAGCCCTCTAATACCAAGTGGTGGTGGAAATATGAATCACGGGGTGGCAATAGAGGCTGCCTCCAGAGTACTTCATCCGTCAATTGGGGAAATGCTACTGGGGAACTACAAGTCTAAGCATACCCTGCTAGCTTAATCCATCTCACCAGCTCTTATGGAACTAAACGTCCCTGTGTGCACCGTAAGCTGTGTCTGTCTTTGATGTTCAGTATAGTGTCTGCAGGAAGGAACACAGGAGTCTGCACGAGTGTAATTTAAAAGTGAGGATACCCCAGATACGACCAGCATCAGACAGAATGTAATAGGGGCCAACAGCCTATAGTAACATCAGGGCCTGATTAAAGGTTCAGGCCACTCTAGGCTAATGCACTCGTAGCCCCCCTCTCACCTTCCACACCAGGCTAATATGCGGAAGGCAAAAGCAAACTCGTCCTTAATCTAAAATCCAGCTTTCTCCACCCCTCCCATCTCCACCACAGAATGGCTGAAATTTTAGTCGAGTTTTCAAAACTTTTTCAATAAAGAACCCTCTCGTTCATCTCTGTCCTTTGCGCGTTTTCAAAACTCATCTCCACTTGACTTTTTAAACAGTTAACAAGATCTTTGTCACTCATTTAGTTTTCATTCAAATTATAAATTTATAGCAGAAAGGAGGGGCGGGGGGGGGGGGGGGGGAGCTGTCACCCCTATGCCTGCCGCCTTCCTTGTCTCTCCTACTCTCTTATCCTCAGGTGCCCGCCCAAGGATGACTCACTGTTTTCAGCCTTTAACATTGGATTACGTCCACAAAAAAAAATCTTACTACATTATGCTTTCATGTTTTCTTTTTACTTTGGAGAACAGTTATTGTCTTATATTTTAAAATGAATTTCAGTTTATGCCTCACCCTGTCCCAATGTTGGACCCCCCAAAAATCTTGCGCCTCCCCCCTAGTCAGCGTACTGGATAATCAGGCCCTGAATAACATGCATAAAAATGGCCCCTTACAATGCTGCATTAAATGCAGAACTAAAAAGGTTCAACAACTAGCAAACCTTAAAAGTAATAAAGCAATAATATATATATATATATATATATATATATATATATATAATCATATCCATAAGTAACCCTTCATATTTCCTGGACAGTTAATTGGCTACCACGTGTCTGGTTAGCTTGTCCCAGTTATATTCAGCTTGTGGTTCCTCTCTTTATACAGCAATGGTCTATATTCGGTTATTTCCATATTTTCTTGGGCACGTCTGAGTGACAGCCTGTGAAATGATACCGCACGGAGGGGATGTGTGACCCAAAAGAACCTTCACATCAGCCTGCCGATGCAGCAGTGAAATGAAGCGCTCTTGACTTCAGATGTGAAGTACATGTGGCTGTCTGCAGATTAATCTCGGGTTGAATGTCCCCGCATGAACGGATTGGTATACAGTTACAGCTGCTGGCCGGCTGGGCAATCACAGGCTTGTGTGCTACACAATTCATCTGCAGTGATCAGATAAAAATACAGTCAATCCCTCACTTTACATTCCCTGATTTTATACTTTCCCCTCAGTCTCCAATGCTTTTCCACAGACCAATATACCTGATTTTACACTACCTTTCTAGCAATTTAAATATAATATATGACAAATATAGAGTTTTCTGTACTGTGTTAGTACTGTTACAAGATACTGGTTTTAAGACTTTACCATTCTTTTAGTTTTTTACATAATTTTTTTTTTTTTTGGGGGGGGGGTCCCATTTAAAAATGTAAACTAAGTGTTTCACTAATTTGAAAAACTGATGCAGAGAGAAAAGAGGTTTAATTATAAAGGGTCCAAACTGCTCCTCAGCTGGTCTTGGTGAACAGGTATTCCGTTTGCAGGTTATACGTTGACCACTATAAAACAAACCCACGTGAGGTGGTGGCCTATAGACTTACTGTAATGTCAGTTTCATCTCAAAAGAGAATAGTTTGCACTTTAAATATGACTATGTAACTAATGGTTTACGTAAAGAAGGTGTCCAGTTCTATATAAGTTATTCGTATTAGATTTGATGCTGTTAGATCATTTAAAATGATTGTCCCCAAAAATTGGACAAACACCTGGAACCCCAGTTGTTACCTGAACTGGGTCACTTCAGCATAATAAATGTATCTTAGGGCTTCAGTCTGAAGGTGAGACGTGTTGGTGGCATCTGATTGGATGACTGAAGCTGACCAATCACGTGCCATGTTCACTGCACACTCAAGCTGCACTGAGAAGTCCTTTCCTCTGTCTGTCCAGGATACAATTATAATTGAGAAAGTACTTGATAGATGTCAATGGGCTTCATAGAAAACCATGGAAAATGTAGTTTAAAGGACAAGTACACGGGTCTATTTTTAATATATGAATTTCTACAGTTTAATTAAAACTGAATTTCCCCCTTTCAAGTTTTATTGCCTATGTTCTGTGTAGAAGTGGCAGACAAATAATGATATCCTGAAGTTGTACCTGTTAAGTGCTTACTCTCAGAGCATCTGGCATTCTATTGAGCAGGGTCCTGGCAGTTAGGTATTATCGGGACCCCTGGTGCTCACCTTCCAAGATCTTCGTCATCTCCCCTGTTTGGACTGGCATCTGGAATGTAACCTGGGTGCTGAGGAGCCCTCTAAAGTTACATATTGGGGAAGGCAGGAAAAGGGGAAAGCGGAAACCCCCACTTAAATAGTTGAAAACTAATAAAATGTGACATGTGAAAATCCCAGCAAAATAAAAGTAGCAAAACAAATACAACCATGCTTTTCAATGTGAAAATAAATACAGTACATTGAAAATTCAAAAGACGGTGGAGATTATAATTTAGGAAACCAAGAGTACCAGAATTTTATAACAGGTTGCCTGCCAATGACGTTCTTTATAAGGACACATTCTATTATTACTTCACTAAGCTTATGTGCTCAGGCTTTTTTTTTTTTTTTTAATTTAAACTTTTATATTTGCTGCAACTTTTTTGGTTTCGCCAATTAAAGTTTTTGGTAAGAAGGTCAGGTAGTTCTCAGTCACAAGACATCTAGCTGTACAATGCACACTAATCCAAGAAACAGCTGAGAAATAATATATTACACACAGTAATCAATATTATTATTATTTTATTATTATTATTTTTATTATTATTATTATTATTATTCGGTATAGTATTATTGTATAAGTATTCCAATAAAATAGAAACAGAGATCTGTATAATGTGGAAGTTAACTTAGAATATTTTCTCATTACTAATCATTTGATTGAAACATGCGTACTGCGTCCAAATGTCACATGACACTGGTGTCTTTAAAGCGTCAAATGATGATTTGTTTAAATGACTATGTCTGGTTGACAATTATTTTCCCACTTCAAATTTGGTTAGACCAGGTGTCACCACACCTACCACGGAGTAATGCAAACACAGCCGTCCCTACCTGTCTCCCTCTCCGCACAGCTCCCAATCTCCTACTTTCGTCCTCTCTCGACCCCCCATCAATATGGCTATTCTTTGTTAGCTCCTCATAGGTATAGTCCTGTTAGACTGATGTTATGCTTTAGATATGCCTTGCAGTTCAATGCATTTTATTTTTATTTTCCGGCTTATGTGATGTTGTTCAAAGGCTCATCAGAGCATTGATTCCTGCTTTTGAGACTGTAGCATGTAACAGAGAGAGTATGAACCTTTCACTGATTTAAACACCCTGCAGTTATAAGATTAGTATTAAATGCTGTCAGAGCAATGAACGCTTTTCCAGTAGGAAAAGGTCGGACTGGCCACTCCCATGTTGTGCAGCTGCTACCCATATATATAAATATATATATGAGGTTGGCTAAAAGTGCCCTCTACAGATTAGCACTGTTCACTAAACATTCACCCATTGGGGTATTCACAGGGGATATGGGGACATGAAAATCAACTGCCATGCTATGCTATGCTGTTTCAGCTTTTTGACCCACCCCATGTTTTGTCATTCATTTGATGTTTTGGGATGTTTATTTTTCAATTTTTGATGGAATAGAAATATTCCGTCCTATTTTATTTATTTTATAACTAGTTTATGTTTGACTGATTGAAGAATTTTTTTTATATACATTCTTCATAAATGGGTACATATATTTTTAGGGTGCTTTTTATGACTTATTCTGGAAATATCTGTTTACTTTGATGTAATCCTACTACTGATGAAAGAAATTATATTTCTTTGTTTTAGAAAATATCATTTCCCTGGGTTGTTGGAAAAATGTTTAAGATAATAGTGAGTTACAAAGTCAGTCTAAGAGCAGTGACTGTTGACAACTGCCTCACTGCTTGCTCTACTTCATTAGAAACTCAGAATTATACTACAGCTATTGATTGAAAAGTAATTTTTGTCACTCCGTATTTATTATGAGTAATGTATATAGAGATAAGAGCTGTCTGTACAGTTCAGGCGATAAAAAAGATCCAGCGAGATTTTCGTAGCATATCAATGCTGTGAATAAAAAAATCAATTTATGCAGGTAATACTGTGAGATGCATATTTAAGAATCCAATAAATGTAGTCAGCTGATGATGCCATTTAAATATTTTATGCATTCTTTCCAATGCACACATAACTTCTAGATGCTGTATAATAGGGGGGTGTCACAGAACAGAAATATTGTAGTTATGTCCTCCCTGATTAAAAATGCTGGATATTTACATTTCAATTATATATACACTATATGGACAAAAGTATTTGGCCACACCTGTTAATTATTGAATTGAGATGTTTCAATCAGACCCGTTGCCAGAGGTGTAGAAAATCCAGCACCTAACCATGCAGTCTGCATTTGTGATACAAAATGGGTCGTTCTGAAGAGCTCAGTGACTTCAGGCGGGGTACTGTGACAGGATGCCACCTTTGCAATAAGACGGTTCGTGAAATTTCATCCCTGCTGGAAATTCCACGGTCCACTGTAAGTGATATTATTAGAAAGTGGAAGAATTTAAGAACAACAGCAACTTAGCCACAAAGCAGAAGACCACGTAAAATCACAGAGCGGGGTCAACAACTGCTAAGGAGCATGGTGCGTAAAAGTCGCCAACGCTCTGCTAATTCCATAGCTAAAGAGTTCCGAACTTCCACTGGCATTAATGTGAGCACAAAAACTGTGTGACGGGAGCTTAATGGAATGGGTTTCCAAGGCCGAGCAACTGCATGTAGGCCTCACATCACCAAGACCAATGCCAAGCGTTGTGTGGAGTGGTGTAAAGCACACCGACACTGGACTGCGGAGCAGTGGAAACGTGTTCTGTGAAGTGATGAATCACGCTTCTCTGTTTGGCAGTCAGATGGGCGAGTCTGGGTCTGGTGTCTGCCAGGAGAATGTTACCTGCCTGACTGCATTATGCCAACTGTGAAGTTTGGTGGAGAAGGGATAATGGGATGGGGCTGTTTTTCATGGTTTGGGCTAGGTCCCTTATCTCCAGTGAAGAGCACTCGTAAAGCTTCAGCATACCAAGTCATTTTGGACAATGCTATGCTTCTAACTTTGTGGCAACAGTTTGGAGAAGGCCATTTTCTATTCCAACATGACTGTGCCCCAGTGCACAAAGCAAGGACTACAAAGACATGGTTTGATGAGTTCGGTGTGGAAGAACTTGACTGGCCCGCACAGAGCCCTGACCTCAACAACATCAAACACCTTTGGGAACTGGACCGGAGATTGCGAGCCAGGCCTTCTCGTCCAACATCAGTGCCTGACCTCATAACTGATCTACAGAATGAATGGGCACAAATTCCTACAGAAAGAACATCTTGTGGAAATCCTTCCAAGAAGAGTGGATGTTGTTATCGTTGGAAAAGGAGGACCAATACAATGTTATTAAAGTCCCTCTTGGTGTAATGGTCAAGCGTCCGAATACTTTTGTCCATATAGTGTATTTATGGTGATTGTCTCCCACCCCCATCCCCACTGTCCCAACAATAAATATGTATTCAGAGAGTACCAATAGATAACCAATCTGATTGAATCTTCTAAGTAATAAAATATGAATGCATCCAGTCTACCTCTGGCGTTTCCTATACTCAACACCCAGGTCTAGATTAGCGCTCGTCTGCTAGGACGCAGTGAGTGCTATGTCACCAGGTCCCCCTGCATGTGCAAGTTTAACAACAAGTGAACGTTACGTTGAGCTGATCACTTTCATTATATCTTTTTCTCCTACACAGCACTTAGCTGCATGAATCACAGTAGTGTCACTTCACACAATGGCCCCAGAGCTGACACTCTCTAGTCCTGTCTGAAAGTGCCTGTCACTCATTCAGTCTCAGTTGTTTTATGGCCCCCCTCTTGTCCTGATCAAACCTCACAACAGGGTATGTTTCTCTTTTAAATGTTCTGCCTTCTGCCCCATATGATACACACAGGTGGAGTCTCACACATGTTCCTCCAGTGCCTCTTAGAGTATACAACCATATTCCTGCACTCACATTTCATCTCCCGACTCTGCTCTTTCTGTATCTTACCGGATTCCGTGCTTTTTCTGGCTTCGCCCTATCCTGCTACCTGGGGAAGTCTGTTTAACAAGTATTGCATGGGGTAATGGAGTAGCAATATTTCTTTGATAAATTGGAACAAAGACAGTTTTTTTATTGCAGCAATAAGAGCCAATAGCGATCATCACTATCACCGGAGAAAGGGGCTTATTGATAATTAGGCTCCTTATGATGAAGTTTAAAACTTAGGGTGAAGTTTTAAGCTACTCCCTAGTAACAATATGCATTCAGAAATCATACACTCATTCAATGCACTCCTAAGGCTATAAGTTCATTATACCTCCACTAATCTCCCATTATACTCCTGTTCGACCGCGCAAATATCAACAGTTTTTATCCGACTATTTATCGCCAAACAACCATTCTTTTATATCATTATTCTGAGCTGTATTATTAATAACAAAGGGGAGCTTGCATCCAACTTTATAAATACTATAAATAAATGTATTTATGACATTCAAAGAGGTTTTTTTCAAACACATTTGAGAATTTAGACTGAACGCTCCATTTAATAACAAGCAAACAACGTTTTCACTGTGATTCTTTAAAATGAAGTTAAAAGGTTTCTTATAATCTTCATAAAGTTTCATGTATGAAGAGAGATGAATGACTACAATTTGAAAGGACTAATAGCTTCTACATATGAAAATCTGATCTAGAAGAGACATTTAGGATATTGTTAGTGGAATTCACAAACAAAGATGCATCCATTTAGTACTCACTTCTCATAGAAACACTTCTTACCCTCTCCACCCCACCTGCTCTCGTTTACACATATAAAGTGTATAGAAAAAGTTTTCAAATGTCGCAATTCCATTATCTTGCTCTCCATTATTGCTACAATGTCAGTATGGTCTCATTATTTTATGGACGTAACTCGCAGATATTTGCATATAAAATATCTAATGTATAACTCCTCAATACACCCACTGTGTATTAGTATTATTATTATTATTGTTATTGTTTTTATTGTTATTGTTGATTTGTAAGGCACCACAATGATCTTCAGCACTGCGGAGCAGGACATACATTAAACAGGGACATACAAGGTCGACAAAATAAATGCAGACATGGAAACAAAGGCCCTGCTCCTGAGACATTTTACAATCTGGTACTCTATATCTGTATCATTTCTCAATCACACTTACTGGGTCAAAAGGGCACTTACATAGAGTAAGAACGATTGAACATGTTATTTTGTCTGCAAAAATAAAATATGTTTTTGACAACTATTCTGGACAATTTTAAAAAAAAACAAACATGAAAGTAGGCAAAATCCCCCCTTTCCCCCTCGACCATACTTGCCAACTCTGCCGGAATGTCCGGGAGACTCCCGAAATTTGGGTCGGTCTCCTGGACTCCCGGGAGAGCAGGCAAGTCTCCCGCATCCCGCAATTCCCTGGCCAAAATAATGCGATACGCTGTGAATCCAAGACTTCTCCCGTGCTGCCCCCCCTGCACTGGAATGACCTCCCTCGCTCCCTCCGTCTCGCTCCCAATCTGTGCTCCTTCAAACGAGCACTCAAAACTCACTTGTTCCTCAAAGCCTACCAACCTTCCACCTAACCCCCTCATCTCCTCCGCCCATTCTCCCCTCTCTCACCTGGTCCCTTTCTCTCTCCCCCTCTCATCACTGACTCCCTTTTATGTCTGTTTCGTCCACCCTCCCTTAGGATGTAAGCTCCAATGAGCAGGGCCCCTCTTCCCTCCTGTCTCCATACCCATTCTTCTGCTCCGTATTTACTCCATTTGTCTGCCCAGAGTTTCTGAAGTATTGGTACTTTGTGTTTACTGTTCTGTAATGTTTCACCCTGTATGTACTGTTTGTACTATGTACGGCGCTGCGGATACCTTGTGGTGCCTAACAAATAAAGGATAATAATAATAATAATCGCGTCATTTTGGCCCCGCCCCACGACAAAACTTAATTTTCCTACGCCGTACAGTAGGGAAAACAGGACATACATAAAACAAGGACATACAAGGCAGACAAAATAAATGCAGACATGAAAACAAAGGGTATGAAAGACCCTGCTCATTAGAGAGCTTACATTCTAAGTGGAAGAGGGCACAGCTGAAACAGGAGGGGTGAATGTGGCTCAGAGTGGAGACTGGGACAGTTGTGAGGGTGCATTAGTGTGAGTAATATTATCGGGAATCAGGTCAGCTCTATAAAAAGAGATGGGTTTTCAAAGAGCGCCTAAAGATTTGAAGGCTGTGGGAAAGTCTGATTGAGTGTGGTAGGGAATTCCATAAGTGGGGAGCAGCACGGGAGAAGTCTTGTAGGCGTGAGTGAGAGGTGGTTACCAGAGATGAGACAAGGAGCAGGTCAGAGGTAGATCTAAGAGGGTGGGAGGGAGAGTATTCTGATATGAGATTTGAAGTGTATGAAGGGGTGTTGTTGAGGGATTTGTAGGTAAGGGTGAGTAATTTGAATTGGATACTGGAGGACGCAGGGAGCCGGTGTAAGCAATTAGAATGCATTGAATTTTGTCCATATGGGTGTCAGAATATTATATATAAATTATATATATATATATATATATATATATATATATATATATATATATATATATTATATATATATATATATATATATATATATATATATATATATATATATATATATATATATATATATAATGTATGTATATATATAATGTGTGTATATCTGCTCCTGAGGAAGTCCCACGGTGTTGGGACGAAACGCGTTGAGCTACTGTTACTCTATTGGCATCATTTCTGTACCTCATGTGAGTTTATACTGCTTTTTTATTAAAGTGTTATTTTTTACTCTGACATGGCAATTTTTTGTGTTTGTCTGTCCGCCTATGATATTGGCCTGATCGATTATACCATGATGGACTGTTGATCCTGAGCACACATATGCTACTTGTATAACAGGATTTCTGGTACGCAGATTTTTTGTTTTTATTTGGAGGTGTATACCTAATATCAAGCCATTTGGTTGTTGGGCTTCCACTATTGATATTGGTGGAGGATTTATCACAATTGGTGTTTCTTAACACAACTATACTACACTATATGTGCTTTTATATCCACATTGTCATCATCCTGTGGGTGAGGGGGAGGTACTACCTCTGAAGAGGAACTCCTACCATACCACTTGATCCTGGAATCTTTACGGTACGCAGTTTATTACATCGTCCCCATTTCTATCTGATACTACACATTGGGCGCCCTACTTGTTTTCTCTATCAACATATATATATATATATATATATATATATATATATATATATATATATATATAATGTATGTATATATATAATGTGTATATATATATATATATATATATATATATATATATATATTATAAATCTTTATAATTTTTCATCAGCAGCATATTTTATCCAAAAACCCATAGAGACCTATCTAGCCAGTCTCTATACTGCCAATATATACTGTAATACTGTACGGCATCTAACGTACATTTGGGCCCAGCGTGAATCAAATGATAAAATCGCAGCCTCGCTTTCCTGGAGTGGACATTTATCTCCATCCATTACAATGTGTTACATGCCAGCGTGAGACCAGTTTCACATACTTGAGACGTGACTTAAGGAGTTGATAAATTTCTTCTGTCGAGAACAACTTTAATGGAGTAGTGGAAAAAAAAAAATTAACTGACAAATCTTTAAAGACTGCGTTCCAGAGGTTTCATGGAGATGAGATGTTCCTGCTAACAGAGTAAGTGGTGCTCCAATCTATTATACATAGAACAAGCACAGTGCAGTAAAACCCTTCTGAAATATTATAAAAGAATGAGTAACTCAGAAACGATCCTGCTGACTAAAGTTTGAAATCTTGTTTCTTTCAAAATGATATAGATTCTTGGTGATTTAATAAGTCAAAGGTGCAAATACCCCACCGACAAGGTCAAGATTCACTTTTATTTCATTTCAACCTGTGCTTCACGTGAGACTCCATTGTATTTTCTAAGAACCATTTATCTCAACGTTTAATCTACAGGTTTCTTTAAGTAGAAAGATGTCATTGTTTCCCTGCTACAAAAGCGTGCGGTCCAAACAGTGATACATTAAACAACACTGGAATGACGCGCGTTTGTAATTGATTTTCAACTAACAATGATGAACTGGAAGACGTAGACTAAAGGGAGAGAACCTTGGGATTCCAAATAATAAAGTCATGGCTGCCACCACCAAATATTTCCTATGTTATCGCTCCATCGGGGTCACGTCGCACTCTGTGTTTTTGGGAAGTGTTGATCTGTAGTAATGAAAGGCTTTTACATTGTCAAAGTAAGAAAAATATATCTGATAAACTGTATGTCGTTATATTGTATTCAAATACATAGGGCTCTTGTATACCAGTATGCCCAGGCAATGCCAATTCTGCCACCGTGATTTGGTTGCTTGGAAAGGTTACATGGATCCGGGCTTCTAGTAGCAGACTTTTATAACGATATACGGTGTGCTTGCCAGCTAGATAAATGTATACTCAGTTAAAGAACTGTTATAATTAAGTGAGTGCGTCCCAAAAATATAACATGGACAGCAGCTAATTTAAATAATGTCTTGCACTATTCTAATGGAGAGTATATGAAATAGAGGGAGGGGCACAGTTTATAGCAGATTTTCTCAAGAATGGCATATTTGGTCAAAATTCTACATTGTAATTATTCTGTTACCGACCATGGCCTTATCTGTGAGGAGTTTGTATGTTCTCCCTGTGTTTCCGTGGGTTTCCTCCGGGTGCTCCGGTTTCCTCCCACACTCCAAAAACATACTGGTAGGTTAATTGGCTGCTATCAAATTGACCCTAGTCTGTGTGTGTGTGTGTGTGTGTGTGTGTGTGTGTGTTAGGGAATTTAGACTGTAAGCTCCAACGGGGCAGGGACTGATGTGAGTGAGTTCTCTGTACAGCGCTGCGGAATTAGTGGCGCTATATAAATAAATGATGATGATGATGTATAGAGGCACTCTCATGATATCTCTTATATATATCCTAGAACTCAATATATGACTTGATAACTTAATAAATGTTGTCAAAATGATATTACAAAAGCCTTTCCTTTTGTTCTAGGATAATATACAAGGGAATCATGAAAATGATTAAGGTGCCTGTCTCAATGAGGATTGTGCTTTGGTGGATTTGCAATTTTTGTCATACCGATTTGGAATTTAAACAAGGGCATTAATATTTCTCATAAATACCTAGCTTTCTATACTAATAACCTACAACTATTAAACTACTAACTATTATGATTAGCCAGGTGTATATTTTTACTACACTACATAAATATATTAAATTCAGCTGAAGAACCCCTTTATCCCAGAATGAGTTTTCGACAATTTTGACTCATGATGTATCTGGGTCTTGGAATTAGACAGCTATAATAAAACAAATATAGTTGTCTGATGGAGGAGACCTTTAAATGATCTTTGCTTGTGTCTGACCAAATGAACATAACGTATTTAGTGGAACGTAGGTAAGAAAATTATTTTCTCCTGAGTTCACCCTACACGGCTCCAGCCTGTACAGTACACAAATTGTGTATTCTGCAAGTTCCATAATTTTACTGGGGGAACGATGAATCTGATTTGTGTCCGTGCTTTATTTTCTTCCTATATTTTCAGCTCCTGTTACTACCTGTGATGAAAATGCTTTTATGTGCAGCAACAAAGTGTGCATCCTTAAGCAGTTCCTCTGTGACCGCGATGACGATTGTGGAGATGGCTCTGATGAGACCTTGGAATGCGGTAAATAATATTAAAACACAGGAGATTATAATGTATATTTTATACACTGATTTTTGCCATGTACACTTTATTCAATGCATGGAAACAGGTAGATCAATAAGGGCTTATGAGTACAGGATTGATTAATCATTTGTATATATAACTGTTGAAAAAACTAATTTAAAGCAAGTAAAATAATCAGAAACTATGACCAAACACTTGTTTTGTTGACACATTGTGTAACATTTTGCACATTGACTATTTCTCAGAAGGCAATCTACAGAACATTAGTAACAGGGCTGCTATTTATTAATTAATTATGCAACAGAGCAGAAATGTGATTTAAAAATGTATATTTGATCGCTATGATGAGTAACATTATATTTTTCGGGGGTCTTAAATGTGATCCTTACTATCTAAAAGCAGCCACATATTTAATTTCAAAGGCAATCGTTTGGCTCAAAAATGGCAATAATTGAATTTACTTTTTATAATATATATCCATTTCAATGTTAATGTTATGAGAATATTGCCGCTCTGGTATAGCCAACATGTGACTGTAATGTGTGTCCAGTCAACCAATGAGGATTCTTCCAAGTAGTGGTTAGCGAAACTTTCAAAACTGTTCTGTGAAATACTCTCGTTATTCCGTATTTGGTCATAACATTTTGCACATTTCGTTGTCGAAACATGTTCCCAGCCCTGCTTAACTTCACCACACAGCAGAATGAATTAACCTTTTGTTGTCCAAACTCTATTCATAAAATATAAATACAGCAAAATGCAAGGTTGCAATTAAAGTACAGAATGGTGAAGCAAAAGAGAAACTCAGAGATTGTCTAGAGCAGTGGTCCGGGAACAGGGGTAAATTATCCCAAATGGGGTAAAAATTTAATTCCTGGGGGTAATGCTGCCGATTCACATGCTGTCAGTTGGATTGTAGACCCCTTAAAATGTGATATTGCTGTTGTACCAGAAGAGCCTCAAGGGTTGGCAGAGGTACTTCTTGAGCTTTGATGCAATAATGAAGCACCTATTGCATTTGAAAACAAAGCAGATCTGTCATATGTTTGGATGTCAACAGCTGCAAAGGCATTCAAAATTGTACATGAGGAGGCAGTCAAAAAGTTGCTGCCTTTTGCAACAACCTACCTTTGCGAACAAGGATTTTCCACTCTAAAGAACATAAAAACAAAGCAGAGAAATAGATTGGACACTGAAGACTGTATCCAAATTGCTCTGACATCAAAATGCCCCAATATTGATGCGCTCGTATCAAAAATGAAGCAACATCATTTCTCCAAAACATAAGTTTTGAAATTGAAGCTTTCAAAGAAATTTTGAATAGATTCAATAAAATTTTGAATTCCGATAATTAATCATATTAGATTTCCTTCCTTTCAAATCAAGGTGGTAACATCGGTGTATCTATATATATTTGGGGGTAAAAGGTCAAAAAGTTCCCTGACCCCTGGTCTAGAGACTCTAGACGGAACTTACCTCTGGTCTATTCTGCTGAAAAAATCTGTTCAAGTGAAATGTTGCAGGGACTTTGGTCATCTTTCCTTCCCAATAATCATTTAGCTGCTGTGTGGGTACAGACATTTACTAAATGTACTAGCTAATAAACTAAATTTATTGGAAGGTGGAGAACCGTGAATGATAAAACAGAGCTAATACCTGCAGGTTATAAGCTCACTACAATATAACAGCTTGTACAGACATGAGAGATTGGCAGCTCACAGTTTGTCACTTATTTTGGGCGCTGTATGTGGTCTAAATCACCGGGTAGCATGATTGGGACTAGCGTTTGCTTCTTATAAATCTATGTTTGTAAGATCACATATAATATTTCAGGTATTTGGTTTGAGGGAAGCTTAACATTTAGATCTTTGCTCCTTTCAAGTCCAAATCGATCACCTCCCGTCAACATCTCCAGTTGTTTCTGAACTGTTACTGAATATGTTTTAAGAGAAAACTCAGAATTTATTTTCTTGATAAACCCTGTACTGTTATAATCTAACAAAAACAAAAGCTGTCCTAAAAATTTGTTTCTTTAAATGGTTTCTATGTAAAACAAAACTAAGTATTCTTAGTATAAATTTTTTAACTAAGCAAAAGTAAAATTACTATATATTTATTGTGAACACAAATGTTTACTGTAAACAGAAATGAATGTTCAAACAAATGCTATAATAATGTCCTGCTTACCTTTAGTTTCTCAAGATCTCACTGATTGAATCTATGATTATCACATAGGCAAACAAAAAATTAGGCGGTTTAACGCTGTGTCAACGATCAATATGTAAATGTAGGAATAATAGATAAAGGGGATGTGTGGTTTCTTATATAATTTTATTGCATTTTACCAGCCATGTCAGGCTTCAGACCCCCTGACCATTATAATAGCTCATCCAAATGCGGGAATGTTATGTTATTTTAGCAGAAAACATTGACTTTGATGATGATGGTGATGATGATGTTCCAAATGCAATTATGGAGACTCAGTCATTCTAATGTAGCTGCATCCTATCCATAGATTTCTAAGGAAATTATTATCCCAGAATGTTTTCTAGTTGGGCACCACAGCAGGGCGATAACATGAATGGCAGCTCCCATTTAAAAAGCAATATAGGTCTACATTCCAGGTGAATGTGGCAATGAAGGATGTAGACTCTCACATTCTAAATGGAATAGTTGTTTTCTTTGACTTACTGTACAACCCATTTATACTACATATAAGAAGGGCTTTAATAGATTTAGCATTTTTTTGCAGAACGGTGGCTCAGTGGTTAGCACTTCTGCCTCACAGCACTGGGGTCATGAGTTCAATTCCCTACCATGACTTTATCTGTGTAGAGTTTGCATGTTCTCCCCGTGTTTGCGTGGGTTTCCTTCGGGTGCTCCGGTTTCCTCCCACACTCCAAAAAAACATACTGGTAGCAGGCCCGGCGCTCCCATTAGGCAAGGTTAGGCACTTGCCTAGGGCGCCGGGCTCTGGAGGGCGCCTGGAGGGCGCCACAGAATAATAAAAGACTTTAAAACTGTGCGGCGACCGCTGACCATACCTGTCAAGGTCGCCGCACAGCATCAGATGCACGGGGAGGAGGGGAAGAGGCTATTTTGTCACCACCGCCGCCTCTCTGCTCCGTCTCCTCCCCTCCACTTGCTAATGTCAGTGAGTGGAGGGGAGGAGACGGAGCAGAGAGGCGGCGGTGGTGAGACAAGGTAAGGAGAGGAGGGAGGAGGGCGGCGATTTCTGCGGGGGGGGGGGGGGCGGCGATTTTTGCGGGGGGGGGGGGCGCAGCTTTTTTAAAAATGCCTAGGGCGCCGTGGACCCTAGCA
Organism: Mixophyes fleayi; assembly: GCF_038048845.1. NCBI lineage: Eukaryota > Metazoa > Chordata > Amphibia > Anura > Limnodynastidae > Mixophyes > Mixophyes fleayi. The sequence goes on from NC_134408.1 coordinate 141,053,145, forward strand.
CCGGCCCTGACTGGTAGGTTAATTGGCTGCTAACAAATTGACCCTAGTCTGTGTATTTTAGGGAATTTAGACTGTAAGCTCCAATGGGGCAGGGACTGATGTGAGTGAGTTCTCTGTACAGCGCTGCGGAATTAGTGGCGCTATATAAATGATGATGATGATGATGATGCTACAGCAATGTATTCTTTACAATTAACTCAAACTTCCTGAGCATCTTCATACAAAGACCTGTCACATGATAGCATAGATTGTATGCTTCAGTATTTAGTCATGGAGCACCATTCACTACAACTTCCTTTGACTTTTGTTTTGCTCTTATTCCCTTATGCTCTTATATTCATGGTTTATATATAAAAAAAAAATTATATTATATCGCTACTACACTTGTATTTCAGATTACCGTCAATGTGCCCCTGATGAGTTTATCTGTGCTGATGGACGATGCTTGCTTAATTTTCACTGGCAGTGCGATGGGGACTTTGATTGTCCAGATGGCTCGGATGAAGCTCCACTGAACAGAAAGTGTTTGAGTGCAGGTATAAAACTCTTGTTTGTCTTATGATAAGTGTGGACAGTTGTATGAAATCTGTCATCAGTTCTGTTTTCCGGTTGTATGAAAGCTGCACGTTCTGCACTTTGAGGAATCAGTGATGAGTGCAGACCATGGGCAGAGCCCGTTAATCTCGTCAAGGGAACTTCACGTTGTGATACATTAGTTTGCACACTCGTCTGTCCGCGTAAGGCAGGAGCAACCACATGAGTTATTGGGTACTTAAAAGCCTTGTGGGGTTCAACATCACAAACAAGGTCACCACATTCATACCTACATTGTCTAGGGCCGAAGTGAGTGTTTTGTTGTACTTGCAAAAGTAACAATGCGTTTTAAAACTGTTACTGTTCTTACAGTAATTCTAAGCCGGATTTCAGCTCGCAGCTCCCTGACCTGCGAGAGGAAAGCCGGCGTTAAAGGTACCGTAATAACGGTAATTTCAGGCACTATTACCGTAACGGTAATAGTTTTAACGCAAGTAACACGGATAATTGAATTCCCCCCTTAATCATTGGTAAAACCGTTAACGATATCTCATCGGGAGAAATTTTCTGTGGTGTGTACCCAGCCTTAGGTCTCACTGTGGGTTTGGGTACAGTCTAGAAACGTTTAACAATCAAGTATAACGTGAAGCTAAATTTTGACTCCACCTTCCCAGAATCCTGCAGACAACTTATAATATTTGTTGGATTCTAAATGCTACTAATCATAAAGTCTGCACAGGAACCAAACACTCTTCTTTAAATGAACACTGCCAACACTACAACTTAATGAGTTCATGTATGTTTAGATGAGGAAGTGTGTGTTTATCTCTGACGCTTTTATACAACTGACATTATTTTCTCCTGTTTCATGACAATTTGCTTTGAAAAGCTTGATCGTTAATACATAACAAATGCTAAGGGAAGCGTTTCAGATGGGTAATTTGCTCTTTTTAGTTCTTTTAATGTCTGTACACCATAGAATGTTTGTAGAGAACAACAATTAGCCGACAGCAATGTAGTTTAGCAGTTCTTCGGCGGAAAGTGAACCCCAATTTAAAGCTGCTATGCAGAAAGCAAGATGGAAATTGTTATTACGTTAATAATCAGACGTTATGATTTTGCTTCATGCTGCTGCAGAATTCTGAATGCTAATGTTGGTAGTTTTTAGACTTGTTCTGTTCTTTATTTCCAGAACAGTCATGCAATAGCTCATCTTTTATGTGTAAAAATGGGAAGTGCGTACCCGAGGGAGTTCTTTGTGACACAACGGATGACTGTGGAGATGGATCTGATGAGAGAGGCTGCCATTTAAATGAATGTTTAAGTAAAAGAGTCAGTGGTTGTTCCCAAGATTGCCAAGATCTCCCGGTTGGATACAAGGTTAGTAGTCAATATTTATAAGATTATGTTTGAAGAACACGTACGGATGAATTATTCATGGAATTAATTTGCTTTCGGTGAAGCCGTTGTCCTTTTTATCTTATGGGCGTGTAAGCAGGAGTACGCAATGTGAAATCTTTCCGTGAAATCTTTCAAGTGTATTGGTTATCTTACATATGCCAGTTCTGAGAGCAATATTGTATTTTATGTTGGGCTGTCCCTGAGACTCCGCGATCTCACAGCAGCCGCCAGGTTAGATTGCTGATTGTACTGGCTAAGAAAATGTGCGCCCTCTAGTGGTTCAGTCTTCATTTACAGCCTATATTCTAAAAAAAATAATCAATAACTAAAAATTCTAGGTTAAAGTCTAAGATACCGGACAGTTTTATGCCATGTGGAGAAACAATGGGGTATATTTACTAAACTGCGGATATGAACAGATGGATATGTTGCCTATAGCAACCAATCAGATTCTCGTTATAATTTATTTAGTACATTTTACAATATGACAGCTAGAATATGATTGGTTGCTATAGGCAACAACTCTGCTTTGTCAAAGCCGCAGTTTAGTAATTATACCCCAATGACTCTCTTCTTCTCCCATCATTCAATGCTAAACATTCGCCCCTTGTTTCTATGTAAACATGAAGAAGACACAGTGTAAACCTGGGATCGAGGTCAGAAGTATTTATTTGCATTGACCTGGTATATGATTCAGAGCCACTTTTTAGATACAATTGAATCCAGTGCACAGAGTAGGACAGAGTTATGTCAGATACCATGGGAATTGATGTAAACAAACACTGCTTGCCGAAATTTAGAGGCGAACGCTAGAGAAAACATGGCATGTAGTAAAAGTTGCAGGAGAGTCTGTACAAGCAATAAATAAAAGTAAAGCAAGAAAAAGTGCAGCATCTTTCTAGATTCAAGTTTAATCCAGGGATATACCTAATTTCAATACGAGTTTTTGTATGCAGTAGGGAACAGAGGAAAGTATCTGTGTATATCCTAATTGTACCCTATTTTCAAGGTGATAACATTGACATATATCAATAATATAGTCTCAGACATTGTGGACAGATTCCGAAATAACTCCAACATAAATTCTAGTATCTTCCCATCAGGTGACTTTCAAAATGTCCCATCACATCAGTGCAGGGTAACAGCTGGTTTGTGGGCAGGTAACCTTGCCAAACTGTAGCGTTATTATAACACGTTAATCTCCACCTCCTCCTCCACAGACCTGTGGGATGGTTCAGTGCAGTTGCAGATTGAAGTCTTTTCAGAGCTTGATAACATCCACCTCTTTCCCACACAGGTGTCTTCTCATGTTCACCATTAATTGGTTCCTAGTTTTCAGTTGGGTCATTGTAGATACTCAGTAAAAGAGCATACCCCATAGTGTAGTGTGTGTGTATGTATGTATATATATATATATATATATATATATATATATATATATATATATGTGTGTGTGTGTGTAACACAACGTACATGAATACAGAATCTGTCCGCAAGCCTCACATATAGGTGACAAGTAGACAAGACATCAATGTGGTGTTGAGGCTCAGTGATCAGGGATACAGTGAAGATAATTAGACTTTCTCTCTTTCTACTCTCGGACTACACGGTTGATACAGGCTTCTGGTGCATGTATAGGATTTCCTACACGTTTCATACACTGGTAGGTCCTTCATCAAGGAGATGGAGATTAACATGCTGTACTAATATTACTGTTTGGTAATATGTATAAGTTTGCACTGCTGTCCGCAAGGTGCAAAGTGGTATCATGCGCTGATTTGATGTAAAATTTCAAAGGTCATCTGTTAGGAAGAAACTTGTATCGACACTGGAGGGTTTTCTGAATCTGCCCTCTATGCTTGAAATTATATTGCTGATGTATGTTATTGATAACACCTGTAACCTAAATCACCAATGCAATATGTATATATTCTTAAAGTGTTTAAAGTCATCTGAAAGTTTAGAGGGAAAATTTTCCGTTCTTATCATCAAGTGTAACGCTTCTGACACCCGACAGACATCTGTCACAGACAGGTTCTTACTTGAAATAAATGGTGTTTTATTGTTCACATCACAATAAAACAGTAGGATGACACTAGGCAACCTATCTCTGAATAGTCCCAGTTTCCCTCTCTGGTCACCGGCCACTTGCTGGCGTTGGTCGCAATGCATAGTAGCACAAACCCGGTTTTTATACTTGCGGCTCCTCTCACAGCCGTAGCTTTATGGACAGACAACACTCCCACCTTGTCTTTAAAAAGGAGTTCCCTGCAGGTGTGCTGTAATTCCTCTTCACTGCAGACACACCCTGTGAACTTTGCTGTTAGCTGTGGAAAAGATACTTTCAAAGCATGTAAGTTAAATCACACTTTACACTTTTACTTTGTCACACTTGTCTTACACCTGTATACCTTAACCTAGGTGCACTGCTAGACCTGTGTGTAACCCTGCCGGCAGCCTTTACCTGCAGACTGTCAGCTGAATAGCTGGTTCCTCTCTTAGAGGCCTGTGTCTAATCACTTCCTTTGTCACACAAGATACAGTAGTTAGCACAGAATTTGAGGGGGGTATTTAATTGTTAGCGTTAACGAAAAAAAACGAGCGCTCAAAAAATATTACCGTTTATATAGTAATATTGCACGCGAAAAGCGTTAATACGGTAGTTTACTCGGAAATTCCGCGAGTAATTACCGTATTAACGCTAAGATTTTTTGAGCGCTCGTTTTTTTCCGTTAAGGCTAACAATTGAATACCCCCCAAAAGAGTGTTTACTAAAATAAAGAACAAAATGACAGTGAAGATTGAATTGTCCTGTTTGGTTGTGCGCTGGAGCAGAGCATTTACTTGTAGCAAAACAAAAAACTTCAACTCTGCACAACAGCAACAAATCCTTTAATAGTCACTTACAATAATTCGTTCCTAAAGCATTTACTTGCACCTTCTCTCCCCATCTCCCAATAGACTGAATTGTTGCTGTTAAAGGCTACTTCATGTTCTGAAGCGTTGATTCACTCTGTAACCTGTTGAGAAAAGATCAAAATGATGATGATAACCTGAAAGAAATCATTCAAAGTCACAGCAGATCTTTGTGTCGGTTGTAGTTTTCAGTTTGCCGAAGGCAGTTTCTGATTTGTGCTGGAGAGTCACATTGCGTGAGTTGGAAGATAAACTCATCCAGTTTGTTAGATATTTTTCCTACTCGTTCATAAATAAAACTATCAAAATTGCCACTTGTCACCCACTGGCTCCACAGCGTGGAGGCGGCCATTGTGAGGGGAGAGCAACAGGACCTCTCTATGTCAGGCAATTTTATATTGATTTAAAAGTTCAACAAATGTTCACAAGATGTGCGTAAAGCATTCACTAGTGCGTCTCAAACCATCCCTGCAGTCTCCCAGCAGCCTATCGTACAAAAGCCTTAGAAAAACAAATCACTTACATCCCCTGAAAGACATAATTCATGAAAGCACAATTCACTTTTCACAACACATCCAAGTTTCAGTTCTTTTTAATACATGTTTACTAAACATTTTTAAACAAATGTGTAACAAACTTGTTGGATTTACATTATATATTATTATTATGTCTTATTATAAAATATTGAGCAAATGTATTTCTTAGAATTTAACAGTGTGTTCTTAATTCCTCACCGTTGGCCATTTCCAGGTCAATGGAATTTATAAAATTGTAGCACTTTGGTGCAGAGAAAGGTCATATCGGCTGTATGATGCCCAATCAACATGGTTAGGAACAGGTTGTGTGGCATTTTGGAAGACTCTACATTTATTTGAATGTACAGTATGCCAAATGCACATTGTGCTAGTTGGCGCTAGCGGCATTGGAGGTATGTGAAGACCGTCCTAGCAACTGCAAGTGATCTTTTAGGATAAGGCTGTATTATACTTTGTGATAAACAGGAATATCTGTTGGTCAAAAACGCAAAAGGAAAGGGTATCACTCCATCCACCCATTGGTGTCATAATCTCCAACACTGTCATTGGCTTCTTCATCATTAGTGATAATATTCTAAGGACTGTCAGTAATTACTGCTAACTATATCACACACTCTAACACAGATCACTGTAACGATGATCACTATAGCGCAGATCACTATAACACTGATCACTATAACACTGATCACTATAACGCTGATCACTATAACGCTGATCACTATAACACTGATCACTATAACACTGATCACTATATCACTATAGCGCAGATCACTATAACACTGATCACTATAACACTGATCACTATAACGCAGATCACTATAACACTGATCACTATAACGCTGATCACTATAACGCTGATCACTATAACACTGATCACTATATCACTATAGCGCAGATCACTATAGCGCAGATCACTATAACACTGATCACTATAACACTGATCACTATAACACTGATCACTATAACACTGATCACTATAACACTGATCACTATATAACACTGTTTACTATTATACAACACATTATAACACTGATCACTATAACACTTATCACTATAACACTAATTACTATTATACAGCACACAATAACACTGATCTCTATAACACAGATCTCTATAACACAGATCACTATAACACAGATCACTATAACACTGATCACTATAACACTAATCACTATTATACAGCACACAATAACACTGATCACCATAATACAGATCACTATAATACAGATCACTATAACACAGCTTGCTATAGAACAAGACATTTTGCTTGTGGGAAAGCTATCTTTAGACTTTTTTATATGTTATTTTGTTTATTTTATTTTTAATTTGCCCCTCACGATTCCAGGAAACAACCCTGATAATTATGAATTGCAACTGTAATGTAAAATATTAAAAGTAAGAGCAAAATGCAGTTTGATTGCCCACATGTCTCACACAAGCTCATGTCAGAGTATCGCTGGTTTAGCTATAAAGATTCAGTATGCAGAAATTAAATGATAAAACCCTATTACTGGTCTAGCTCACAGCACAGACTGCAGACTCAGACAGACCTAACTAAGGACGTTGTAAACCAGACATGATGGATCCACACAGCTAAAACAAGTCCGCTGCATTCATTCTATCTTATAAAATCTACTTAACATAAAGTGAACGCTGTACAAAGCAGCTTTTCCCACCAGTTGAGGAATAATCCAGGTAATGTTAAGCAGGTTGTTAGTTTGTATTTATGAATGTATTATTTATTAGCATATACTGTACAGTTCCTCTTGTAAATATAACATAATCTAGTTTTTGGATCCACCTTAAAACATATACAATGGAAACAGGGAAACAGCTATTCAAATTCGACTTACTGACACTTCATCTATCTAGTTTATTGACCATTATTATAATTATTACTTTTTTTTTTAAGTGAGTAGAACTGAGAGCCAAAGTCCACCGTGTGTGTGTGATCTGTCTATCTGGGTCATGATTGGCGGCCTCTAGGAGATTTTAATGGTAAATTGCTGTGATAGGTGATTTTATCGACGATAGAAAGTCTTATGCCAGATTATAATAAATAAATATCGGATTGTGTTATAATAGTATTCTGTCACCTAGACATAGGGAAGCCAGCTTGTGACCTGACCCAAAAATAATAGACTGTGACCAACCAATGTTCCAGAAGCTGGTGACATCACAGAGCGCCCCCCACAGTGCTTGGACCAGGGGTGGGCAACAGTTTTCGGTGTCCCAGGAAGTGAACCATTGCCCCACAAAAGGGCTGCACTTTGCAGGAGGGCATAAAAGCAGAACTCCTGAGGTCTGTGTGCACATCAGTGGCCTCAGGAGTTAGGGGCGAATCCAGCTAAATAGTGCACGTTAGCACCTGGACAAACCGTGTTACATTAGCTGCAAATGCAATTTTGTTGACATGTAGGGAAAAGACCGGCTGCTTTTGCATGTAGCTCACAAACCCATTGGGCAGCTTTATTTTCACACTGCAATTTAGAGTTGATCCAGGACATTCACCCCTCTCAACTCTAAATCTATCCACACATTTACAATGTGAGTCCCTCTCCCCGCTCTGCAGTACAGCACAGTATTGCTGAGGTACAAATGTGCACTTTCCAGATGGCTTTATTTTTACTTCTAAATGAGGACCAAGGAGCCAGCAAGATGTGGTTGTGAGGGTCACATGCGTCTCTGGGCCATCTTTTTTGTTGTAGACAAGTGTGTGGCACAGTGGTTAGCATTGCTCATTACTGTGTCACAGTGCTTTACCCACTATATATATATATATATATATATATATATATATATATATATATGTGTGTGTGTGTGTGTGTACAGGTAGGTTACACAGATTAAATAATAAAATAAATAATATTAATGTGATTACACAGGTTTCTATCTACAAAAGTAATCGCAGACAGTAACAACAAGGGGCTTTTATATATATCTATGTGTTTTCCCCACAGTGTAAATGCTGGCCAGGATTTCGATTAAAGAATGACGGGAAGACATGCGTAGACATTGATGAATGTTCCTACGGATTTCCCTGTAGCCAGCAATGCATCAATACATACGGGACGTACAAGTGTTTGTGTTCAGACGGGTATGAGATACACCCTGAAAATCAAAATGGCTGCAAATCTCTCTCAGGTATCACCATGGAACTTATGTACTGACATATGATGAGTGATGTGAGGACAGATTAAGTGCTGCTATATGTTAGGCTGGGAATTATCAAGGTGATTTTAGTATTTTTTTAGTCCCTCAGAGATCTGTTTATGATACCAACAAAAGTTTATGTTGAATAGAAAATCTGAAGCCTTGTGAATTGATGTTTCCTTCAATCCAGCTGTACATTATCCAGTCATGGCCAATTACAGGACCTTAGGATATAGTGACTTATTAATGTGTACAGTGGAGGAAGCTATTTTATGAGCTCCTCCAATATTCAGCCAATGTATTCGCTCGGAGTTAGTGACATCACTGAGTGATGTCATAAGTTCCTAGTGGACCGATAGGCTGCATCTTAAAGAATATTCATTCAGCTCTCAAAATGGCCGACTCCTCTGTTTATAGGCGATGGCTACACTTTTAAATGCTTTGCTGGGTGCAGAGAGATTGCGAATGATGCTGTTAACATCACTCCAGTGAGCTATTGTTATGATAACACTGGACAATGGATGGAAAATCTCCAGTTGATCTTAACATAATCTCATCGACGAACATGCGTGATGCAGTCTGGAACTGGGATGCAAATGGATTTTCCAACCATTTATTGCTCTAATCTGAATTTATCAACAGTGGAGATGTCTGAAATGGTTTCAGAGCTTTAGCGAGTGCATAGTTGTCAACATATCCACACAGATTACAGAGGTACTTTGTCTTGTAGGTGTATATAGAACACAAACATAACCCCAAACATGACCTGAGCAGTAATGGATTAGAAACTCCTTGTGTCAGGTCAAGAAACGTACTCTCTGACTCACAATGAAGTTATTTGGATTTACATTACTGACAGCTGCAAAACTCCTGATCTTTTATTTATGTGATAATGTATTGAAAGCTGGATACCCTTGTTACATGGTACAGATAGAGAGAGTTACGTTTTATGTACAGAAGAGAAGCCACAGATCAGCAGCACTCAACGCACAATCATTGCTGTATATAAATATTCATGAACTATATGTTTAAGAAATCATTGTGTCTTGTGTGTGTTCTGTTTAATGGCAAAAATGAAATGTAACATTTTGTTTGAGTTTAGCGGAAGATCCTTTCCTCCTTCTGGCTGATCACCACGAAATACGAAGGATGAGCACCGACGGATCGAACTACACAATGCTAAAACAGGTTAGAGGTTTAGCGATATCGATATTTGTGATGATGAAATAGGAAGAGTGGGTTAACATGCAGGTTTTAGTTTGTGCGTTTTGGGACCGCAATCCAAGAATCTGATACATTGTATCTTATACATTATCCTAAGCATATCTTGCAAGGATGGGTCTTATATAGCTGCAAAAATTAGGAACAGATCATTGTCAGGTGTTATCTGTGGCCTAAAGCAACAGGAGATTCTGCTCTCACTGTTGTTCAGTGACATTAATAAGCCCAGAGATTCATAGTGCAGAAATATAGGTTCGAAGTTGAATTATACATAATACATGAATGGTATAAATAAGATATGTTTGTAGTACAAGAGTGCTGGGAATACTTATATAACCAGCTGTGATTCTTCATTGACTAGTTATGTCAGAGAGTGACAAAAATAATATCATCTCCCACTATGGTGGCCACGTTAGGACATACCTCATCCATGCCAGAGAGCTTCACATTTGTTCAACAATACTTACAGCTTGTCTACTTCATTCCATAGAAGTTGTCTCAGCCACACATTGTATTGGTCCTAGCTGAACCAGCGCAAAACCTGCACCTTCCCTGTCTCTTCCCTCCACATCCAGCAATATCATCTCCCACTATGGTGGCCACGTTAGGACATACCTCATCCATGCAAAAGAGCTTCACATTTGTTCAACAATACTTACAGCTTCTCTGCTTCATTCCACAGAAGTTGTCTCAGCCACACATTGTATTGGTCCTAACTGAACCAGCACAAACCTGCCCCTTCCCTGTCTCACCCCTCCACATTTAGTAATAGAGCTCATATAGGGTCACAGAAGTCCTCAGTGACTTCTTCTACCCTTATATTTTGCAGTAGATAGCGCATTATCCCAAATATCTTATCTTTAATGTACTGTCTTCTCCAGATAATGATTATGTATTTTTACAATCGGTAATTCTTCAAAACTTTAACAAATGCAGTTAAAGTTGTATCAATCATATTTCATTAATCAGAATAAGGTATTAATACCTATTGAAACTGACTCACTTAACTTGTCTAAATATATATTTAAAACATACCAGTAAATAATAATTTTTTTCTGGATTTATCCTAAGCATTGATCTCTATGAAACACCCATGAGTGCTTGATGGTATCAGTCACATATATGTCAAATATTTTCTGCCCTGTCATTGATTGGCAGTTTAACAACATTATAGGAATCTTTTCTTTTCTTTGTCAGGGATTAAACAATGCAATTGCGATGGACTTTGATTACAGAGAAGAGGTTGTCTATTGGATCGATTCCAGCAGATCTAACGGAAGTCGGGTTAATCAGATGTTTGTGAACGGCAGCGATGTGAAGGTATTACACCACACAAAGGTGTTATTGTGTAAGGGATTGCGTGTATGTGTTGTGTACTGCGGAGGCAGCCTGCTGTCTTGTGCAGTATCCAAGAGAAACTACTGAGATCTGAGGCACGAGGCACAGAGTAGAGGCATGTGCTGCTATTGATGGGCTACATACTCACGGATATTAGATTAGACCAATCACGGGTTGCCACCACTCTGATGTGCTCACGTTAATATTAGTGTGACAGCTGCCCTCACAACTCTGTTCTATATCAGTTTTGTGATCCCCCAGGTAATAGTGTATACTTGTTAAGCTTGTGGTTAAAATATAAAGTGTATGCAATTGTCGCAACTTACTGCATTTAGGAATTGCAACATATTCATATTATTGATCCCTCATCATCATCATCATCAGCTATTTATATAGCGCCACTAATTCTTCAGCGCTGTGCAGAGCTCATTCACATCAGTCCCTACCCCATTGGAGCTTACAATCTAAATCCCCAAACATACACACATACACACACACACAGACAGAGACTAGGGTGAATTTGATAGCAGCCAATTGACCTACTAGTATGTTTTTGGATTGTGGGAGGAAACCGGAGCACCCGGAGGAAACCCACGCATACACGGGGAGAACACACAAACTCCACACAGATAAGACTATGGTCGGAAATTGAACTCATGACCCCAGTGCTGTGAAACAGAAGTGCTAACTACTGAGCCACTGTGTTGCCCTCCTACATCTATTGGAGCAAACCATATAAAGTGCACAATTGCCCCGCAGAGCATAGCAACCAATGAGGTTATGTAATTGTTATAGTGCTTTTAGGAAAATGAAAGCAAACAGCAGATTGGTTGCCGTGGGTTACAGCACCTCTGGGCACACACACTGTGTGACATGAGTCCGTAAATTTTATTTGAACTTAATCAGCGTCTTGAAGGAGCATGAAACTACGGAGAGTTGTTCATGGAGTCTTATAATCTTATTAATTAAAAACAATATTCAATATATATAAATATATTTAAAACAAGGAAAAACATATTTCATCTATCTCCTCTATTGAAGATTGTGCTATAATATGACTAATGACATCTTCGGTAATTAAGGTGTCTCTCTTCTAGGTGGTGCATAACACAGCCATACCCAATGCACTTGCTGTGGATTGGATTGGGAAGAATCTGTACTGGTTTGATACCGAGAAGCGGGTTATCGAAGTGTCCAAGCTTAACGGCTTGTATCCTACCATTCTGGTCAGCAAAAGGATTAAATTCCCGAGAGATTTGTCTCTGGATCCACAAACTAGGTATTGTCCCATACTGTCCGACATGTAAAATATTCAGTAAATTGTTATGTACAGTGGAATTCCAAAAGCACTTTTATATTCAATTGGAATGAATGAGAAAAGAGATGTCAGAATGTTATTTCATTGACTGTTGCATTTCAAAGTAAAACCCTTTCAAACATGTCATGTGATACAACAATGGAACTTTGGAACTAAATTGGAATGGAATGGAACTAAATTACAAACCGATGGTCACCATTGAGTGAAATATTCAAAGACAAATTGTGCATTTGATCTTTTAGTAACTCTTATAAACGTTTTTAAACACTCTCTGAAAATCCAGCTTGTAAAACAAGAACTCATCACGTTTTGAGTTATGAACAAGTTTTTTTTATTTAAATGTACCTGCTGCTGTCACACAGCGGAGCATTTTATGGGCTGGACCAAAACTCAAGAAGTTGCAGCCAAACCAACGCACAGCAGAAACACTAAAACATACTGTGGTTTCCAGGGGTGCAAATTTGGCAAAAATATCTATCAGTAACAAAAATAAAAAAACTTATTTAGTTTTCAGTTCTGTATTATCGGTAAGAATACTCTATGTGAATTATATAGCATGTTCCACTGCAATGTACAGTGAAATTATTTACAGATGGTCAGGAGCTAAAAACAATTAAAACAAAATAACTGTATTGTGGGGGGAAAAAAAAATCTGCTTTTAGGATTGTTTAACACATTAAACAGCCTGTAGCATGCAAAGTAAATAAACCATATGTGAATGGTGTTTGGAGCCAGTTGTTTTAAACGACACAGCGGTGTAATAATAAAACGTGAGCCTCATACTGTACACCTCCATGTAGTATGAATGGAGAACTCCTGTAAACATGCTGTTTATTACCTCTGTGTAGATATTTGTACTGGATAGACTGCTGTGAACATCCACATATTGGCCGCGTTGGGATGGATGGAGCCAATCAAAGCGTCGTCATAGAAACGATGATTTCTAGACCGTCAGCCTTGACCATAGATTATGTCAACAAACGAGTCTACTGGGCCGATGAGAATCATATTGAATTCTCAGACATGAATGGATTTCATCGCCACAAAGGTTAGTTTACAGCTGAACGAGACGAATAGTTTTTATTGCATGTTTTTTTAGCTGGATTTGGAAATCTTCTCTTCTACATAATGTAAAGTTAATATTTGAGGGCAAAAAGGAAAAAAAATAAAGAAAATGATAGAAAGGGGGGACAGAGACATTAAGAGGTTTGTTTTTATAGACAGGCTGACGTGATGAGAGCGGTTACACGTGACTTCAGTCTTGTCGGCCATTTTGTTTTTTACACCTATCCGACTTTGCCTCAAGTAACTGAGAGGCTATTGGTCTGCCTGACTAACATGTGACTGAATGTTTGTCATGTGGGTTGAAAAAGGTGGTTTGATCCCATCAGAATGTTTCAGGCTCCGATTGCCCGCTGGGCTTACAGTGTTTGCTTGTCCGATCTGCCAATGGTATAGCATCCAGTCAACGAATTCAAGAATACATGGTACAAACATACTGTGTGGACTCTAAATAATATCTAAACTACTTACATTGTGGCAAAATAGATTGATTGGTTCAGATTGTTTATTCCCGCTATATATATATATATATATATATATATATATATATATATATTATCTTCTTTATGTGGGTGTCTGAGGTGTAAAAGATTGGACAAACAGGTTGGACCAGTACAAGCTTTTTCAAATCTTCACAACATGCTTGTAGAGAAGTCCAATGCTTGAAAGGTTGTTATTGATTTGTACCTAAACATACACATTTTTATAAAATATTCCTGCAATTTCATCAAAGTTAAGTTGCTTTGATCCCACTGTTGTTTAAAGGAGTTAGCTGCATTTATGAAAGTGGAAGTAGTCTTGGGATTTATAATAAAACTGGGTTACAAATCTAAAACGTATTTCACCTACGTTCCTGAATTTATATGGGGTATGAATCTGCTTACTGCGAATTGTATATTCTTTTTGTAGCAATACCGTAGGGGTACACATGTATCCAACTAAAATAAATTCATTTTAAAGTGAACCTTTGGTTTGTACATCAATAATATTACTAGTGCCTACAAAATGTAGTTTGTTTCAAACCACAAAATAACTGCCCCCACTTTGTGAAAGCCATAGGTACACTTTCCAACAGTACAGTTTTAATATTTAGGAATGTTTTTTTATTCAACGTTTCCATCAAACCTAAAGACATTGATCAGCTAGAGGAACACACACCTTCTGAACTGATAATTCCGACACAAAAGTTTCAATTTCTTCTCCCTTTACTTAGTGATTTGCAGGGAGCCACTTTTTCACTCAAAGAACATCAGGTGTTCTACTTTCAGTCTACATTACTTTCCTTCTTGTCCTTTGTCAATCAGATATCATGTCACTGACTATTGTGTCATTTTAAGACCTTTGCGGGTGCCGTCCTCTTCTGTCCGAGATCAGTGAAAGGAGTTTTAGCTGCAAGCCGAATATATTCAGTTGTGAAATGGCTTTACCGACAGTCAGATTACTTTCTTCGCTCTTCCCTCTGAAAATCACCAATTGACAAGTTCCTACTTAAATTCCTAAAAGAAACATTATCTTATAACTGACTGTCTGGCACAGTGTGAATTTATTACAGAGTTACTCAAAAGATTGTCCGAACCAATGTTTCTTATTTAAAAAGTCAACAACCTATAGTTGCAGTGCTTGGCTTGAATGTTTTGAGCAGACATATATTATATATATATATATATATATATATATAAAAAACAAAATAAGCGGGAGGGGGCGCCACATAGTATAATACTGTATGTAACAATACAGAATGTTGTGCCAAAAAGCAAAATAGAAGTCACCACGTGAGTACAGACACACAGATGTTGGGTGAATCAATAGAGAGGGTGCACTCTGAAGTACCAGCACCAAGTCAATATAATATGCGTACCAGATATATAAACTTTGGGGCTTATCTGTAAAAGTGGCTGGTAACTTCCTGCGTCAACAAGAGCTCAGGTTCCCATTCAGAACAATGGGATGCTTCACACAGCGAATAGGGTTCAGAGCTGATACTTCATATATTCTCAGTAGTAGCTGGGAAAGCTGGCTGGTCTTGAGAGAGCTGGTCTATGTCTAGCTAGCATTTAGGGTCTCCAGAATTGCTGTGAAATCTGTACGGTGTCAAAACATTGGTTTGGTTTTGGATCTGGATTAACTTTGTGTTTTGGTTTTGGTTTTGGCAAAACCACCCTCAGGTGTTTTGGTTTTGGTTTTGGATCCCATTTTTTTTCTAAAATCGCTATTTTTTTTTCCCTAAAATCACAGAATTTGGCTCTTTTTTTATCCCTACATTATTATTAAATTCAATAACATTAATTACCAATCATTTCCAGTCAATTTTTGTCAAGTGACAAGAACACTGCTACCCCTCCTGTTTCTGTGTGAGCAATGGCACTGAGCAATGTAACTGGAGACTGGAGAGTGACAAGAACACTGCTACCCCTCCTGTTTCTGTGTGAGCAATGGCACTGAGCAATGTAACTGGAGACTGGAGAGTGACAAGAACACTGCTACCCCTCCTGTTTCTGTGTGAGCAATGGCGCTGAGCAATGTAACTGGAGACTGGAGAGTGACAAGAACACTGCTACCCCTCCTGTTTCTGTGTGAGCAATGGCACTGAGCAATGTAACTGGAGACTGGAGAGTGACAAGAACACTGCTACCCCTCCTGTTTCTGTGTGAACAATGGCGCTGAGCAATGTAACTGGAGACTGGAGAGTGACAAGAACACTGCTACCCCTGTTTCTGTGTGAGCAATGGAGCTGGATCTGCTGGGGAGGGAGGTACTTATGGAATCCAAAACCCGCAAGATCCGACAATGCAACAATGACTCGATTCAGATCTGAGGACGCGCGAAAGTAATGAGACGGCTCGCGAGCCTACTCGAATCCCCTAAGTTCAGGTGGGCTCGGTTTTCAGAAAACCAAGCCTGAGTATCTCTAATATATATATATATATGTATGTATGTATGTGTATATATGTATATATATATGTATATATATGGATGAGAAGGTTAGAGGCCATATGAAGAGGATAGGAAACCTCTGACATCTCCACCCTCTATGCATATTTTTATATATATATATATATATATATATATATATATATATATATATACATATAATTTTGTTCTATCCTGTAAACGACGGGAATTCTTGTGGTTTATATTATGTTGACTCTCTAAGCATTAGCATTATTGTGTTTTATATTCATATTCTGATGCCAAAACCAACCTTGTTATTCAGGCCACAACCTATATTTCAGTCTGTTTTTTAACTAGGAGGTCAAACTTGTAAATTACATACTGCAATATTTAATTAACCTTATTTAAACTCCGTTTTGGAGTGGCCTATTAACCAGAGAACATGTACAATGCTTTATGCAAATATAACATCATACTTCTTTTTTATTTATTTATACAGTTTACAGTTCTATTTAAGCAACAATTTAGCTCAGTCTATGTCATTTGTCCCTACAAATGTTGACAATGACAAAATAAAAGTCACAAACTCAATAGACACAGATAAAAATGTTGAGGTTAATTCTGTTCTCAACGAATGGAGCAGAACTGTGGCCATGTATTGTGGATTGTACTAATAATATTCACGAGAATACAGTCTATCAATTTAACATTGAACCAGTGACCGGGAGGCTGTACTAATATTCCTGACACTGAAGCTTTCTAATAAACTGTGTGCAGATAACAGGTAAACATTAAATAAGGTTGCAGTTGTTTTGTTTTTTTTGCAATGTTTCAACCTTTGTCATATTTCCTCTGCTTAGGTTAGTGCCTCTAAGAGATGTCTGTGTGTGTGTATGTTAGGGAATTTAGACTGTAAGCTCCAATGGGGCAGGGACTGATGTGAGTGAGTTCTCTGTACAGCGCTGCGGAATTAGTGGCGCTATATAAATGATGATGATGATGTCTTTGAAATGTAGCAATATCTGCTGGATTTAAACATCAACACATAAATGAAATTGGTTCTGTTGTTTTGAGAGCCGAGCTAATTACTGCAATGCTGCTGGATACAGATTCATACATGCGAGGTTGAGAAATGTGCAAAGCATTAATGACAATTAGCAATAGCCGACACAGGAGACAACAATTATTAATCAGTCATCAATGAGATTTAGGCCAAGTAAGCAATATCCATTTACGTTTTTTTTTTTACGCATGTTCGACGTTGTGTATTTTACGGGTTGTTACTTCATAACAATAGAAAAGTGTTTTTATTTACAACACAATAAAACCTAATGACAAGCAGGAAGTTAAAGCCGGTTGTCATAGGGATATCTCTCAACCAGTAAAACATTGAATTATAGTGCCTTTTCCAGCAGGCTTGAGAGCTAAGATGATAATTACTGCACATCACTGGAGCTCATCCCAGCCAACAATTATAACACATTTTGACATAATAGATATCAGCTTTATAATATTTTTTTCATAATGTGTCTAACGTTTGGTGTTATTTCTGGTACGACTTGTGCATTTGCCAACGTGAATGTCCAGCTGTAAATATAATATATGTCACTCACATATAATTCTAGGCACTTCTTATTAATTATTTGTCTATATAGAAATGGCAGGGATATCCTGTACAATTAATGACGTGATCCTTCTCTTGAAACCCAGGTGGTCTGGAAGAAATGCATTATATTATCTCCAATGGTCTCCTTATTCCTGCTTTCTTTGTGTCAGGCACGTAGTTAGATGTATCAATATGTAGATATGAAAGGTTGATTGAGGGTTTACTTGTGTATCTGTCAGTAGTACGTTGGCCAGCGCTGTGATCCCGGTTTGGTGAACGTAGTATTGATCGCTATGAAAAATACATGTTGGCACTCACTGTTTTCATTGCACTTTATTGAAACACTGGACAGATTCTGAATGCAGCTGGTTATATTTTTGACATTGTTATGCAAGTCTAGTTGCTATCCAATAACGATTGTCCAATCGCCGTTATGTGGTTCCAAAGCACAAAGTGATTTAATAGCCAAAAGTAGCAGAATAACAAGTCAGAATAAAACAAGTACAGCCGTTACTTTTAGCAGGTGCTCTGGAACCAGTGTACAGTCATTCAGGTCTGAAGGCTGTGGTCAAGTAGACTGAACACTGGTCCCAGAGCCCCCACTTATATACAGTTAGTGATACAGTAAAAACAATACAGATGATGTGGCTTGCTTCCATAGGTTCAAGCTTCAGGAAGGTCCAATGCAATGCAGGTCATTGGTCAGTTCAAACGATGCCCTCCAAGGGTGGGGGTCAGCTCTCCAGAAGATGCATACTTAATTTACCCGCCCAGAACTGTACAAGCTGGTCTATTAGCATTACACAGACAATATCATTCTAATCATTTATCCCCTATTATCCTTAACTAGCATACGCAATGTGCGATCCGTTCGGCGATTGCACCAGACGTCTGCGGATAAATAGGGGATTAGAATGATACCAAACATGACATGCCTCCTGTGACCTAAACCTTAGATCTCACTAACGTGTATATAACATTATAATATTTCACCATAAACTCTGCTACATTTCAGTACAAATAACTAGGTGTTGACACTACTTTTAATATGAGCTATTTACAAGTGTATGTGTGCGTGTAAATGTGTGTAAAAGTGTCTGCCACGTGTTGCGGTTAAATTACGCTCCTCCACGCCGTAGCGTGCTATACGCATAATTTCGGACAAAGACAATCAAGTTGTTAGACATTAATTGAAATGACCATATCCAATTATCTGACTTCGACAGCATGTACAATGTTTGGACAAGGTACAGTTTGTACAGACTGTGTGTTCCTCAAAAGGATTAAGAAGTTGTTTTTTTGAGGTCTACTTAAGATGTACCAAGCAATATACCATGAGTATCGATTATTAGTATAACACTTTTATGTGCATTACTGTAGTCCCTTTTGGATTATAACTACCATAGACCCCAGGCAACGATAAAGCCATTCTAGATTTTTGTACTTGATTACCCATTGAAGTGAAAACATTTTTTTTGAAAATAGTAAAAATTAAAAAAAATTAAATATTTAAAAAATTGTATGTTTTAAGTATATCACCAGAATCACTTCTATTATAATTTGCCACCAATTGCGGTGTCAAGAGGGCAAAAACTTTAATTCATGCACTCATCATCTCCCGCATCGACTATTGTAATTTGCTCCTTACTGGTCTTCCCCAAAATCAAACTCGAGCCCCTACAATATATTTTGCACACAGCGGCTAGATTGATTTTCCTTGCAAATCATTTTTTGTCTGCTGAGTCACTGCTCAGTCTCTACTTGGTTGCCTGTTTTTCAACGAATCCAATATAAAATTATTTTAGTTATCTCAAAATATCTCCCAACTCGACACCTCCGTTCTGCACAAGATCTGCATCTCTCTTCCGCTCTCATCACTTCCTCCCATTCCCGGTTACAGGACTTTTTTTTCAGGCTGCACCCACTTTATGGAATTCCTTCCTTCGCACAATAAGACTTTCCTCTAGTCTTCAAACCTTCAAGCGTTCTCTGAAAACCCACCTCTTCAGGCCAGCTTATAATATTCCTCTACCACCCTCTTAATCTCCCTAGATTACCACCCTCCACACAGCTAACACAATAGAACAACGCTCTGACCAACATAGTCGTGTGATTGAGCATACAGGCCACTAAATAATTTGCAATCTCTGCATTTTAGCTGGACAAATATTCAATATGATGTAGCACTTACCCTTGTGTATCAAACCATTGTCCCATAGATTGTAAGGTTGCAAGCAGGGCCCTCTTACCTCTCTGTCTGTATGTATTACCCAGTATGGTATTATTACTGTTTGTTCCCAATTGTAAAGCGCTACAGAATCAGCTGGCGCTATATAAATAAATGTTGATGATGATGATGATGATGATGATGAGGACAGGCTCAGATTTTAAGTTTGTTCTTGGCTATGCTGTTTTTGCTGTGTTAGTTGTCCACTCTCCGCACTCTCCCTTCACCACAGGACTCCATATTTCTCACCCCACCACATGACCTCTGTATAAACAAAAATGATATTTTTTATGGTCACAGATATATCTCAACTCCAAAAAACTCACCTCAACCAACTGAAAGAGAAGAGAAACATTAAGGGGGGATTCAATTCTGAGTGATGTGATTCCGGAACAGTCTGCGGAACATCGCCTCTATGTACTGACTGAAATCTCCGCTCATTTTCTCTTACGTCCCATAGAGGTGCGCCGAAAAATGAGCAGAGATTTTTTACCGTAATAGGCAGAATTATGTGCATCCGAACATCGACTTGATGTTGAGCTCCACCTCACACTGGATTGAATTCCCCCCTTAAAATGAGTAGGAAATTTTGCAGTTCTGCCACCCTACCTGGCCTTCTCCGAATTTTGGATCTCTAGATTGAAGTCTATCTTTTACTAACCCCTACTCTTTTCTTATCATTTTTGTAAAATTATTTGATGCTTACACATACACACACACTATTATTTGTATCCATAATGATATTATAGCATTTACCATATATCACACAACATCTGACATCACGGGACAAACGCTTACAAAATGTATAAATGTATTTTTAAAACGGCACCTGCATTGGTATCTAGACAGATTTTTTTTTTTAATTTTGCCCGTATTTTATCCTTGTGTTTTTTTGAGTATTATTATTTTTTATTATTCTTTATTTATATGGCACCACAAGGTTTCTGCAGCGCCGTACAAATACAAAGTACAATGCGAACAGTGGACCATACAGGGTACAACAATACAGAAAGAGACAAGAAAAGAACAAAACTCCAATAGCTCCAAGCATAGAAAGTACAATGGCATAAGAGAAGAAGAAAAAAAACATAATTATTACCCCCATGACTTCCTGTCCTTCAAACTCTTAACGAAGCAACATTTAATTTAATAGAATAGTTACTAAAGGAAGGATAGATTTTCCCACTGAGACTTTTCAATCAGTTACATAATCTTAAATTGATATGTTTTCTAATGTTTAAACTTCAGCCTGAATAATTAAGCAGATTTTCCTGGTATATCTTTGAATAACAACTCAACTGGTGAAAAGTAATTTAAACTGTTGGATGAAAGTCAGATCGTGTTATTATTAGACAAGTAACGTCGGCATTAGAATGCTAATTTGTCCTAAAGATGCCTGTGGTTAACTTTAAAACTTTATTTTTGTAATTAGCTTTCTGTAAGTCTTTGAATTTAAGCCTGATAAAAAAAGATTTTGTTTTGTCTTTCATTACCAAATTGTGGTTTTTTTGTGCAAACTTCTATTCCTCTATAAACTGTGGCGTTACAAATGAGTTTTTGTTATTGTCAGAAGAGCTAACTTTCATGGTATGAAGCTTTAATCTTGTATCACTGCTCTGTTATGATAAGGCAGCAGTAGGTCTGAAATGATCTCTTTTCAGTCATTGATATATGCTACAGAAGTTCTAGGATATTTCTGTGTCACTTGCTCACAATTTCATATGTCATTTTTTTAATGCTGAAAGTTTTGTTTTGTCTGGTATTATTGTATCGTAATACCTCACTGTTAACATTATAGAGCCGCAATCCCACAAAGAATGTAGTTTTCTTAAATCTTAAATCTCTAAATCTACTTTTCCTTAGCTGTCTTCCTACAAATCATCTCCTTTTCAAAATCTTTCTGGTGGCAGACCAGTATGGCTGCCAGTCAAACACACAGGGGTATATTAACTAAACTGTGGGTTTGAAAACGTGGAGGTATTGCCTATAGCAACCAATCAGATTCTAGTTATCATTTATTTAGCACATTTTCACACACGCAGATTAGTAAATATACCCCCTAAGACTCTCAGGGGCAGATTCAATTAGCTGCGTTACTGTAAAAAGTAACGTGGCCTGCGTACTATTACCATTATTACGGTAGTAGTTTGCTTAATTACTGTTATTACGATAAGTTCAACGCTGGCTTTTTGCTTGCAGCGCCCTGAGCCGCGAGCAGAAATTTGGGTTAAATTTACCGTAATAACGGTGGTACCTTTATAGCGGCGCTATTGTGGGGGGAGTTGAATTACCTCCTCAGGGTGCAATGTGAAGACGGAGGGGGGAATGATTTTACAGTGAATAGAGCAGACTAAGATCAGAGGGGCGTTCCAAAACCTCTCTGCTCATTACACATTGTGCCGTGCGACTGTGGTTACCATAGTAGTCACATGACACTGTGGAAACTGTGAAGAATTCGAAATCATTAGTAGCACCTTGAAGAAGCAAACCAAGGAAAAATGGTAATCATCACGATCCGTCATATAATCCGCCACAGTTTATGTTATAAACATCCCTCATTTTTTTTAATGGGATTTAAAAAATATTTCATAGCATTGCTAATTTTTCTAATTTTACTGCAAATTGGAAGCTATTTCAAAGTTTTCTTTTCTGATCAGAAAGATGTCATACCCAGCAGGAGTCCCATTGATTAACATGACCAGAATTGGAGGGCAAAAGACAAATTTTTGATCTAGATAATATTGATTTCAATAGCTAAGTTTTGATAAGGTAACAAACGTTCCTAAAGTATATACAGTATTATATGTGTTTCCCACCTTTAGATTACTTAAATGTATTGATTTGTACTTAACCATACCCTAAATCCTTTGCTTTATCATTCTGTCTGTGTTTTTCTTCAATGAGTTTATATCATCCAGAGATATTTTTCTTGATCTTAGATATGACAAAGTTACAGTTGTATTCACTGAGCAGTTTTGTGTCAAATCCAACAGAAACAAAAGTAAACAACACTGTCAAGATGATAGAAAGATTTTGGTGAAAAACTCACACAGAAAACAGAAAGAAATAAGAATGTAATAATTAAATAAGCAAAGTACGTCATGGAAACAAATTTAATTCATTACTAATATTTCATTTACACTTTTATTATGCAGATTAATATATACAGTAAATATATTCATCCCCTTCCCGCCCATATGATCTTAAGATTGAATTTAAATGGACCATAAATGGTGATGGAGGAGATGTTTGAGCTGAAGAACCAATCACAAGCTGTAATCCCTGATTGTATCTTGTGATTGGTCCTCCAGCCTACACAACCCTCTCCCAGTTTTCGCCCATGGCTTTATGGATCAGCCTCCAGGTCTCCAACTAGGGGGGGGGGGAAGGAACACTTTAGGAATTTAATTTCCTAGATGGTAGTGAAGCTACCATGAAGGTAACCGCCTTAAATTAAACTGAAATGTAATGACCAAATTACTTTATTATCAGAATTCAATAACTTTTTTTATACACTACATTACATGTAGAAATGTTAACAAAGGAGTATAATACAAGCGGCATACCAGTTAATATTCGATAACTTTCTTGACTGTAAGATCTTTGAACTGCGCACTCTGAGTGACCTATTAGGGTTTCACCACATCGACATCCTGGAGGGTGGCCTCTGGACTTGTTTGTTGTAAGCAAAGCGAGGATAAGTGAATAATGAAATAACACAGCAGTCAGTGATTGAAGTCCCCACACGACATGCTGATATATGTGACTACAAAAAACTGTCACAGTTTCCAGACCGCCCAGCAGGTCACATGTTCCAGGTCACACAGCAGGGCTTCAAATAACTGTCACAGTTCCCAGACCACCCAGCAGGTCACATGTTCCAGGTCACCCAGTAGGTGTACAGGTGTATTGAAAACTGTCGCACTTTCTAGAGGACAATGGTAATGCATTGTTGTAAATGGCCATTTTGCGAAATAACTCAGAAACAGTGCAACCGATTACAATGCCAATATTGTTCTGCAAATCTAGAGACCAAGAGCCTTGATTCATTAGGGAACTTAAATAAGAAACTTCTTAATTTAAGTTCCTTAATGAATCAGGCCCCAAGACCTTTAATTTGGTATATGATGTGCCCTGCTCAGACAACGGCATCATAGAAATAAGTCACTCATAATAGTCATACTTGTGCTATTATTATATAGATATATATAATTATACTTACCGTACTTGTACTGAATGGGCCTGATTCATTAAGGAACTTAAATTAAGAAGTTTTATTATTTAAGTCTCCTGGACAAAACCATGTTACAATGCAAGGGGTGAAAATTAAATTAAATTAAATACTGACTGTTTTTTCATGTAGCACACAAATACTTGATAGCTAATTTGTACACTGACATTTAGGCATTTTTGTATGCTGTTGCTAAAGATGGATTGTCTGGTACTCTCATGGTATATGCTAGTTTAGCATAATACTAATATTTAATCAGGTAATGTTATCATATTAATACAGAGACAAACTAGTTAATATGTGTATGTAAAAACAATAAGAAAATCCGACGTAATAAGTTCTGTAATGATCTTTAAATGTGAATCCTAAACATCTCTTAAATATTTAATGTGCCATTTGTGTTCAGTCATTATTGAGCCTGTGTACTTGTTCGCTAAACCCAGTCATTTTCCTCACAGCGGTCGGGCTCAAGAAAACTTAGCAGGTTGATATTTTGCATCTATCTGAATTCTCCTAAGTGGTAACAAAAAAAGAGTCACAGACCCTGACAGCTCGTCACTGTAATTACTCACACCAAGCAACGTAGCCATTGTATCTGTCTGACTATTAAGTATTAAATATCTTATCTGGCATCCTCCCAGCGATACACATTAATCTTATCGTCTGTGATTACAGTCCCGAACCAAGATGTCCAGGGCGTGATAGCGCTCACCTTGTTTGAAGACTACATCTACTGGACGGATGGGAAAACCAAGTCTCTGAGCCGAGCACATAAAACCTCAGGAGCAGACAAGACATTGCTGCTTAACTCCTGGCACGCCATATCGGACATCCAAGTGTACCATGCGTATAGACAGCCTGATGGTGATTATACTCAGTATATCATTTACTCTGCATTCCCTTTCACTGTGGTTTTAATGTCTGTGTGTGTTTCTGTCATTTGAAGATGATAGATTGATGACAGATAGATAAACAGATTTGGTTTCTATCTATCTATCTATCTATCTATCTATCTATCTATCTATCTCATATCTATCTCATATCTATCTCATATCTATCTATTTATCTATCTCATATCTATCTCATATCTATCTCTTTATCTATCTCATATCTATCTATCTCATATCTATCTATCTATCTCATATCTATCTATCTATTTATCTATCTAATATCTATCTCATATCTATCTATGTATGTATCTATCTATCTATCTATCTATCTAATCTATCTATCTCATATCTATCTATTTATCTATCTATCTATCTATTTATCTATCTATCTATCTTATATCTATCTATTTATCTATCTATCTATCTCATATCTATCTATCTATCTATCTATCTCACATTTATCTATCTATCTTTCTATCACATATCTATCTATTTATCTATCTATCTTTCTATCTCATATCTATCTATTTATCTATCTATCTATCTGTCTATCTATCTATCTATCTATCTCATATCTATCTATTTATCTATTTATCTATCTATCTATCAATCTATCTATCTCATATCTATCTATCTATCTCATATCTATCTATCTCACATTTATCTATCTATCTCATGTCTATCGATCTATCTCATATTTATTTATATATCTCCCATTTATCTATCTATCTATCTATCTATCTATCATCTATCTCACATTTTTCTATCTGATCTATCTATTTATCTCATATCTATTTATCTATCGCATATCGATAGATAGATAGATGGATAGATAGATATGAGATAGATAGATATGCGAGATAGATAGATAGATATGAGATAGATATGAGATAGATAGATAGATATGAGATAGATAGTTAGATAGATAGATAGATATGAGATAGATATGAGATAGATATGAGATAGATAGATAGATATGAGATAGATAGATAGATAGATAGATAGATAGATAGATAGATATGAGATAGATAAAGAGATAGATAGATATGAGATAGATAGATAGATATGAGATAGATTGATAGATAGATAGATAGATATGAGATAGATAGATCTATCTATCTATCTTTCTATCTCATAGTCCACAAGGTAGCTTTTTCGAGAGACTACTGCTTAAAAAGCATTCCCATCATCATCATCGTCATCATTTATTTATATAGCGCCACTAATTCCGCAGCACTGTACAGAGAACTCATTCACATCAGTCCCTTCCCCATTGAAGCTTACAGTCTAAATTTGCTAATACATACACACACACACACACAGACTAGTGTCAATTTGTTAGCAGCAAATTAACCTATCAGTATGTTTTTGGAGTGTGGGAGGAAACCGGAGCACCCAGAGGAATCCTACGCAACACAGGGAGAACGTACAAAGCGCACACAGCTAAGGCCAAGGTTGGGAATTGAACCCCAGTGCTGTGAGGCAGAAGTGCTAACCACTGAGCCACCGTGCTGCCCATGGCTATTTAAATAAAAGAATGACTTAACTAACTATCTACCTTGCATTTATCAATAAAAACTAATGTTGGATTTCAGGGGAGCGGGTACCGCCCAGAGATGTCATAGAAATCACACAGAAAGGAAGTGGTCAATAGATTATATTTCCTGCTGTTCATATGGTGACCAAGGTGAATCACAGTAAACTCCGTTTACAATGGAGGAAAGGAGTTGTTAGACATACTTCATACAGTAGAACGTTTATCTAACCAGGGACACATGTTATATAAATATTTATTTTTATCATTGCTGACTAAATTGTCACCTACAATGTCTATTCCTTAGTATCTACAGGTAAATTCACCTGTTGCCTGTAGACAGTGGAAGAAGCCTTCAGTGAATTGCTGTACTGATTGGTTCAGCACAGTGGCCTAGTGGTTAGCACTTCTGCCTCACAGCGCTGGGGTCATGAGTTCGATTCCCGACCATGGCCTTATCTGTGTGGAGTTTGTGTGTGTTTCCTCCAGGTGCTCCGGTTTCCTCCCACACTCCAAAAACATACTGGTAGGTTAATTGGTTGTAATCAAAAATTTCAACTAGTCTCTCCCTCTCTGTCTGTGTGTGAGTCTGTGTGTGTGTGTGTGTGTGTCTATATTAGGGAATTTAGACTGTAAGCTCCAATGGGGCAGGGACTGATGTGAGTGAGTTCTCTGTACAGCGCTGCGGAATTAGTGGCGCTATATAAATAAATGATGATGATGATGATGCCCCCGCTGTGTGTAGGTGATGAGTGCACCTTTATTTTAATGTATTATGCTGCAAACTTTCGGCCACAGAATAGAAAGGAAACTGTAACAGAACTTCCACATTCTAATTAGCAGTATAAATGCGTACTCACGGCAGTGTGTTTGTAATCCGTAACCCAGCTCTAATCATTCACTTCCCAATATAAGCAGCGTGCAGGTGTAACCTCATCTGTATGCATCCTGATTCAGCTGATGGATTCCTAAATGGCTTTTTATGTAGTGTGAGAGCAGCGTTCTGTTATCACAGTATCATAGTTACCGTTTTATTAACGACCAGATACATGTCCTTGTCATAATGTGTTGCGTGTAATTTTTTATTAGGTCCTTCTTCTGTTTAAGCCATCTTATTAAGGAATTCAATTAACTTTATACGCTGAGAAATATGATGTATTATGCCATTGTCTTTATAGTGCCTGACCACCCTTGTAAAATTAACAACGGAGACTGCAGTC
This sequence comes from Mixophyes fleayi, assembly GCF_038048845.1. Taxonomy (NCBI): domain Eukaryota; kingdom Metazoa; phylum Chordata; class Amphibia; order Anura; family Limnodynastidae; genus Mixophyes; species Mixophyes fleayi. The sequence goes on from NC_134408.1 coordinate 141,081,224, forward strand.
ACTTATGTCTGCTGTCGGCGTACAAGTCGCACACCTGCGCTTGTCCCACTCATTTCTACCTGGCTGAGGATAACAAGACCTGCGTGTCCAACTGCACAGCCAGCCAGGTGAGTGCTGAGGAGAAGCCAAAAAAACCTTCTTCTTTTTTTTCTAAAATGAAGTCCTCATCATAACAGAAGCATGATATTGAGTTGTGTGTTATTGAAACTGATCTGCACATTTGTTCTGACAATCTAATTGTTCCTAAATAAATTAACCAATCGGTGCATAGTAGGTTACTTTTTACTAAACAAGATGATTCGATCCTGCAGGACAGAACAACAGGTTGACAGATGATCCACGTAATCAACCAACTTGTAAGTGCTAGAGGAGAATATACTATCAATTTCCATTATAGTCTAATTGAGAGTCCTGGCTGGTCAATTTGACTCATAATGTAGCCAAATGCTCACATACCCAATTGTTTGGCTATAGGGACAAGCACTGGTGTGTTGTATCTTTAGGGGCATATTCAATTGTTGGCGTTACAGCCAATAGTAACGCGCCCCGCGCACTATTACCGTCATTATGGTAATGGTGTGCGGAAATACCGGTATTGCAGTACTTTTCTCGCTGGATTTCAGCTCGCGGCTCAGGGAGCTAATACCGGTAATAGTTTTTCCGCGGCGGGAACCGCGGACAATTGAATATGCCTCTTAGTTTTTAGGTGCACTTCTTCATTTTCATCTTAGTGTAGTTCCAACCCGCAGAATGGTTTAATCAGCAGCTTTAACTTCCTGGCTCTTTGGCCTGCACTGTAAGTGGCAGCTGATTGGTCAGGAGACATGTCCTATTCAGTAAGCTGCACAAAATGATTTCCAGTCCTGTCCCAGCTGCTTGCACAGTATTGGGTTAGTCCATGACATATGACATGTATTCGGTATGCTGTCAGGAGAAAAATGTAAGGTCTCAAGTAAAAGGTGACCGCTCCCCCCCCTCCGTCCCCGTCCCCTCCGTCCCCGTCCCCATGGAATTTCTACTTTGAGGGAGGGATCAATTATTCCTCTGTTCCATAATTCCAGCTACAATGTTTACAAGTATTGTACATCCCATGCTAGAATACATGACTTAGCATTTAGGCTAATTACCACCATGAAATACAATCTATGTTGCATCCAGTTTCCAGAAAGGATGGATTACCTGAAAGATATTATTTCTGTGAACAGGATTCCCTTGAAGGCCAACGCCACTTATATTATTATTAAGAATTTCCTTGGGACATCCATAGCAAAACAATAACCACTTTCCTGCCACTAACTAATAAAATTAAATACAGTTGGTGAATCATAACAGTTTAAGGCTGTCTGCCCCGTTCATTTACTCCCTGCTAGCATCAAACATAAACTTGGATCAGGGTAACTTAAACGTTGTTCAGCCCCTCTCTGCAGCGGGATTGGCTGATAGAAACTATAAGTGTTCATCAACCAATCCTGGTCTGCAGCCACCAGGAGCACCAAGAAAAGTAGAGATAGCCAATCAGAGTGGTGGATCAACACCTCTGGCTAATTAGGCAAGTAAGTGAGTTTTATTTGATTATTCATGTCACATTCGGTGGATATTAGGCATTTAATATTAATATATGTGGTGTTAGCTTATGAAAACTTCAGGAAGCCATGGTTTTAACCTATACCTGGCTTTTAAACATGATATCCTCTGCTGAACTTGACATACCCATAAAAGGATATTTGGAATAGGGTGATGTTCTGTAGAACACGCTACAAAAAGGAAGTCAGGGGTTCTGGTTGGTACCAGTTTTCAGGTCTATAAGCTGCGATAATAAAAACTATATATATTAATAGACTGCTGTTTGTACCTTGGTTATCCTCCTCCATATAAGCATTTACAGGGAAATAAAACTACTTGCTGTTGTATTAGCTAGGAGAGAGTTATGTTTTCCTATCCTTTTATGCATATAACAGAACTCAAGTAAATTATTACTTTGTAATATGCAAATTGTAAATGTTCATTAAAATATTTTATGTTTTCAGTCCTGGATCTAATTGTCTGTTACAATAATATACTGTACTGCTGTCTAGAATCAATTTTTGCAATTACAAAATATTTTTAACTCAGCAGTAGAGCCAAGCAGGTATTCCTTCTTTTTTTTATCACCAATTCTCTGAAAGTATAGTCATATCCAAAATCTATATTCAGCAGAATTAACCTAAAATAGAGAATTAATCTTACTGAGATTTAAAGGTTTGCTTGCAGAGGAAAATATTATCAGTGCGGCTAGATAGGCGATATACCTCCTGGTTCTGTGGGTTTGTAGTGTATGTGGCAGCTGATTGGTCACAGCTAATCCAATCAGCCGCAGACTACAATACACGCCCCTATCTAAATTGCTTGACTAGGATGGGTTCAGTCAGTTGGATCTAACTGCATTCTACTCTACATGCTGTCATACGCTTACAGGTAATGGTACGAATTTAGGGCAGAGGAGGGCCACCAAGGAACTATATGGGTTTTTGGCTAAATAGCAAGGGTTGACCATAAACATCCATTAAGATAGTGTTGAAGAAAAGACGGACTGATGTGGTGCATTTGAGACTGTACTCTTGATTTGGGGAGTAGACGGTAGCCTATTTAAAGACACAAGATAAAGAACCCAAAAAATTGTTATTTATAACATTTACAAACGTGTATGTAAAAGTTCCCACAACTTGACAAAACTTGAAATAGTCACACTTGTAGGCCGAGTGGTCTTTAACGAAGGTCGTTCAGGAAAACGCCGGTGATTAGGTGGATATAGCAACCACAACAGGATACAGGAATCTGTTGCCATCTGGTTTGGGAGATGGCAAAACAGTGTAAGTAACAGGGTTTAGGTATTGCCTGGATAAGTAAAGTAAAGCAAGGTCTTAAATCATACCTCCTTATTTGAGGGAACTGTCCCACTCTTTTGCGTTTCAAGGACACTTGTCCCAAATCAGTAAAAGTTTGGATATATGCCCCATTGAGAGATGCCCCTTTAAGGTCACGCTGATCTCGGGGTAGGAAAGAGGGCCGGGGCGGGCCAGAGATTCTGAAGTGCTGGGCACGCAACCCCGTGGGTGTGGCCTGCCATCAATCTGATGTGGCCACACCCCTTCTGGAATGACCACACCCCCTTCTGGTGCACGTGTCAAATTCTGTCCCGTAACCTCAAACCGAAATGTTGGGAGTTACAGTTCAATCATATATGAGTAAGACTCACACCGATGTGTTCCCTATGCTTCCTTCTGGGTGACGGGTTCTGCAAAACAGTTTTATAATCAAATTTACACTAACCCTTTGAATTTGTGAGCATTAGGAACCTGAATTTAAGACAAGTTGGCATTTTGAGTTAAAATATTTCTGATGGTAAAATCCAGGGGCTCGCTATTGAAAACCGTGAGATACTGCATATATAAAGGATGTAAACAGCAACTGTTTAATCTGATGATTATGGTCGCTTGATAGCTCTAATACAATTAATGTTTATAGGATACAATTAATTATATATGATACAATACAATGTTTATATATTGAGCAATGTGTTATACTACATATAAAACACATTTTTACTATGTCCCCAAACCTTAAAAGTATCATTAGTTTATGGATGAATGTCATTATGCAAAACGACTGCTCCCTGTAAACCTGATACATCTCTGTGTGATAAATAAACGATAAAAGAAATTAAGTACTGTATAATATATGTATTAATTTTATGCACAGCACAAAGATAAAAATCATTCCACGGCCTCATCTGAAATTGGTTGATTTTAGAATGCGCTGTTTGTCTATTGTCTAGACTGCTTAAATATGTCCATCTGCATTAATGTAGCACAATTTACAAACATGTACAATTTCTAACGTGTCTGAATGCAGTTTCTAAACATTAGGAAGTCTGGTAAGATAGACCAGCTAATCATTCAGCTGTACTTCTAACCTGTTTCCTCAATTAACTGTCAAAAAGTCATTGAAACATCCAGCACTTTTTCTTTGTTGACCTGATGCAGTGAACAGTAATAATGGGTCTAATCCTTTGTGCAACAACGGAAAAGTTCCCCAGGCAGTAAACAGTCCAGAGCTTGTCTTGTGCTTATTGAATTCACCAGTCATACCTTGGGGGCCACATGGAGTGGCCCTCTAACCTTCCAAAGGGTCCCACATTGATCCCTTAATCTCAGCCATAAGTTAAATCAATACATTTAATCAAAGAAAGATACACCTATCTGTAATAACATATCAGCCGGCATGTTATACAAGTGTTACAAGTTATAGCAAAGAAATCTGATAATAAAGCAGGAAAGAGCTGGGGGCCGCATGGGGAGGGCACAGAGGGCCATATGCGGCCCTAGGGCCAGATATTGGCCATCACTGGGATACCGTGTACATGGAGCATTCTCACATGTCATTTAAATCTATATACAGTATATTTAGACATATACAGAATCCATCTGGCCAGTAAACTTACCAATTGCCCCCCTTTCCTTGTCTTAAAGGGACATTATAATAATGACAATGTACAATTTATGTTAAAACAGGCAGGACCAGATTACATTTCTTGAACGCCGATGACTCTTCCTTCAATCCGTGGACCAAACTCCCCTATATACATGCATAGAATATAAAGATGTAAATAACTCAGCCCTTCTTTATGATAAGCAAATAACGGCGGCCTTAAAATGATTTTTAATGACCCTGTAGCTACTCACTTTAAATAATCACAGAGGGCCGGCATTTTGTGGCTGAGACATTATTTTTGAAATAACTTGGTTTGATGCAAAAGAACTAGAAATCTCTTCAGTATTCTCTTGCTCTGGGCACTGGAACGGACCTGGCACCGATTGCCTAAATTCTGCAAGTGACAAAATGCATATTCATTGGTTATACAAATGAAACCAAAATAGTGCATCTGAGCAGGCACCAAAGAGAGAGGTGAAGTGTGTGTGAGCTTGTACAACTCATATGTGGGATTAGCTCTCTCTTTTAAAGAGCCCAACTATTACATATCATGCTATGGGTAAATATGAACGGTCAACTCACCTGAGCACTGGGGAACAGGATTGGTTTTCCAAATTTGTAGGTGGGCAAATTGGACACATCTCATGTTCAATACTTAGGTAAGCGGCTGGATCAATCTGGCCTGGTAATAGTCCAGTTGATTTGGATTGGACCATTCTCATACTTAAGCTGGGTACACACTACAGAACATTTCTCACGATGCGATATCTTTAACAATTTAACCAACAATTGAAAGTACCGATTAGCATGACGATTCATGTCTACAGGGCCGCCATCAGGGGGGTACGGGGGGTACTGTTGTACCGGGCCTGGGCTCACCAGGGGGCCCGGTACAACAGCGCAAGATATACTTACCTGGGGGCCCGCCGCTGGTCTCCGCTACTGTGTCTTCAGCCTGGCTGTCACCATGACAGCCAGGCACCAGGATGCGATCGCAGGGGTGGAGGATTTATTCCCCCTGCGATCATGTGATCTGTCACAGGCAGAGCACATGATCGCAGAGGGAATGAATCCTCCACCCCTGCGATCGCATCCTGGTGCCTGACTGCCACGGTGACAGCCAGGCTGAAGACACAGTAGCGGAGACCAGCGGCGGGCCCCCAGGTAAGTATATGTTGCTGTTGCTCATGGGGGGGTGCGCTCATCGGGGAGGGGGGGGGGGGCGGGGGACACGGGGGGCCCGTACTGGGCATGATTATTTCTGAAGGCGGCCCTGCATGTCTACACACTATACACAATATACCTTTAGATTTGGGCTCTTCATCTGTCATAACCATCGGCTGAAAAGATGGTGACCCTGCACACTCCATAAAGATCTATGGACACTGCCGGTCCTGAGTGCAGACACACTGCAGAATTGGAACGACAACGTTCCATCATTGATAGAGATTACGATATGATCTGCTTTGGTACATTAAAACATGATCATGGGAGAGTACACACTAATGCGATATTGGATCTGTGATTGTCACGAAAATCGGGGGGAAAACCTGTAGTGTGCACCCAGCTTTATTTTAGGGGCGCAAAACATGTCAATATTTGGCCATTTGGCCAATATTGACGTTGACATCAATGAGTGTGGCCAGAATCAGGTCTATTTTAAAGAGTCTTTCAACTTAAAAGAAAAACAAGGTTCTATTAAATAGAAAAGTGCAGCGTATTTCATGAAAAGATAGCTTGGTTTTGTCATACAAACCTGAGAGCTTAATTTCCTCTGTGGGGAGAGCTTGGTTGCTCTTTTAATTCAGCCTGTGAAATGTGGGGCATCTGGATTACAGCTTCAAATTAGCAATGTACAGTATGGCTGATTACTTCCTCAAACTTTCCCAAATTCATACCTATCATACACGGATTTACATAAGTAGTACAGCTGACTGAGTTCCGGGGCGAGAGATGTCGCACGTTCGATTTGGGACACGTAACAGATTGTTTTTGTTGTTTTTGACACATTCATTCCAGCTAGCAAAGAAAAGTCACAGATTCGCCACCCAAAGCTCATAACAGGTTTAGCTAACGACGGAACGTCTGTCACATTTACATTCACTGGGAAATGTTCTGTGAGCAACTTCAAAGAAATGAGGCTTTGAAACATTCAAATGATTCCACTGTTTCATGCTCGCACAAAAAAACTTAATCATGTTAAACAGGTCAAAATGTAACTAAGAAAAGAATTATAGATATGGAAAAATGACCATTCATCACAACATCGCTTATATATCATTATGGTTTGTTATTTTGTTTCAGTTCCGCTGCAATACAGATAAGTGCATTCCGTTTTGGTGGAAGTGTGACACCGTTGACGACTGTGGAGATGGATCCGATGAGCCTCCTGAATGCCGTAAGTGCGCTTTATATACCGCGCAGATTTCACACATCAGGCCCAGATTGGCAATTTGACAGCTCCGGCATTTACCAGAGAGGTTGGCGTGACTGACACCATTGTGTGCTGGCCTTGGCTCGTAAACTTCTATTAAACTGACTTGTTGTACCTCAGTTAGTCTCCTAAATCTGCTTTTAATAAAATAGTCGTAGGTCACAGTCACGACAGACTCAGCGCAGGAATGGTGATGGCTCCCACAGCCGCCATAGCAAGCATTAGACAACGTACACACTGGCATTAAACTTCTGTTTCTAGCGCAAGTTAACGTTATGTAAACGGCTGTGAAAATATTAATCATTGTACACATAATCAGTCTATATTTGTATTTTAATGTACACGCCAATGTATTTTATGAAAGTTTCTTGTTCTATTTCACTGTGTCTGACAATCATCAATACAGTGAAAGCTAACATTAATCTCAATGGGAGTGCGATGCAAACGCAATGGTTAAAAAGCATTTGCACATGCGCTTGGTTTCAAAAAGATAGCGGCTTCCTGATTTACATGGCGGCATTTTAAAAAAAACAGATTGAATTTGTTTGTAAATGCATCAAAACATATATCAAACACATATTAAATGCATGCATAAAAACTAGAGATGCTCACTGACCCCCGTGTTTTGGTTTTGGTTTTGGTTTTGGATCTAGATTACCGTCGTGTTTTGGTTTTGGTTTTGATTTTGGTTTTGCCAAACCGCCATTGCGTGTTTTGATTTTGTTTTGGTTTTGTTTTGCAATTTTGTTTAATAATCTATGTTTTTGGGCATAAAATAACCTAATTCAGTGCTCCACCTGTTTCTTTGATAAGTAAGGTAATTCTAAAGCTAATAAATTAGGAAGAAAACCGTTTAATCCTTGGTAGGCCGTCCTTAATTCTCCACACAAACCTGGTTGTCTTCCTCTTCATCTTTGCCTATTGGCAATGCAGCCATAGTCTTTGGGTGTATATTACACCCTCCACTTGTAGTTAAATAGAAAAAAAGCAGCCTGCATAGACTGTGGAATTAGAAAGTAAAAATAAATGGACCACGGTACTTTGGTGGCTATCTATGCCCCCCTTCCCCCACCCTCCACTTGTAGTTAAATAGAAAAAAAAGCAGCCTGCATAGACTGTGGAATTAGAAAGTAAAAATAAATGGACCACGGTACTTTGGTGGCTATCTATGCCCCCCTTCCCCCGCCCTCCACTTGTAGTTGGATAGAAAAAAAGCAGCCTGCATAGACTGTGGAATTAGAAAATAAAAATAAATGGACCAAGGTAGTCTGGTATCTGTCTGCATCAGACCCTCTTTCCACTAGGAGTAAAATCGTAAACTATTCAGCCGTTATAGAGTCTAGAATATAAATAGAAATTGAGAAAGGCAATTTGGTATCTGTCTGCATCATAATCATCAACATCATCATTACTGCCCTCGTCGCCTATACAAATCTCCCCCTCATCCTCTTCTAATTCAAAAGTGACATCCTCAGTTGGTGTATCACCGACTGCACTCGGGCTGTTAAGGCACACATCAGCAGAACTGCTGAAAGGGCCCTTCTTTATGGGTACACTGTTACTAACAGAATGCTCACGATTAGACATACCTCTGGTGGATGGACTCTCCCCAGGGATTGGTGTCATTTCTGATTCAGAGCATACATTATCCTCTAATGCCTTACTGTTTTCTTGCAGTTCGGCTTTCCCGCGTAACAGTAGTTGTGCACCACTTTTAGACTCCAAATTACTTGGTCTTGCTTGGTAACGAGTGTCCGTACAAGAAAAAGGCTCAGTAACATTTTTTGATCTGCCACTAATAGAGAAAGGCGAAGGCCTCATTCTTTCTTTGCCACTGCGTGTGTAGAATGGCATGTTGGCAATTTTTTTTTGATCGGCACTTAACTTTTCCTCAGTTATACTTCTTTTGCGCTTCAACACTGTAAAAAAATTTTTGCCGTGTTTTTTTGACTGATGTCAAAAGACTGTGTAGTTTGACATCGCCTTTCCCAGATGACGTACTGGGAACACTACCATCAGGACTGGTGACAGAACCTGGTTGCTGATTCTGCTCATATGTGGACTGCTTTGAATCCATTATGAGCCAAACGCACTTGGAGTGCTAAATATTATATTTTTAGTCTGCTGAAAAATAGTACTTTTGACAGCCAGAAATATTAATGCAAAAGAATGGGGGACACCCCAAAGCACTTGTAATGCCAAATATTGAAAAAAAAGACTCCTCTATCCTCCTCTCTTCTCTATCAATTGTTATCAGAATTGTTATCAGAATTGTAATCAGAATTGTTATCAGAATTGTAATCAGAATTTTCATCAGAATTGTATTGTCTGTCCCTGCTCTAATCAGCCTGTGACTACACACTGCTCTCTCCCTCTGTCATATGGCGATGGATTGCTGTGGAGGCGTGTATTTAGAATTTTCAAATATCGCGAGAACTGAGCCCCGAGATCCGACGACGTTCGGCCTCGATTTGCAATCCGAGCGGACGGGAGAGTGCGGAGCCTGCTCGGCTCGGTACTCGGATAGGCAAAGTTCGGGTGGGTTCGGTTCTCAGGGAACCGAGCCCGCCCATCTCTAATAAAAACCCAGTGTTATGCCTTAAAACTAGGGATGCTCACTGACCCCCGTGAACTGGTTTTGATTTTGGATCTGGATTAGCTTTGTGTTTTGGTTTTGGCAAAACCGCCCTCGTGTGTTTTGGATTTTTTTTAAAAATCCTAAAATATGCTAAATCACATAATTTTGCTCTTTTTTTGTTCCTACATTATTATTAACCTCAATAACACTAATTTCAAGTCATTTGCAGTCAATCTTGACCACCTCACAGGTCACAGTATTATCTTAATACACTTTCGGACAAATACTGCAGCGACCTGGCTGGATGGTAAGCGACAGAGCAATGACACAAACACACGGCAGTTCCTAGCACATCTAGGACACATTGGCACACAGCAGTGGCAGAAAATAAAACTGGGGGTCCGCCCTCCCTCCCATCCCTCGCTATGTTGGATATTAAAAAGGAATTCAAAACTCCCGAGATCTGAGGACGTCACAATGACGTTTTGCATTGTTTTCAATTCTGAGGGCGTGCGACAGTACCGAGCCGGCTCGGTACTCGGATCTCCTAAGTTTGTGTGTGTTCGGTTCTCAAGTAACCGAGCCTGAGCATCTCTACTTAAAACGCGCGTTGCAGATTCCAGTGTGTATATATACCCAGATAGCATGAAAGCTCCATAATGCCCTGCAGATGTAGTGATGTACAACCTGCCGGTGTTTCTTCAATACACTCTTCTGATTGGGCAAAAGTTCTGTTTTTTGAGTAAGCAAAATTAATTAAACTTTTTACCTTTCATGAAGGTGGCATGTTTGCTGTTCTTTTATTCTGGTGGGCACTTCATTTCTGTTTGTTACTTTAAGTTAGTTGTTACAAGGTGCTCAAACTTGCCGTACTTTTCAAAGTGTATACATAATTCACAACCTATGAATAATTACAGCCTGCCCGGTTACATGTAATGAGGCTCACACTCTTGAACTAATTAGCACCTACTGCTACTGTGCAATGTTATTTAAAAATGTGCAGAAAAGTTCAGAATCCAAACTACTTCACACTTCACTACCTGCTGGAGAACCAGCACGTCAATTAAATACACTATGCAGACATAAAATATGGGACTGTTGCCACACATCAAGGAAACGACTGGCATGCCAAAAGTAAGGATTATACGTCGGTATAATACAAGATATTCCTTTAGTATAATAAACATAAAAGCATTGGTTACTATGCATTTATATAGCACAAAAAGCAGCAATATCTTAACTTGCTACAGACTCGTTAACGCTGAGATCTGATTGGTTACAGGACATACAGCAAAAAGTTACAGAAGGGAATGCAGAATCTAATACAATAAAAGCGTCTGATGGTGGTAAACCACAGGTGGATGTGACCGTATATTGCCAAAACTATTTTCTAGATACATTAATATATTTGTAATACTTTAAAAATAAATCAGATTAAAAGTATTTTTTTGAATAAAGTTTTTCTTTATGAGTGAAACAAAGGAAATCCTATGTTTTATGAGTAATAGGTTGTTTAAAAGTTGTTAACTATCAAACTCACGGAAGTTATTATTTTCCAATAACAATTTTGCCACCAAGGGGCATTATTTTGCTGGAGTCTTTCGCTAATATTATAAATGGCCTTAAAACAAATGGTATGAGTAATAATCCCAATACAATGAGACATCTCAAAATGTGACAAGTCTAATGAAGACTCCTCATAGAAGGAATGCATTGAGAATGTGCTGTTCAGGGTAACCCTGCTAAGTGGATTTTTTTTTCTTTTAACAGTTCCAATTGTTAATATACTATTATTTGCAGATTTACTCAGTTGAGAGCAAACAGTGATTATGACAGCTTCTACTAGAATGCAAATTATTAATTTGAATATGTTTTGCTAACATCTCTAAAATAATACTGATTTATTGAAAATATTTCCTTATAAATATCTGTGCAAAAACATGACTGTAAATTATATAAAATGGGGCTTATTTAAAGTTGGCCTGTCACACACACACACACACACACACACACACACACACACACACAGAGCCATTATGTGGGCGGGACTAATATTCATGAGCATGTAGCCTATCACTTGACTAGGAACCTGTATCTCTTGAATAAATCAGGCCTCATGAATATTCATCAGGCAGTGCCTCCGTGATGGTTTAGCCTCCAATATGGCTACTTCCAGTGGGTGTAGGTGACAGCTCCAATTTAATATTCCTTTGTGTGTTTTTTTCACTATATTGATTTAATACAGAAGAACTGTTTATATTTATTCAGCAGTTTGGTGAATGATTGTATTATTCGACTGATCGACAAGAGTGCTTTTTCTCTCCCACTCTTACAGAGTGATTGCAATCTGGCTTTTTTACATAAATGACATTTTTCTATTTGTACAGCTGAATTTAAGTGCCAGCCGGGGCGATTTCAGTGCGGCAGCGGCCTCTGCGCCCTCCCAGCTTTCATCTGCGACGGGGAGAACGACTGCGGGGACAACTCAGACGAACTCAACTGTGGTAGGTGATTATTCAGCGTGAGAACACAATAAATCGGACTCTCGAACAGAGAAGCAGCCACTGATTTAGATTCCAGGAGGAAAAATGATCATGATTTCATGCTTCCTTTTCAGACACATATGTCTGCCTGTCGGGTCAATTCAAATGCACCAAGAAGCAGAAATGCATCCCAGTAAATCTCCGCTGCAACGGCCAGAACGACTGCGGAGATGAAGAAGACGAGATTGATTGCCGTGAGTTAACTGTTATCATTATGCAAATTTGCACAGACAACGTATGAAATCAAGTAACTAAATAAAAATACTTTTTTCTCGTGATATAATTCAACCTTGAAAGTATAAATCAACAGGAAACTGATGCAACAACCTCCATAAACGCTGGAATTAATATTGCTACAAAGAGGACGTAGGAAAGGGATTGCATTAAATCACATTGGGTGCAGAGGCTGAGGGATAGGTCACATAGAGCCAAATACAACGTTTACATTTAGATTTCAAGGTTTAAAGTTACCAAAGAACAAAGATTAAAAATAAATTATTGCTTTTTGGTAATAATGTCATACACACTGCTATGATCCAGAACTTCTATGGTCACTGTGAGGAGCACTGCTGGACTATGTAATAATAGGGCTGGGGGGATACCAGGGGCAGAGTGGGGAGAGGTGGGGTCATTTTAAAGAAAATATATTTTAGGGGACTCAAATTATGTAAAAACCCTTCACGTAGAAAATCAAGCATTTCGGATTACATATCCTATATCCCTATATATATTTAGAATCAAATACATTTTTCATGTTAACATGGCATGGAATTGGCCAAGGTTATGTGAAATAATGTCCATATATACGCCATACTTGCCAACTCTCCCGGAATGTCCGGGAGACTCCCGCATTTTGCGAGAGTCTCCCGGACTCCCGGGCGAGTGTGGCAATCTCCCGAATTCTGCCCACTTCACTAGGAAGTGCCCCACTTCCTAGTGAAGTGGGCAGAATTAGATCCCAAACGAATCGCTATTTTGGCCGTCCCGCCCCCCTCACGCCCACCTCCACTGGCTGGCTCCCGGAAGGGAGCTGAAGAAAGTCGGCAAGTATGATATACGCTCAAATAAACAGTTAAAGAACCATAGAAAATGGAAGAACCGCTGTTTGTTTTACCAATCCATTTCTGCTAAACCTACCATCTCTAAAGGCATGGGAGTACCCTTGTTTTATTGTTAAATTCAGTGAGTAGAACTCTACCAGATGTGCAGAATATTAGATATTCACTAAATAATGTTTTAGAATACTGTCCTTTTAAGATGCATTTCGGGGGCAAACACAGGATTTGTAGAGGGAGGTTTCCACACCACACCACCAGTGGGTGTGACCAGCATGCATGGGGGTGTGGCTATAATTCTAGACAGTGTTTGGCTGCTCTCCAACTCTTTCTATCTCCATAATATACATGGGCAATGCTGCATGCACTACTGTTAGGTGCACAGAGCTCTCTCTTTTCAAGCAGAGCGGTGTGAAGCGGGGGCAGGGTCCAGCCACCTCAATTAGACAGTGCCCCAGGCTTGGAGGGGAGTTTCCAGACACTAGGAATCCCCCCCTTGGTTTGCCTATGCATTTAGGACCTCATACAGGGTCGGATGCAAGTCCAACTGATCAGCGCGAACAACACTTTTGGCCAAGGATCCGTCTCAGTTTGCACTCCTACCGAGACAGATCTCCCTTTGCACTTAGAGAGCTGGAACGGGAACGGTAGTGGGTGAGCCTAGCAATGTAAAAGCGTGTTCACACACATGTTACATGGTATGCAAGTTGAGAGCAGCCGCAGATAGGTCTCTAGGAGACGTATCTTTTGCAGGTGCTTTCTCCTAATGCATTAAAATCATTTTCTAGAATGTGCCAGGTAAATGACAACTAGAATCGGATTGGTTGCTTTTCCTTTTGAGACATTTTAGTAAATATACCCCCAAATCTTATTAAGATATTCATAATGCTGCAGTTTTCTCACCTACTTGAGGTCATCCATGTGTCATTGCATTCCTAGTGGAAAATTAGTATTTCTACCCACTGAATGAGAGACCTGGGGCTGTATTTACTAAACTGTGTGTTTGGAAAAGTGGAGATGTTGCCTATAGCAACCAATCAGATTCTAGCTTTCATTTATTTAGTACATTCTACAAAATGATAGCTAGAATCTGTTTGGTTACTATAGGCAACATCTCCACTTTTTCAAACCTGCTGTAAATATACCCCCAGGTCTGTTCTGTAATAACAATGTACAGTTTTGTAAATAGGGTGCATTCAGCTCAATCTTATTTTTACTTTCAGCTGAAAATAGCTGCTCTCCAGATCACTTTCAGTGTAAAACCACAAAGCACTGTATATCTAAACTCTGGGTGTGTGATGAGGATTCTGACTGTGCCGATGGCTCTGATGAGGCTAACTGCGGTGAGTATCCGCGATTGAACACATCTCTTGCAGCCAAGTAAACAGCAGACAAGGCACTTTTGCCAACACAATATTTGATCCTACTCTCTGCTATTTTCAATTCTCTGATTGCTAAATAGCAGGACATGATCCTGAATATTATTTTTTCATTTATTTAACGGTGGGTGGAAAAAATATGATAGGATGTGTGTGATTTTACAAATTCGCAATGGATGTGATCTTGCATTTACTCACGTCCCGCGTAGGGAAAACGAAACGGCCCTTGGACCAAGCCCTGGGTTTGTTTCTTGTGCTTAAGAGACTGATAAAGTCCTGTAGATGAGCTACCTGTAGTCTGTAATAATTATAGAGACTAAGAACAGGTTGATCAAAGATTCAGCGCAGAGATTTATAAATATGCATGATCTCTCCGTCTTTGTAGGCAGTTATTTCAGCCTCAGCGGTGACTAGTTTTATGCACTTTGTGAAACTGGTTAAAGTAATTAGCTACCTACTGTGACGAAAAAAAAAACCCTAGTAAGTGTAATTCATTACTTTTGCAGAGCGCATCTCCTAGCTTCACAATTAGACGAGAGTCAAAGGTCTGCGCCGGCAATTAAGAGCTGCACAGTAAATTAACCTTTGTATCCCATTATATAGAAGACAAATGTAATCTCTTGTCACTTACTTATCTTACTAATGTCGAAAACATAAAAACCGAATGTTGATACCTGGCTGGAAACGCAGCATAAAAAGAACAATTGTGGTGGGTGAGATAATGAGCAATCTTTGTTCTCTTCCATCAGTAGTTTTCTAGTGGCTCAAGGCACATTCTTATTTCACAGATACCAACATCGTGACCTGATTAATAAAGATAGTTATTTATGTATTACGCAAACATGTGAATATAGGTATATTTTATAATTACACTCACAGATAGATAGATACACACGGCTTATGTATATTTTAGACGACATGCGGATCTCGCGGTTCACGAAGCCCTTGAGCGGCAGATGAGGTTAACGATAGCACGAAGCGCAGCAGGTGATGCGATCAGACGCGTATTCCAGAGTTCTAAAACGACCGTGCGCCATCTGTATTCACACACATGTATTGTTATGTCTGTCATGTAGAAGACATAACCTATATAGCATCCAATAGTAGGTTAGTAAAATAATTAGTGAAATTTTCAGTTGTTAACGCTAAGGCCGCCACCAGAATTGGATGGATTCCGCACACAGTGACTGATTGCGCTCAGTGGCGAACTGGATTATCCACCAGCCGCAGTTGTTTCATTCTTATTTTATGTAGTATGTGGGGGAACGGTTTGGTATAAATCATCCATGTTGGCCATCCAAATTATTGCATGAATGGACAGGTTAAGGTATATATCTGTAACAATATTATTTCATACTTGCCAAATCTCCCGGAATAATAATTGCTAGTCCCATGGCGCATAAACAATAATACCATGTAAAATAGACAGTTTATTTGATAATAGAGTTGCAACTCTCATATAAAGCTGTACATAAAACACACATAAAGCAGTGGTTCAAAAAACTTGATGTGGTATGTCAATAACAGCACATTATATACAACAAGTATATATAGCAAGCATAGGTGGGCAATAAAGAGCAATATGCATAAATGATGTTAGTAAACCAGCTGGTAGCCGATCGGGCTAATCGTAAGTACAACAAGTGCTGGCACTTCCGCCAGGCAGCAGGACGTGAGAACATCTCCACGGCAACGGGCCCAAAACACAAGGGAGCGCTTCAGGTTATGGATTAACCACAACTATGTGAACTGTATTCCGCTTCACTAAGAGTAAGTCCTTTAACCAGTCTCCACAATTGGGCTCAGCCGATGGACTTATCTGCCAATTATTGCCACTCTTGAACCAGGATTTGTTTCAGGACTGATCCATTACCTATATGTGGATATTCAACTGTCTGCACTATCCCATTTGTTTCATATCCTCACCCAGGAGGAACGTATTTATGAAATCCACAATTGGACATTGTTTGCATTTATTTAAAGGTGCGTGATGGACATGTGGGCTGGGAACCCAGCACTTGTTGCACTTACGATTAGCCCGATCGGCTACCAGCTGGTTTACTAACATCATTTATGCATATTGCTCTTTATTGCCCACCTATGCTTGCTATATATGCTTGTTGTATATAATCTGCTGTTATTGACTTACCAGATCAAGTTTTTTGCACCACTGCTTCATGTGTGTTTTATGTACAGCTATATATGAGAGTTGCAACTCTATTATCAAATAAACTGTCTATTTTACATGGTATTATTGTTTATGCGCCCAGGGACTAGCAATTATTGTTACTGTAACCAAGGGTTGAGCCACCCTTTACCTACCCCTTCCCCTTCCCCCTTTCCCCTCCGGTCCCACAAGGCTGCAGCATCCACATTCCACAATTATAGGGAGCGTTGAATCACCATCCCTTCTATTTAACTCTCCCGGAATGTCCGGGAGACTCCCGAAATTCAGGTCGGTCTCACGGACTCCCGGGAGAGATGGCAAATCTCCCGCATCCTGCTACTGTCTTCCCAAAATGACGCAATTTGTCATTTTCGTTGTGGGGGGCGGGGCCAAAATGATGCGCTTGGCCGTGCCCCGCTCCCTCCCACCCGCCAGTCACGCCTATCTCCCAGAAAGAACTTTGCAAAAGTAGGTAAGTATGTATTATTTATTTCAATTCTTAATTAGATTTAGTTATGATTAATTTACAGCTGTAATCATTTTGCCTTTTAGATTATCTTGTTTCACTGCTCTTTTTTATACCTTAATTAAAATAGATTGGGTGTAGGCTCAATGTTTTCTGGAGTCACGTTCCCCTCTCCCTGTGTCTTGCCACAAGCACCAACCCCATCCCCCTCTCCCTTCCCCTCTTTACTTATTTGTCATCCAAGCACAGCATTGTGGGGGGAAATTGGTGGTGATATTTAACCATTTAATAATTAACTTTTTGTAACCATATAGTGATATTGCTGAATCTTTTCTCTGACCCTTTATTATTCTGATGAAAAGTTTCCAGTGATTTGTTCTCTGAGTGTCTGTCTAAAATCAGAAAATCGACTTTTTCTGCTATGTTCGTGTACCTTAACCAATATGCCGTTACTTCGATGGCATATCCTATTTATCATATGTTATATCATATATTTGCAGATTTACTTATAAACAGTAAGGGAGTGGGACGTGCACCAGTTTACTTAGCATATCCCACGTGTAATCACTGTGCGCATGCCCATGTGGGTGAAGGCGTATGCGCTATGCTGACTTGCGCGATTTTGGTACTTACACAAACGACTGTGATTGGAAAAGCTCGATGGGGGGAAAAGGGGCGTTTTAACGTTGACTGAGTACAGAAACACACATATACAACCGCTAGGAGATCATACCTCCTAACATGTCTGCCCCCGGCAGCAGAACAGGGGGCGTGATCATCTCACAAAGAGGCGTGGCCATGTCACAAAGTGGGTGTGGCCATGCCCCCAGAGTGCTGCAGTGCTGGGCTGCCCATTACATACCCCTCCTCCCCCAACATTCCCACCAATGGGACAAAACTGTCCCTGGGCAGGACAGCGGAACAGAGCGCTAAAATGGGGACTGTCTAGCTGAATTCGAGACAGTTTACGCTCATTTTGCAAACAACTCTGCATTAGCCCCTAAGAATATATACACTAGTAATTATCGGTAAAAAGTTTAGAATGTAGTTGAAACACAAAGTCGTATTTCCCAGAAGCCTCCTCATTATAATGCTTACATAATACAGAATTTGCTTTACAGAGTAAAATCTAGTTAAATATCTGGTTTAGGGAGTTTGTAATAATCTGTCACTTTATCCACAGAGTACATTAATATTTCTGTTCATCGTTTTATATTTGCTGGGATTTTTTTTTTTTTTGTGAAAACTTCTTACTAAACAAGAAAAACTCCCTAATAACTGCAATATCTGGCTCATATTTAATGCACACCATAAACAATATCACTGTGTTCAGCCGGAATAGGTTCCAGAAAAATAAACACACATTTGTCCCCGTTGTTCCACCATAAATTCCTGAATATATGTTGTGTACATTTCATTTATATTACTCGGAGTATTCAGCGAATTGCAGTGTTAATTACTTCGATGAATTGCTTTCTACGTTTTTATTGAGACTATGTTCAACTCATTAAACCAATCAAGGGCTAAACCAATAAATTAAAATACTGTGGTAATTAAGTAAAAAAAACCACATTCTTTTCATCACCGTGAAGGTGACTAATTTAATCTGAAACGTATAGTGCCAAATATTTTACTGCCTCACTGCTTTGAAGTATACAGTGGAGGTAGCCATTTTGTGTGCTGAACCAATAATGAGAATGAGGCTAATTCACTCACAAGGAGCTTGTGACATATCTGAGGTAAAAAATACTTCACGCTACAGTGATGTCACCAGTTCCTAGAGAATACATTTTTTTGCATTTGTATGAATACTGATTCAGTATGGATTTTAGTGAATGAATTCTCATATGGGGCATTATGTTCAGTTGGACGTAATTTTGGTCTAAAACGTAGACGTAAATTGTTTCTGAAAAAAAACCTCTCATCCCTACTTGTCTGCCACCATGGTCCTCATGTATACTTGGATGCAAATCCACTTGCGTAGCCTAAAACATGAATTTCACTGTTGTGCATGTACACAAAAAAGACTCATACTACTTGGCTTACACTTGCACGGTCCTTGCCTCCCCCGATACGCCTTTATAAGTGTAAGAAGTTGTATACATAAGATGCGACTGGTTCTGCATACAAACTCAAGCGCAAGTCTTTTTCGTGTGCATGCGCAGTAGTCAAATTCGTATTCACGCTATGCAAATGGGCTTATGTCCAAATCTACATGAGGACATGTAGGGATGAGAGATAATTGCGAGTGTCAAAAAGTTGGAAGGGATAATATTAAAAATCTCATTGTCTTTGCTGTAACCCAAGAGATGTTTTTCAATGGCCAAATCGTTATGACATACAGTTAATAGCTTAGTAACATTACTAACCCTGCAAGGCCCTCCTGAAATTCACCCCTGCCAATGGGGGACATCAACCATCCACTTTTTCCAATCTTGAAAAAAGTGAAAAAAAAAGCAATCACATTTGTTTACATGATCTGCAAGCGTGTAATTAGCATTAATTACTAAGCCACCTTTTTATATAAAGAGTAGTTTTAGAACTTTTTTAAATTTAAAGTCATACTACCATGTTATAGTATTTGCCCTAGTATTTGTTAATTGTGAATATCAAAAGACAAATATTTATTTAGATTTTATTGCCATTTTAGTTATACCGCCTACTGCCTTCATTGTAAAACTATCAAATTCTATTACTTTCATTCGCCACTTCTAAATTTCCACTTCGACCACTTGTGACAATCCTTTCACAATACAACAACTTATGGTCATAGGCTAGTAGCAGAGGGTAAGTCTTTTTTCCTAATAATTTAATCATTTTAGTAACACCTCTTTTTGGACTATTGTTATCATTTGTACGTTGACATACCCATGCAGTATATTGACTATTTAATATATTATCTTTAATTAATTTTAAACTGACCTTTTTTTTTTCTTACAAGTACATTTGATTGAACAATAAAGACACAATGGTTCAGTTATTCTTTCATTACAGACAAAAAGGCATGTGGTCCCCATGAGTATCAATGCAAAAATAAGAACTGTATTCCGGACCACTGGAGGTGTGATGGACAGAATGACTGCGGAGATAATTCAGATGAAGAATCCTGCAGTAAGTGTGCTTCCCTTATTCATAGAGGTCCGTTATATAGCTGTACCAAAGGTACCTTTAAATTATTATTCAAAGTGGATAGTGTTTTTACAGGTTGTGATTGGCTAAACTCAGCATGGTTCGGTAGCGTTTTTTATTTTTACAGGCTGTGATTGGCTAAGCTCAGCATGGTTCGGTACCGATTTTTATTCCGTTACCCGTATAGTTCCAATTTCATCATGTACGTTCATTATGATGAAACATTTATGTCTTAAATTCTATGTCAGGCTGAACCAAACTGAAATTTTAAAAACACTTATATTCAAAGTCTGCTTAGCGGACAACTCTACTGATAATGAAGTTAAACAATAATACTGAATATTATTTACCTCGGTTCCAGTGGATTCCCTGTTGTCTATAGAGATCCAGCATCTCTCCTCGCTGTTCCTGCTGCTCGCCTTTATCAATCATGCAGTGGTGTTGTCAGTGCCCCTCTGCTGTGAATTTCCCATTGAAGTGAATGGGTCATTGACAACATGCTGTCTGATTTAACAAAAGCCCATCTCAGCAGCAGACAGGAGAGCACAGCCAACATCTAACAAACATTGGAAGATTCGCTAGAGCATCAGGTAAGTAATATTCAATCAGTAGTCATTAAGGAAAGTAAGGTAAAAAAAAATTAGTAAGTTTCCTCCTGGACAAAACCATGTTGCAATGCAAGGGGTGCAAATTAGTTTATTATTTTGCACATAAAAGAAATACTGTCTGCTTTTTCATGTAGCACACAAATATGTGATAGCTTTATCTGTACACTGAATTTTAAAGTAGATCTAGAACATGTCCTACCCCAACTATAGATCTGCCATCACATTTTAAATTTGCCTCCCCCTCCAATGCAACATGGTTTTTCCAAAGTGCAAAGTTACTCATTTCTTTGCTTTCCTTTCATTAATGAATCAGGCCCATAGTATATAGTGACTTGCATTAATGGATAAAGTAAGTGTGAGAGATTACATTACCAGCCAAGCTTTGTATGGTAGTAATGTAAAAAAAAATTTTTTATACAGTAATCACATTCTCTGCTACAGTGTGTTAATTGGAGCCTTATCAATGGACAACCTACTCGATAGAAGTATGCAAATAACATGGTATAATGGGGAAGTGAATGAAGAGGCCTTCTCCCTGTTTTGTACTCCACTCTTTAAGCAAAAGGCCAGTTGTTGTCAGCGCTTATCCTTAACTCTGCATATCTGTGTGTATCTAGCAAAATGAAAACATGAAGTATTGGTTCATATTTTGATCGAACCATTTAAGCCTGCATCCAAGCATCAAAACACCTCATTGTATGCAGGAAGAGTGTGAGAACCATGTAAGATCAGGAAGAACGGAGAATTGAGGGTGTGATTTTACCTCCAGGTTAATGTATGACAGATAAGAGCAGACTGGAGAGCCGTGATCATGTGTCCAGTGCTGTCTGACCACAGACGTACAATGTACTTACTGGCAATCTCCTACAATCTTCTTGCTCTATTTGTGACCACGTCTTGCCCACTCTTTCAGCAAAAAATATAATGGACTGGAAACAATAGCATACGTGGCGAAAATATTCCCCCACAGTTCATAAAACTAAAGAACCAGTTTTAAAAAAATAAAAAAAGTTTTAAAATAAATTGGGTCAACTATGGATGGGTAATGCCCAGTCAGTGAACATTAAGATGTGCATTTCGCCTCCGCTCAGTGTGCGCTAAAGCGATATTCAGGAGTCATTCCGTATTTAAACAAACAGAAAACAAGAACATTAGACCAATTTATGGTAATATGGCACCATGGCGCAATTGGCTACATAACTTTGTGGTGTGGCCACGCCCCCTATCCCACTGCTGGGGTCAGACATGTTGGGAGGTATGTTTTCAGTTTCCATGCCCCTCAACTGCATTTTAATTTTAAGTGCAAAAGGGGCGGGCTCCACCTCTTAGTGGGCAGAGCTAAATCCGATTGGGCAGCTCTAATGCCCCCTCTTAAAACTCTATTTAAAGTTTACCTGTTGCTTCATGTAATTGTGGCAGCCATTTTCCGGGCCTAAGCCATATTCCTGAAAATGCGGCCTATCAATTCGACACGGACCAGTGACGCCAATGTGTAAACCCAACATGTCCCTTATCCCCAATCCATACACTGCTCACTCAGCAAGTTTGGATAAAATGAATCAACAAGTGATTGCAATGTGATCAATTATCATTTATGCTTTTCATTGGAATGCAAGTTCCCTTGAGTGAAATATAATTTTCTAATAATCTGAACAGTGTAATTCCATTTCGTTATTATCATCAATATTATTATTATTACAATTATTTAAAATCGCCATGCTAAATTGCATACTAATATTTCTATTATATATATATATATATATATATATATATATATATAAATAAAAATATATATTACTAATTCACTTGTTTGCAGAAAGCAATTTGACAAGTTTTATTACTCAGAGCTGTTATTTAATGGCATTGAAAAGCAATATAGACAACATTATAGTCTTTCTTCTGAGGCTGCTTTTCTCTGTGATTGCTCCGGGTTCCTTTGGTAATTATATGTTGATTCTAAGGAATAAAATTCCAGCATTGAGAGGGGAAAATGTGAGTTTGGGAGAGAATGGCTGTTTGTTAGTTTTGTATGTGACCTTTTTAGAACGTCATGAATAACAGAACATCAAACAATTATAATGATTTCTCTGTCACTGTATATTACAGTACATACTGGGTGAGTAAGTGAAAATATAGACGATTGATCGACTCTTATAAACTCCATACTTCATACAGAAACGGTACAACAAGATGATCTCACTATTAATCAAGAGGAACAACACACGTACACAGTTTTTCTAGAATAAAGTGTTCCAATGAGTATTGGCATTGGTCCGAACACAGTCTTGCTCATTGTTAATGTTGTACATAAGATGAAAATGATCAATTTTAAAAAGCTTGTTGTGCATCCTACAACAACCACAAAATTTTTCAATTTGTTCATGCTCTTTCTCCCTCTGGTGCAATCTTTTACATTTTATCATAGTGGACCCAGCATCACAATCCAGAACCAACATCATCATGATCATCAACATTTATTTATATAGCACCACTAATTCCGCAGCGCTGTACAGAGAACTCGCTCACATCAGTCCCTGCCCCATTGGGGCTTACAGTCTAAATTCCCTAACATACACACACACACACACACACACAGGGACCCTGAACAGTGCAGGTTTTCTGGGTCACAAGTGAGATAATTCTACCACCTGTGGATCTGTTACACTGTGCCAGTCAGTAATGACTACACCTGTGCTCCAGCGAGGAGAGATGGAAAACATGCCCTGATAGGACACCCTGAGGACCAGGTTTGGAATTCAGTTGCCAGCGTTGTGGCACAAGGATATTGCGCCATGCGCATTTTCGGCACTTGCGGTAGAAATAGCTAATTGAATTCCCCCTATTGAGATACTGAAGATAAGAAAACGTTTGCTTAGTTCAGACGGCCAGACTGGTAAAAAAGTGGTTTTCTGTATGTTGGGTAACGTTTTGGGAAGACATCGTTTAATGTGCTTTTTAGCAAAGGGTCGGAAAGTGAGAGATTTGGAGAGCAGGGTACGTTTTAAATGGCTGCTATTGCAAGTTAGGTCGTGAACATGGTGTGGTCATCATATTCACAATGAAGAAACATTAATTATTGGAGCAAGATATGTAGTTATACAGTTACTTAGATAGTAAGACGCTGACCAAGACCAGTTCAACTTTTTATAAATTCTCATTTAGTTTTGTTACAGATTATAGAGACTAGTACCAATTAATTAATTTGAATTAATAAGGGTCAGTGTGGGTATAATAATAATAGTGCCTAATTACCTTAACCCGTGTTTTTTTTATTTTTTATAATGAAACGTGTTTTCTGCAGAACCTCAGACATGTGCCCTGAAAGAGTTCCTGTGCGGTAACGGCGACTGCATCTCCACCAGGTTTTGGTGCGACGGTGAATATGACTGCGTGGATGGCACCGACGAGGTAATGATTTGTATTATACACTTGTTTAACAGATACATTGTTACAAGTAGTTTTTCCGTTGACCATTTTGCCTTTTTCAACAAGGCGTTTGTGTTCCTGACGCCATTCCCTCGCTTGTGTTCGCTGGCTCAAGTTCATATACTAGTTATTGATCTCTATGTCAGCCATGTGTGAAGGGTGACGGCCAGGTGTTGACTTTTGGTGCTTGTTCTGCTCCTCTGTCGGTTGGTTATATGTATATATATATATGTATATAACTTTAGTATAAAATGCATCTAGTTATACCCCAAAACAAGGGGGAATGTGAACACTTCAGTGTATAGATTTACTAAACTTTCTAAAAAGGAAAAGTGGAGCTGTTGCCTATAGCAACCAATCAGATTCCAGCTATCATTATCTAGCACATTCTAGAAAATGATAAGTAGAATCTGGTTGCTATGGGCAACACCTCCACTTTTCCTTTATAGAATGTTAGTACATCTACCCCCAGGTGTTTTACTTGCAGTCATGATACCGATCAATGATCTATTTAGCAGCTTCTATAAGTCTAAATAGCACTCATCTACTTACCCTGCCTCTAGGATAAAAGGTCATTGTTATCCGATTGATCAATTTTAATCTTAATATTAAACTGGATCATTTAAACCAGACCACTATCTGAGGCCAAAGTGATCTTTAAATATGTGTCGTCCGGTCAAAGCTATGTAGAGCATCTATATTCCCTAATGCTTCCGAGACGAGGACAGAACCATTTCCTTCAATTATTGTTCAGGGCTCGGAGGGATGTCGATGTTACACAACAGCTCTCTCTGACCTTCACAAATCATCATTATGAAGACAATGTTTGTGCTGGGGATTGGTGTTTGCTTTGTATTTAGTTCCAGTAATAAAGTAATGAAGACACATGTAAGTGCAGAATGATGTTTGCAGGCATTTCAGACCTATCGTATCAATTCTGTTTTAATGGAAAATACACACATCCTGACATACAGTGAGCATGCACCAAAGCCACAGACAATACAGACGTGAGAAATAATCAAACGGACAACAAACATTCTAATATGTATATTAAATAAGCAGAAGGAATACTGTATACAATCTGTTAACAAAGCAGACTATACACAGCAGGTAGTGGAGAGAATAAGAAAATAATTCAAAGACTCAGACTGCTTAACACAATATAGACTTAACATTCATTTAGAATTCTAGAAAGGCTTTTGTCATAGACCTGTCAGCAGGCTGAAGGTTTGAGTTAAGTTTCTGCATCATTGTTTTATACACATTAGATCCCATAAAGAAATAATCAAATATCCCATGTTACCCCATATGTATATTTAGTGATTCCTCCCCTCCAACTTTCTCACCTTCTCTATCCATTGTAACCAAACTATTAGTGTAGGTGCATCAGGCTTCTAACATTTAAATTGAATCATAGCTATTGCAACATTAATTAAGTGCTTAATTTGCGTGGATTTCTACAGTTATATTGATATAGCCCTGTATCTCAGGAGAGAAGTACAAGGTTTTGTTATTTGGGTTATAATTGGGTGACATGACCTCATTCCAAAAAGGTTTTATAGCTCGGCAGCCCCACCGTGAATAAACACCATCACCTTAAAATAAAACAGGGACAACTGGGCACTTCCAGTGAATAGAGGAGGGTGAGTCGTACCTCCTCATCAGAAGATTGTAGTTTGTTCCTTTGATCTGCACACTTGAAGGACTTATTCAGATAGAGTGGAATATATTATTCCAATAATATTCCTAATTTCTTTTCCCGGTTCAATGTATATGTCTGTATAGATGAGTATATGCAGTACTTTTTTTGTAAGAAAAAAAGGTGCCGGAACTCGCCTCTTTCTGCCCCCCTTGTTTTTCTGTAGCCCTCTCTTTCTACCCCCCTTGTTTTTCTGCAGACTTCTTTCTGCCCCCCTCATTTTTCTATAGTCCTCTTTCTGCCCCCCTCATTTTTCTGTAGCCCTCTCTTTCTGCCCCCTCATTTTTCTGTAGCCCTCTCTTTCTGCCCCCTCATTTTTCTGTAGCCCTCTCTTTCTGCCCCCTCATTTTTCTGTAGCCCTCTCTTTCTGCCCCCTCATTTTTCTGTAGCCCTCTCTTTCTGCCCCCTCATTTTTCTGTAGCCCTCTCTTTCTGCGCCCCTCCCCCACTTTCTGTAGTCTGTACTTACCTTCTATGCTTCTTTTCTCACTTCTCTGCTTGATCGCGGCTCCTCTCACTGGCAGCGTCGTGAAGTCATGACGCTGCCGGAGCCGGAAGCAGGACACACACTAAGATGCGGTGCTGCACTGTAGCAGCACCACAGAGAAAATAAATTAAATGTTAAAAAGTTAATTAAACTTTGAAAACCCATGGAAAAAAGGTGCCGGAACACCGTTCTGAGCGTTCTATGACAAAAAAAACCCTGGGTATATGTCAATTTGTAATAGTTAGCCATGCATGGAAAGGGGTATAATCTGTAATATCAGAGTTCCGAGAAAGTTAATATTTACGTCGCCCTTTGTAACAAAATGATATAACCACGTGTGCTTCCATTCTGCCAGTCTAGTGAGCCCAAGATATTGTCTCAACTGCTGGAACCTGGCAAGAGACGTTTCAATTCTAATGTAAAACCCCCCGTAAATCATTTAGTGTGTTCCAAACTCTAAAGTAACCTCCTTGGAGTCTTGGGGGTAAATTTATCAAGCTGTGGGTTTCAAAAAGTGGAGATGTTGCCTATAGCAACCAATCATTTTGTAGAATGTACTAAATAAATGATAACTAGAATATGATTGGTTGCTATAGGCAACATCTCCACTTTTTCAAACCTGCAGTTTAGTAAATATACCCCTATGAGTTTACTCTCTGAAACAAATAATTATATTAAAGATAAAGGTTTGGTAGTTGTGCAGTTTTGTGTCTTCAGGTGTCACTAATAACCCATCCCGTGAAACAAGAAGGAGTTTTCTATTCTGCTGTCTCCTTATACTTTTCAATCTTATAACCTATATTGGGGCTGTACAACTGGAGGTCCGAGGACCAGATGCGGCTGTACGAGGCATTTTGGTTACCACCTCACTTTCCCTGACAAGCTCAGTAGAATCTATAATATTATATTTTTAACAGAATTTGGAGCTCACATATAATTGCTTTCTTGTTCATTGACCTACTTGGATAAAACTGACCCATGTATTAAATCTAACTTTCTTTCCATTCTCTATCCATCTTTCTAATTTATTCATTACCTTTTACTTACAACTATCATAAAAGTCATTTTTTTAAACGCTGTGTACAATTAAATAAGACTGAACTTTTTAATTTATTTTATTAGAAATATAGAATGTTCTTAGAAAGATTAGATTGTCCTACTAAGCTTATTAAGTCTGTTTCTAGCCTGATTTCTTCTTGTTTTTTTTAATGTTCCTCTATATTGTGAGCTTATAGTCACAGAATAAACCCCAGCAGGGCTTCAGTGAGAAGCCCTGCCGGAGACATCGTTTTTTTCTGACCGAAGCCCTGCTTGAGAAACATTTTTTTCTTCACAACCAAGAGAATAGGGGTTCAGGGTGGACATTTTTTACGAAGTGGAGTTATATAAATAAATGATGATGATGATGAAGTGGAGTTTAA
Organism: Mixophyes fleayi; assembly: GCF_038048845.1. Taxonomy (NCBI): domain Eukaryota; kingdom Metazoa; phylum Chordata; class Amphibia; order Anura; family Limnodynastidae; genus Mixophyes; species Mixophyes fleayi. Next base: position 141,109,085 of record NC_134408.1, read on the forward strand.
ATGAAATAAATAAATAAAATGTGTATTACAGGTCCTAAAGAGTGTTATGTCAGTTTTGCATAGTGCATGTATTTATTTATGGTCACATGTATGCTATTGTATAATATACTGATATTTATAAACATATATATATTGCTGGTGTTGATGGACATCCTGTTCTTGGAAAGTACTTTTCCTTTTTTTTTTTTCTTTCTGAGTAACTTTTATTGCAACTTAGAATATTATTGAAAGTCTCGATCAAATTCAAATATGTTCCTCTAAAAAGGCTCCAGAGAATGGTGAACTAGATTGCAAAAATTGAAATATGGCACTTCAATTCCTTCCTCTCATTTCATTGCAAATACAGCGTGGCCTTGACCTGCGTTTGTATTTTACTCATACCTGGGAGGAAAAAAAGAGAGAAAAATAACTTCTTTTTTGCAAGTAAAGTAGACAAAGGAGCCATTTATTACGGGCGAGCAATGGTAATGTTTATCTGCCTCCTGCTTCAGCATTCATAATCTCTACTGTTTGGTAAATGTAGAACGTTCATTAAACATGGATGCAAGGGAGCATTTTCCTTATGGTCAATGCATTTAAAGGTACACTAACCCTATAGTTTGTAATTAATTAATTATTAATGTAAATATTAACATGAACACTTAAAATAAAAATGTGGAAGGACTTTAGTTTATATAAATGTGTTACAAAGAGCTTGATTCCCATCATCCACTTATCTTACCCCAGAACGCTCCTGTCAATCTTATTTATGTCTGTTGATCATCTCGCAGTACAGTAAGTTGAGTGTGTTATCTAGCTCAAGGAGGAAGACTAATGTCATTGGGGTCATGGTCAAATTAGAGTAATTATATAGCAAAATATATGACAGCCAAATATATGACAGCAGACCAAAAAAACTACATTTCCTGATCATCAACACATAAGTATAACATAACAATACTCTACGGGGTATATTTACTAAACTGCGGGTTTGAAAAAGTGGAGATGTTGCCTATGGCAACCAATCAGATTCTAGTTATCATTTATTTAGTACATTCTACAAAGTGACAGCTAGAATCTGGTTGCTATAGACAACATCTCCACTTTTCAAACTCGCAGTTTAGTAAATATACCTCTATGTCTCTCCTTATTGCAGTCATACCACACCAGTGGAAGTTGTATAGAAATCCCAGTCATCAAAGGCCTAATATTTGGGACTGATAATGCTTCTGCCTTACAGAAGTCACACACTTTCCCCAGCACCAGCTACAATTGTTATTCTACTACTTTATGTATCAAGTGTTCCCCACATCTCTTAGATTGTAAGCTCCTTGGGGCAGTAATAACCTTACCTTCTGTTTCATGTCATTGTATGTAATTTGTTTGTGTCACAATCCCTTGCATAATATGTAATGATAATAATAATAATAATAATTATTATATGCATCCCCATGGACAAGGCACAATTAAATAAAGAACATATTTGAGGGAAATTTATCGGGGTGTGGCTAGAGTGACACCTTGCAAATGCTTCCTCTGTACAAAATGTAATTTTTTTTAGCTAAATATTCTTCCACAGCATTTCATATGGTTCAGCTGCGCCGTAATTGAGCCCCTTGATTAGAATGTTGAAACATAAACCAGAAAAAATGTATATCATACTTGCCTACTTTCAGGCAGTGCCGTCCGGGAGAGGGACGTGACTAGAGGGCGGGAGGGGCACGGTCAATCGCGACATTTTGTCCCCACCCCCCAGCGCCGAAAATGCCGGTTTCATGCGGGGGCAAAATGATTCGCGGTGAAGCGCGTTACTTTGGCCAGAGAATTGCGGGATGCGGGAGGCTTGCATCCTCTCCTGGGTGTTCGGGAGACCGACCCAGATTTCGTGAGTCTCCCGGACATTCCGGGAGAGTTGCAAAGTAGGTTGTAGATACACATATATAATTCTGCATGTAATTAAATTAATGTGCTCTATTTAGAACTGGAACCTGTTGGTAATATTTTCCTCTAATTTGTCTATTTTTTAAAAAAAAAATAATAAAAAAATAATAATAATAACAGCTAAAGGATGTCAATAAAAGTCCAGCTGTAACATACATCACTGCTACAATGGCAATATATGTATCCATGCAAGTAAGTGACTTGCTATGGATTTTCCCAGAGAAATGGCAGTAAGAAGCGAGCAACTAAATCATTTTCTGCTTTTACAGCCAAGGAAATGTTGCAGCACAGTTGACTCGCTGCTGCCACTTCTTGAAAATATTTCTGTAATTCAAGCTCAACTTTAAAGTTCCGTTGTTTGTATTGCGGAGCGATGTTCTTGTTACCGCTGGAGATTAAGGTTATGTATTATTATTTTTGTTTGTTTGGGTAGAGAAACTGTGAGATTGGCTGCTCAAAATCCCAGTTCCAGTGTGCCACGGGTCAGTGCATACCAGTGAAGTGGAAGTGTGATGGGCATGAGGATTGCAAGTCCGGAGACGACGAGAAGAACTGTGAGCCAGGTATTTTAAATCATCCATGCTTCATTTTCTACAAAATATATTTGGAAAGATTCTATTTGCTTTAGATGTTTTTGCTGTAAATATGTTCTTGTGGAAGTAAGGTCATCGCAGATATCTGTGCATCTAATTTCTGTGCTTTCTCCCATTCCCCATGCGCCAAAGGAAAAAATTGCAACAAAAATAAAAATGCATCCTTTTTACAAAATTATGTTTTAAATAAGGACACTATTACCTTTTTCATGCTGGTTTAAGGAAAAATAAACTCAAAATTTGGGAAACATATATTAATGCACTGTCCCTGTGCTCACTTCAATAATATTGTAGAATTCCCCTCCCCCTTATGCCAGGAAGGCAGGGAGTCTTCAGACAGAGACAAGTATGGAAGCTCTATTGCAGTGGTCAGGAAACAGTGGTAAATTACCCCAAATGGAGTAAAAATGAAACTCCTGGGGGTAATGCTGCCGATTAACATGCTGGATCACATGCTGGTTGGATTGTAGACCCCTTTAAATGTGAAATTGCTGTTGTACCAGAAGAGCCTCAAGGGTTGGCAGAGACACTTCTTGAGCTTTGATGCAATAATGAAGCACGTATTGTATTTGAAAACAAAGCAGATCTGTCATATTTTTGGATGTCAACAGCCGCAAAGGCATTCAAAATTGCACATGAGGAGGCAGTCAAAAAGTTGCTGCCTTTTGCAACAACCTACCTTTGCGAACAAGGATTTTTCACTCTAACGAACATAAAAACAAAGCAAAGAAATCGATTGGACGCTGAAGACTGCATCCAAATTGCTCTGACATCAAAATGCCCCAATATTGATGCTCTTGTATCAAAAATGAAGCAACATCATTTCTCCAAAACCTGAAGTTTTGAAGTTGAAGCTTTCAAAGAAATTTTGAATAGATTCAATCCAATTTTGAATTATTAATATATGATTTCCTTCCTTTCAAACCAAGGGGGTAACGTCGGCGTATCTAAATATATTTGGGGGTAAAAGGTAAAAAAGTTCCCTGACCCCTGCTCTATTGCAATTATCTAAAGGCACTCAAACAACTAAAATTTCAGAAGGAAATATACTTTGATTGACGCTTATCATATTAGGAAGATTTAAGATCTAGTGCAAAACAAGAGTTATCAAAACTAAAATTAAATATGCCAATACTTATTTCTTAAGTGTGTTGAGTTCTGTTTGGTTTGGTTTGATTTCGCCGGCTAGCGTCATGGTTACTGTCTGGTTTTTGAGATTTGTTAATACAGTGCGGTAGAGCTGTGAGCCCGATAATGGACTTTCTGGTAAGTTACTCGACTAGTTTATTGTGATCCAATATTACTCCACAATCACGAGAAGTGTACAACTGTATTAAATGTTCCCCAAGTAAACGTACAATCAGCAACATGTCAACTTAAGAGTGCGATCCATCCTGATCTTCGGTCTTGTGGTAATTAAAGTCAGCATTTTAATAGTACAACTATTTTAGGGCTTTACCATGGACTTAAACAGATATTTGTGCTTTGGATTAAAGCGTTTTTCTTTTATTTATTTTTTATATGTTTTCGTAAATATAAGAATAAGGAATTCACAAAAAAGGGATTTAATAAAACGAATAGTAAGCTTGAATAGCTGTAATATAGAATTGTAAAACTTTGAAAGCAATAATTAAGTCGCCAGAAAAATCATACACTTTCCCACTAATTTTACATAAAAGAAAAAAACACTAATTCAAGTCACATAGATAATTATTGAACCTTTGAATTGAAGACAGATCACATCTATGATATTATGATATCATTACCAGATAGTATAAACTTTGAAGTAATTCTAAGCATAACACTGAAGAGACATCATACATGATGATAAAGGGCTTCATCATCATCATCATCATCACTATTTATTTATATAGCGCCACTAATTCCGCAGCGCTGTACAGAGAACTCACTCACATCAGTCCCTGCCCCATAGGAGCTTACAGTCTAAATCCGCTAACATACAGAGACAGACACATAGAGACAGAGACTAGGGTCAAGATGAGAGTAGCCAATTAACCTACCAGTATGTTTTTGGAGTGTGGGAGGAAACCGGAGCACCCGGAGGAAACCCACGCAAACACCGGGAGAACATACAAACTCCACACAGATAAGGCCATGGTCGGGAATTAAACTCATGGCCCCTGTGCTGTGAGGCAGAAGTGCTAACCACTAAGCCACCGTGCTGCCCGAGGGCTTTTTTGACATTTTTTCTAATGAAGGTCGAAGCTTAGTACATCAACACTTATTTATTAAATGACTGTTTCTCTGCCTTTCAAAGCAATTTAAAATGCAACCGAACACCCCAAAAATATTTTGTTGTGTTATAGAGGAGGGTGAACTGAAATGTCTTAGCTTTCTCCCAGCTTTGGTTAATAAGAAAATTACTCAGTTGATGCTCACTACATGCTTCTGAGTACTATGCTATGTCTAAGAGTGTCACCTTTAGTCACTGATTTTAATGACCATGTGGTTTGCAGGAATGTATTATGCAGTCTTATTTCTACTACCAATGGCTTCCAATGTTGTTTTTTCCCCCTTCTTTTTCCTAAAATATATATATTTGTTTTTCACTTTAATTTTGTTGGTTACAAGAGGTCACATTAAGGGGTAGATTTAATATAACTTCTAAAAAGGAAAAGTGGAGGTGATGCCCATAGCAACCAATCAGATTTTAACAAAAATTTTCTAGAATGCACTAAATAAATGATAACTAGAATCTGATTGGTTGCTATAGGCAACATCTCCCCTTTTTAGCTTGATAAATTTACTCCGTAAGACTCCTATGTTGAACATACATAGGTGGAGGACAGGGTCTAATGAGGTAATTAGAACAAAGGGAAGGGTTTATTGTAGTTAAACCTATAATGTGTTGTTGTGCGGTGTGACCAATGCCAGCTAGTTGGCTGGTGACTAGAAAGGAGGACTGTGTCTAGCCAGAGTTAGGGTCGCCTGGTGTCATCCTGCCGAAAATGTGCTTTCTTATTGGTGATGTGAACAATAACTGCCCTGTTTATTCAAGCAAGAAGGTGTAAACTGTAGTTGGCATTTTATAATAAATATTTTATTTTCCTTAACAGCCCCACTGACCTGTTCTTCCAGTGAATATGTCTGTGACAGTGGAGGGTGCATCGCGGCATATCTCAGGTGTAACGGTGAATATGACTGTTTCGACGGCTCAGATGAGGTGAGCATGGGAGAGTCTGGAGCTAAGCTATGTGACGTACATAGGATTGCTGGAGCCCTTAGCAAAAATTAGGGGAGGGCCCGGCGATGTAGGTCTGCCCCCCTGAACCCTCCACACTGCCCTTTTGCTGGGCCAGGACATGCACAGGGAAGCTGTGTAGCAGACGTGTTCCCCGCATTGACGCCAGTTCGGTTACTTTATGTGGGCTATAATGAGATCAATATTGGACTATGTAGACATTACTGTTGCTACATTGATATATTTGCAGCATTTTCTGCAATGTAATTACTTCCAGACACAGGTAATTAGTATGCTTTGCTGCAAGAACATTATTTCTAGAAGATTACATTATAAGATTCTGGTGGATTGGTGGATTCAATCCCAACAATTAGCGGTGGTCAGAGAAGGTTTCATGAATCACAGAGTTACTACACAATTAACACTATTAATGTGTCACATGAAATAGTAATAGTTTTGTCCATATATAGTTTGAGAGCTAGTCTGCCAATAACTGCTCTCAGATTTAAGGGCTAAACCTTAGAGATGCCTGAACTGGTTCGATGAATCTGTAAAAATGGTAAAATTCCAAGGAATTCTCAAATTCTTGATCAATTGAGATGAAATATCCATGGTCAGGCTGGTCAGTGCTACTACAAAGGTTAAACCAGCTCTGTGGGTATGTGTGTAAATCCTACTCTCCACATCCTTGTCCTGGCTGTTGGAATTCTTAGCGTGTAAGTGTAACGCTGTCGGGCGTTACTTAAAGAGTAACGCCTGACGGCATTCTCCTCTTGATGCTATCAGATGAGATTGACGATGAGCTAAACGTACCTGATGGTGGTGGTCCCAAGGAAGACACCATTGAAGGGCTACAGGCTGAAGGGGTGCTGTCTAAATAGCAACCAGTTTAATGTTTTATTTTGTTATTATTTCATGAATTCCACTTTACTGTTTGTGATTTTATGGGAATGAGTAAAAATCACTGATAAGTTCGAACCGTGTCTTTTCCCATCATACAGGTTGATTGTTTGACAGATTGTAAAGAGAACCAGTTTCGCTGCAGGAACAAGGCCTACTGTGTACCAATCAGGTGGCTTTGTGACGGGATCCATGACTGTGTGGATGGGAGCGATGAAGATAATTGTGAGAGAGGTTAGAAAGTTTATTTCCTTCCTTTGAAATGATCTGCCTTTCTTGTGTCTCATTCTCTCTGTATGCTCTAATAAACTAAGAATACTCATGTGCACTATAAAGCTGATAAATGAAATGCTTTGGGAACATACTACGGACCATTGTGCCCGATCTTCATCTGCTTAAAACGATGAGATTTTTTTTGTGTGTCAAACACGTTTTCCCTTGGCATTATTTAGTGGATTTATGTCTTATGGCTTTTTGATGAGCGTTACCAGACAAGGTTCATAGAGCGAATGCATTGCTTTGAGTACAAAGTTTGTAAAATAAATTCTTTATTTATAGAGATGCCAATTGTACAGCCAACATAAACAGTACAATTTCAGATAGTTTTATGGGCTTTAAGGTCATGACACCAGGGGATATATCTACTAAGCGACGTTTCCGACGATTGTCAACGCTTTGCCGTCATTATTTTTAAAACGGCAGTTTGATTAAAGCCAAACCCCCTGGTGATTTGTCTTGATTAAAATTGCTGTTATAAAAAAATTATGGCACAGCGCAGAGAAACAGCGGTTCGGCGGAACCGCTGCTTAGTAAGTATACATCCAGATGTTCATTTTTCTTTTTCACTCAATAAAAGAAAATTGAAAAGTAGTTACTGGAAAAGAGTTGAGAAAAATATAGGTGTGGGTTAAGAGGGGGCTATGGTTTTGGAATGAGAACTCCAAATGAGTTTAGCTTCCAATGGGTAGTTGTTTAAGGGCTAGGAAGCTTACATAACTTTATATTGTCTTGTTTCTTGAAATTCCATCCAGGGTATCCAATTTATAGTCTATGATATATTTGCTTACTCTGCCGGAATGTATGGGAGACTTCTGAATATTGGGGAGTCCTCTGAAACACCCAGAGAGTAGGCCGCCCTCCCAAACCCTATGTTATTTTCTTTTGAATTGGGTAAGGCCTTGTTGGTGAGATTCTCGTGACCAGACCCTGCCTCTGTTGCTCAATGACACAGTTTGTCAGGAAGGTGAAGATGTCCTCAGTCCCTGAATGGAGTTGTAGAGGTGAACTGCCAGTAGGATGTCTTTTATAGGTATGCAACAAAATAAAATGTAAGCCATCAAGCTTGGCATGATATAGCCCAGTCGTCAGTAGATATTTGAGATAATCATGTAGCACCATAGAGTGGTTGGGGGGAAGCAAAGGATACCATTGCTTTTGGTTTGGAGGGCTCTTTATTTAGAGGGTTCCAAACAGGACCTCAGGGGTAATGTAAAGCAGATCTATAATCCCACTAAAGAGGGCCTCTACTTAACTACGAATATTATTACACATCTGGGTCACAAGAGGAAAATGTTGGCATATTGGGCACTCTCCTAATAGCAGCATCAGTATAGTGATATCCTCAAGGTCAAGAGGCTATAGCCATCTGCCTGTCAGTCTACTCATTATCCCAGGAATAGGTATCCCTCCTCCTGGTAGAAGCTTGTAACTTGAGGATACTAGCTGATGTTGTCCCTAAACCGATTAAACCGAGGGGTTTACTTCATTAAACTTGATCTTAGCCAAAAGGCCAAAAAGTTTTATGAATTCAGTGCCCTAAAAAGATTTATTGTCTGTCCAAAGCATTTTGTCCAGGTTTCCATTCTGATTACTGTTTTTGAATGCACATTTGGGCACAGGGAGATATAAATAGTAATTTGCATTTCTCCACCCGCAATTCAATGAGTATTATATAGCTAAATTACTTTTCTCACTGCATGAGAATACCTACTGTTTTAAGGAAGTTTTCACTGTATTTTAGCAGCGGAGAGTTTTTTGGATCATTTCAGCCCATCCTGCTGCATGCGTTGTATACATACCGTGGGAGTCATTGTCCCTTAGCTTTCTTAATGAGATTTATTAATATCAAAGCAGGTTTGAAATAAAAGCAAATGAGATATATAGTATGACTGATTAAATATATGTCTCTATGCAAACAAGTCAGCTTCCCTGTATTCTATTCTGTTTATTTTACTGTGCAGATTTATTTTTGCCTTTTAGTGTGACCTCAACATCTATCGTCCTGAATTCCTTGTGAAAGCTTTACATATGATATTATGGAAAAGCAGTAAGGCAACGTTCTAAACAGAGTAAAAAAAAAATCTTCAAGGAACTATTACTATAAACACAATTAGGTATGACAGGAAGTCACATACTGTTTATTGCGTGTCCCAACACAGAGATCATTGTTTCAACCCAAACATTAGCATGTGAAATGAAGTACATGAGTGTATGCCATGGAGTATTGTTTATTATAATAGGATTCCCTGTCGTTTCATACCCTTTGTCTCTTTGTGAACATGTCACACATGGGGATGTGGATATAGAAATATGTAGGGTACTGACTTCATTTCATACACAATAACAAAGGAAACACAATAGAATATTATGAAGAAGAAAAAAACTTTCACCTTTATATGTCTTTCCAGTGCTGCAATAAATAACTCTTGTTGGCGGCCTCTGACTGTGTTAAAAATATACTCCGTTGCCTCGAAGTCCTTTTGAAAGAATAACTTAAGACAAGGAGCACTACGGCCTATGGTTTTACAAGACAAAGAAACTGCATTGATCAAACATTAAAAGCCAAGCGGCAAAAATATCTGAGGGGGGGGGGTGAGGAGGAAACTCAATTCAGTAAATAGAAACACACAGCATTTGTTGAATAAGTAATATTTCTAAATCCATTCACTGTACAATTGTACAGGAATAAAACTCGTCCCCCAGTTATTCATTATAAAGAAGGAAACAACTGCCACTCATTGTAATTACAGCCATTGGGGCAGTTGTACACATTGCAAGACGCCTTTGAACAGCTGCGCTCCCCGTGACATTTAATAGTTTCAGGTTTTCATCCAAAATATAGTTGTTTTGCCGTAATGACTGTTCTTAAATCCAGAGATGGCCATTGTACAAATATAAGTGGCTTTGTGCTAGAATATATCATAGTATACTTTGGAAAGTGGAGGGTGCTGACAAAAAGAGAACTTCTGATTGAACCATGGGTGCGTCTGCCCTAGAATATTGCTGTTTGGTCAACACCCCCAGCGCACCCTGTGGGCGGTGTGTTCTTTGGAATTGAAAGTCTGGCTAATATTCAAAGTGAGCGAAGGTTAGATATCAACAGGGGCGTCGAAAGAGGGGTTTAGCAGGTGCAATGTACAGGGGCCTATGTAGTGAGAGGAGTCACCAACCTGGTGGGGCCCGGAGAAGCTGCCCCGAAATATCTGTTGGCTGTAATCAAAGTCCAGTCGGTTAATTGCCCACTTGTAGAGGGAGGTTCAGTTGGCTGTGAGGAGCCGCCGGACGTCACTGTCTGTGGCTGTGTCGAATATTACAGTAAGGAATCTCTGTTCATTTTTCCTCACATCTCTATGGGATCCAAGAACAATAAGCGGAGATTCCAGGCTGAATACGGAAGCGATGTAACCGCATGGACGGTTCCGGAGACACATGGCGCTGAATTGAATTTTCCTCCTGTAGAGTCATTGTGTATCAGGTCTCAGACTGGATAGTTTGTAATAAAAATATATAAATAAAATAAATATGAACCCCTGGCCTTGTGCTAGACGTCCTAATAAGTGTTTCTGCTTGTTGTTTTTTTGTTTGGTTTCCAGGCAGTTTAACCCCGAAAAGGACAATTGGAAAATTTCTCTTGAAATCTAGAATAAACACTTTTTCATCTGTTATTTTCTTTTTCTTTCTTTAAATGATAAAAAAAATATCAAGGTTCCCCTTCCATTTTCCTACTCCGACCGGTCCAATCTTCACCCCAGCGCCTGCGCAGTGGAGAGGTGGGGGAGAATGGCAAAGAACAGAGGAAATAGAACTTAGTTTTATCTTTAATGTTACATTTATCATTTTATACCACAACATTTCAAGTACATATTTTGATTTTTGCCAGAAATTTTGACCAAGAAGTTTCAGGAAAACTGGAATTTGAACGTGGAGCTAATCTTTCCGATCTTACCTGGTGCGGTGATCATGTGGCTGCCTGCATGCTCGTTAAAGTAGGAGCTGGCAGTTATTTCAATACCGTATTTTCCATTTCTGCCCCGAGAGACCATTGCACAGTCTGACCGGCAGAATCAATGGCTGATTGTAAGTTCTTGGATCCTGAGTAGCGCAAGGGTGCAATCCACAGCGGAGGTACTAGATTGCTAGTAGGGTGTAGGAGAGGGGTTAAAAAATTAAAGCACAGTGGAAAAAGTCATTAAAAAAATAAAATGCTTTATTTTAAAGAGACTATCCAATCTATCCACATATTTAAAGAACTTATATTTTGGATTGTCATACTCTGTAGACGAAAATGAAATGAAGGTGCTTTTCGATTCCCGACAGTTTGCTATAACTCAAGCAGTTAACATTTACATAGCTAACAAGGAGCCGTGAAAAATCAGAGTTGGGAGAAGATCTGTGAAGCCGTCATTCTGTTCTCCTGCACGGTCTTATGGGTATTCTTGTAGCTGGGAAAGAGAGATATGAAGGAGAGGAAGGTGGTTGAGGGTAGTACGCACTGGGAACAAGTATGAGATTAAGGACCACAGGCAATAAACTACAATTTTACTGTTTTAAATAGCTTTAAGCAACATGTTAGTTTTGGAAAGTGTCTCAGCAAGTGAACATTACATTGACAACTTCAGCAAGAAAGCATATTTTTTTCCCCCGTTCACATATTATCATTAATACAATATAGTTATCCAGAAATATCATCGGAGGGTATAACTGTTTCTGGTTTATTCATTGATCTCTGTATCATTTCAGCACCCTTGGGGTTAAATGTATCAAACATTCTAAACAGGAAAAGTGGAGGTGTTGCCCATAGCAACCAATCAGGTTGTAGCGCTCATTTATCGAGCACATACAGAACATGATAAAATCTGATTGGTTGCTATGGGCAACACCTCCACTTTTCCTTTTTAGAATGTTTGATACATTTATTCTTCAGTGTTATTTGTTATAGTGGCCACTTTATTAGATACTTACACATCTTACTAATAGTGACTTGCTCCCCCATTTGCTCTCAAGACTGGTTAGATTGTTGGGATTATTGGGATGTGGACTTAAAGTGGACCCCCCACACTAGAACCTGTGACCTGAGCTGATTTGTGGTTTAAACTCATTGTACAGTAGGATCGATTCCGTCAAGTCCTCGCTGTGAATAGATGATGGATATTGAATTCCAGTTTCAGGTGATAAGTGTGTGTGGGGGGGGTGTCCCAGAAAAGAAACAGGGATGCTGGCCCATGTCATCTTCAGTGTGAATAATTGTTGCAAATTAATTGTTGGTTGACCTTTGCTCCAAATAGTTTGTTCCATGCCAATAAAAGGCAGGGTATGCTTGGATGCTCATTGACCCCCGTGAACTGGTTTTGGTTTTTGGATCTGGATTAGCTTTATGCTTTGGTTTTGGTTTTGGCAAAACCGCTCTTGTGTGTTTTGGTTTTGGATTTTTTAGAAAAATTGCTAAAATATGCTAAAATCACAACTTTGATCTTTTTTTGTTCCTACATTATTATTAACCTCAATACACTAATTTCAAGTCATTTGCAATCAGTTTAGGCCACCTCACAGGTCACAATATTATTTTCATATACTTTCAAACAAATACTGCAGCGACCTGGCTGGATGGTAAGCGACAGAGCAATGACGCAAACACACGTCAGTTCTTAAGAAAAAAAAAATGGGGGTCCGCCCTCCCTTCCACCTTCCCCTATGTTGGATCTTAAAAAGGAATGCAAATCTCGTGAGATCCGAGATCCGACGACGTCACAATGACGTTTCGCCTCGTTTTCAATTCCGAGGGCGCGTGAAACTACAGAGCCGGCTCGGCTCAGATCCCCTAAGTTTGGGTGTGTTCAGTTCTCGAGGAACTGAGCCTGAGCATCTCTAGTTAGTATGGCAATATCCTAAACCATAGCCTTGCAGTGGCGCACGCGGGGGGGTTTCTGAGTCTCTAGAAACCCCCCCTGCGCTATCTAAGTGGCCACTGCGGCGGTGCTGTATTGTATACAGCACCGCCGCAGACGCTTCTTTGACAGCGCCGTGGCTGCTGTTTAGAACAGCGCTGGCGAAACTGACTCTCAGTTTTTTTTTTTGTTTGTTTTTTTGGGTCGGCGGGGAGAAACCCCCCCGACAATCCTCCGTGTGCCCCTGCCTTGCCTGAACTCTAGCCTAGTTGGACCATAGCATCCTAGTAGGAAAGTCAGTAAGTCTATCAAGACTGGGATAGTAGGACGATCCTATATAGACTTACTGATTTTGGTTGTAATGCTTTTTTTTTTTTTTTGCTTTTTTTGTATTTGAAACACTCCCATCACATTAAATGAAAACTCACAAAGCCTAGAAAATAAGAATAGATAGTGATATTTTGTTCAACTGCTATGTAGAATAATCGGAATCGTTCTGTACAATTATTCAATTAATAAAAACTATATGAATACTTCAAGGGACAAAACTTCGAAACGTGTGATAATCTCTGTAAATTTATTACTGTATGGCTGCAGCTTGTCAGGCCCAGCTCACAATCCCACCTAACATCTCGCACTTGTATTCTGCATTACGTTGGAATGTGAAATGTAACAAGTAAAAACAGTGTTTAGATTTTGGCTATTTATGCCTGAATTGTTGTATTATGTTGCCTACAATTCAACTGATTTTATCCATATAGCAAAACTGCTTTTTAAATATACCTTTCATGAAACAATTTGTTGGCTATACTACTTCTAGTGGAATGCAGCTACAGATTCTTGTTCATTATTAACAATGATAAAATAATTGTCATTCCTTCTCTTTTTCTAAGGGGAAAACATCTGCAGAGGGGATGAGTTCCTGTGCAATAACACTCTTTGTAAGCTGCGTTTGTGGCTTTGTGATGGGGAAGATGACTGCGGAGATAACTCTGATGAAGTGCCTGAAATGTGTGGTACGTTATTTACTCTCTTTATCAACGTGCCCGTCTTACGCCTCACCTTTATTTAGTTACATTATTTATGGTAGTGCCCATACATGTTCTGATTCCGAAGCCCACTGATGTCTTAGAAGTAGGGTGAATATTGCAACATAAATTTGCCCAAAAAGACCTGATCAGACGTGATAGCATTACAGGAACATAATCGGAGACAATACTTCTGCTTTGCAGAATTCCATGTTTCTAAAAGGTTTTGACATCATTCATTAAATCTGGGGATATGTGCAGGGGATGGAGGGGGGCGGGTCTAGAACAATCAGAGCATTAAAACTGTAAGTGCAGCACAGAGTTTTTCAGCTCTAGTAACTCTAGTGTATCCATCTGTGAACAAGTCTAAAAAGGGAGGGGCTGGGGCCAATTGGTAGCCAATCAGAGCATCTAAATGTTGATGCGAGAATCCTGTCACATTGGCCAGTAGAAAATTGTGGTGTCAAATGCGCCTTGATATATTTTGTACATTAGCTTGTGATTTGCATGTCTCCGCCTGTAATGAATGGAAATATTTAGATACCTTAACTGATAGGTAACTATAATTGACTATCCTGCGAGAATACTTTATCTACACCAAACCATGAGCAAATCAGTTAACAGCTTCTAAGAAACACATAACCAGAATGTCCTCATTTCCTTAAGCAGATCTTCAACCAAGTGTAACCTAATTTGCATGTCTCCACCCATGAGGATCACGAGTGGTGTTTTCAACTCATCTTTTAAAATAGAATAGACTTGAAGTATTAAACGTTAGAGGGTGGTGTTCTTTGCTGTACTTAACTGCTCTTTGTGCTTACTACAGTATTCAGCTTTCATCCAGGCACCTGTACTTCAGCTAGTAAATCAGAATTTGTACTTCATTGAAATTACATTAGTGCATTTAACCATTTCCTCTTGTTTTACATAATTTTTACGATCTGCACAGACATGCAAGGATTTACACAGAGCATTCAAATCTGTTAAATAATTTAATTATCTATTTGGATTTGTGATGAAACAATACACTGGAACAAATAACATGATTGAAGATCTGCTAATCAAATGTGTTCACATCATTTATTAAAATCACTTATTTGTTCCTGACGTTCTATTTATTGTAGCTTTCCTAAGGCTTTGGGCAGGGGCACTGTTAGGATTTCTGAAGTCCAGCTCAGCTTACCATGTTCACTTAGTGTAACACATATAACAAGGAGCACTTCTTATTATTTTGAGAACAGGTGGAGCATGTTTTACTGAGAAAAATTGAGCTATCTAGCAACCTTAAAAGCGCGATTGGCCTTCCAGATCATTAAGCAACAACAGCATCCTTCTCCTATTTCAGCATTAGTGAGAATTATTATTACTATTATTATTATTATTACTTTCTATAAAACCACTCTATAAAAAAGATATTTTGGAACTAGAAAGGGTTCAGAGAAGGGCGACAAAATTGGTAAAGGGTATGGAGTCATTAAGTTATGAGGAAGGGTTAGCCAGTTTAGGCATGTTTACTTTAGAACAGAGGCGTCTAAGAGGAGATATGATTACTATGTACAAATACATAGGTTGTGATGGCAGATTTAATATATATGTTTAAGAAAGGGTTAGACAATTTTTTAGCGGAAAAGTGTATCCAGGGATACGACCGTTAATTAAAATGAAGGATAGAACTGGATATAGGGTAAACATTGGACTGCAATATTGGGTCTGGGGGGATTTTCACAATTGAAACAGATTAGCAGTTGCTTACTCTGGATCAATTTAAAATATAAGTGCAGGATTGCAGGAGATCCAAAATAGGTTGAACTTGATGGACTGGTGTCTTTTTTCAACCTCATCAACTATGTTACTATGTTACTATGTATTATTATTAATAACCTTCACTTATAGGGTGACACATGAGGTTTGCAGAGCCGTACAGAGGGCAAACAAGAGGACAGTACAGGATATAACAGTACAATACAGTAAACAAATAACACTACAATGCTCAACACAGCTACTGGGGTGCAAGGTGTATATTCAATGCAGACTGATATCTGTGCCCATTAGCATTGGTGCAACTAACATGTTTAGAACCACTGAATGAGGTGCACAGACAATGGAGGAGTGAAGTAAAATACAAATTGCTCAGTTGGGGCGCAGTGCTATGGGCGCATGAACGTGCAGCTCGTCTCAGTAAAATGTACTCCATCTGCATACAGTTATTGGAATCACCAAAAGGTTTAAAGTGAATCTTTTGACTACATACATTGGAGGCGGCCATTTTTGTGGGCTGGGTCATGAGAATCCCACCTATGAATTGACCAGGAGCCAGGTCTTCATACTGGTTCCTAGTCAATTAATCGGCTGCATTCTAATGAATATTCTAATGAACACAATGGCTTCATTACATAAGGGTAAGGGGTGCTCGTTAAGCAAAACAAATAAATTTCTATAAATTAATTGAAAAGTAATATTGAAATAAACCATGTTATAGATGATGTTGTGGACTCTGCTTCTGCATAGCCATATAACCAATTAAGCAACCTAGGCTTCCACATAGGGCCCTATGGGATTTGAGGGTTTCGAATTGCTCTAACCCATTTTTATGCTTTGGGATATTTGGCAAACAACAGTGGAGCAGGGGCCCAAACCAGTTTGGCTCTGTGCTTCCGACTTGGCACCGTTTCCCCTGCTGCCGACGTCTAGCGATGCCATTGGCTAAGACCAGTGTGAGACGCATCCCACCAATTCAAACCGCATTCCTCAATGTTATGTTGTTCCATGATGCCAGTAGAAGACTATATTGACATTGTGCTTGTGTCATTTTTTGTTTCTAAGTCAAACTTCCCTGCCCACCCACAAGGCCGTTCCGATGCCATAACAACCGCGTGTGCCTGAGGACGGAGCAGATTTGCAATGAACTGGATGAATGCGGAGATGGTTCTGATGAGGCTCACTGTGGTACGTGAAATTTACCCTATGCAGTTCAGGGACTGAATTAATGTAATTTGAGAGGAACCTTCGGTGAAAAACATAATTGACCTTAATTGAAAGTTTATGTGTGCTATAAATTAGGCTCTGAAACAATTATATTTGAAACGCATGAGAAACCTTTCTGCTTCTTGGTCAGTGGCTCTACATGCTGGCTGCATTTTAATGAGCGTGCGATGCTAATTGTGATTTATTTTGTTTATGTGTGGTAGGAATGAGGCAGAAAGTAAAACCTTGCAAGAAGGATGAATTTACCTGCAAGAACAAAAGGTGCGTTGCATCTGATCTGCAGTGTGACCAGTTTGACGACTGCGGCGATGGAAGTGACGAGAGAGGCTGCAAAACAGGTAAATGTTTTGCTTTTAGGAGGGCTCTTTAGAACAAGACAGCCGGTCTTGTCTTGTAATTATCAGCAGCACTTGTTATTAGGGTTCCCACATGGGTGATATTTTACTGGTCTGGCAGGTAAAACTGAGACTTGGTTCCAGGGCTCCCTGTTAAATATTGGCGGACCCTGGGCTGAGATCACATTAATGGGACTGAAGCTTGTT
Source organism: Mixophyes fleayi (assembly GCF_038048845.1). Taxonomy (NCBI): domain Eukaryota; kingdom Metazoa; phylum Chordata; class Amphibia; order Anura; family Limnodynastidae; genus Mixophyes; species Mixophyes fleayi. The sequence goes on from NC_134408.1 coordinate 141,126,419, forward strand.
TCAAACACGAAGGATGACTTGTGACTGTCTCCCAAAAAAACAGATTGTAGCATTTTTTTTTTAAGAGAGTGGTTAAATGTTTCTTTATTTTTCACTGTGTTAAGGCGCTGGATAGTTATATAGTATGTGCTATGTTTACAATCAGGACTTGAGTTAAAGCTTTGAGTACGTTTAGATTTAAATTAAAGCTGCTATTTCACATTAATGTATAGCAAAGGCTGTGTATTACTAAGCTGAATAATATGCATAAAATAATTGCAGTGTTTATACTTAACTTAATATATCCACCATGGTATCTTTCACTCACTTGCAGTACTTTGCCATGTTAGGAGGGAGGAGCTTCTGAACCTAAGTAGGCAGAGTGTGACTGACCTCTTTGCAAACTTGCTGGCCAGAAACACACTGTGTGGATCGGTTCATTCATACACAGGGGCAAGGCCAGTAATGTCACAGGAACTCAAATGCCTAGAGATTAATATTTTTGACCTGTATGAGTTGTAATCAAGTCAGAAGCATGAGAGAGGAGCTTTAGTTATCTATAGAATAGAGTTTGGAGGTAATAGGTAATACCTTTTTTTTAAATAGCAATGCAGTGAAATGTCATTTTCAGGATTTAGTGGTCCTTTAAGGTTTGGACAATGTAACAGTGAGACAATTAGGTTCAACATGCTTATTATTTTTTTTTATTTGATCAAGTAGATCCTCAGTTTATGTTGGCAAATAAATGTGGGTTTCCCTTTTGAAGCAAGGGGTCTCTTGTCTTCTTAGGACAAAAAGGAGCTGAGACAGAAGTTATTTTATGAGCTTTAATATTCAAGTTCCATTTAAAGGCAATCTAATGATGAGTCCGATGTCCTGATGGATTCAGGCCATGTTCCCCTTTATTTAAATAGCATTGTTGATGGCAATATTAGTAGGATAAAAACACCAGAGCCCAAACTTTGAAGGACAGTATTTTTTTCCAGAACAGTTGGCAACCCTGCCAGTTACAATAAGTAGATAAAACAACTATTTGAAATTCAGGAGATGTAGGTATAAAGTTAATGAGACATGGAATAATACAATTAATGTCTGTAAGCAAAGAGGGAGTTAATTCCATGCCTAGCCAAACTTAATTAAGTTGAAATATATTGCTTTTCAATTCACACAAAGACATTTACTGCAACCAATCAGTATGATTCAAAGCAATTCTAGAAATCTAAGGAACCAAATTAGATTAGTAAAAGAACCACATAATGTATTTTTTGTTAGCAAACTTTTTTTTACTGATCCCCCCCCCCCACCCCAGCCCCCCTAAACAGCAATATCTGGAAAATAAAATATATTTACAGCACATTACGGCGTCTGTGTCACTCTTATCTGGACTCGTCAGTAAGACATTAAGCACATAATTTCATGGCTTCTAATCCGCTTTAGAGGGCCACATTGGCATAATACCCAGACATAATAAATATTTTACATATTTGATTCGTAAGTTTTCAGTAAGCACAACGGGAGCAGCGAGGAACCACAAACCACAGGTTTGGCAGCTGTACCTCAAACATCACAAAGTACATTTCAGTAATTTACTTTACAAAGATTAATGGTGTGCCTCTTCCAGCAGTAGTAGATCATTTCAGTATATCGTCCCGGTTCTATAATATATGTGCAAAGTCCCCAAATATATTTTGACACTTGAGTCAAAGCTGCGTATTCCTGAGTCCTGTTTTATGTTACTGGGTCATATAATAAGATTGATATATAATAAATATTTGAGACATTAATGAGACCAGTGATATGCTCTGCAATATATATATATATATATATATATATATATATATATATATATATATATGTTGCCCATTTCTTATCGGACGTCAGGCAGTTCCTTCTTCTGGGACGGCAGTAAGTGGATGTACTGTACTTGAGGTAACATTAATAGATTAGTCACTTTTATGGAGTTGCACATAAAATAAGCCAGGTAGCCTATCCTGGTCTTGATAGACTGGGCTTAGTGTTGAGCAATCCCATGTAGGTGACTAAATCAATGAATAGACAATTCAGATTAAGTGCTTAAGTTCTATAAGAGTTCTAGCCTGGGACAATGTATCCCATGTGACATTCAGGAATCACAATAGGTCATCTGCATATAGTGCGGATGTCTCTTACACTACAGCTACGCTCCCCACCACCCGCTATAAGTATACTAGGAGCAGGTTCGATACACAAGGCTATACTGGACGGTAAACACAGGGCACACCTTCATCTTCTCTCTGCTCAACCCAAAAAGGGGGAAGTACACCCATTTACTTGCACAAAAGGCCCTCAGTGACTGGTACAGCAGTTAAACCATCTAATAAATGTAGAGCCTATATAATAATCTGCTACTGCCTCTCCCAAATAGCAACACTCCACCGAATCACGTTAATATGGAACACATATAGATTGGCGTAAAGTCACTTAACAGTTACAGCAGTTGATTGACGTAGACCCAGACTTCTGATCCATAACACATCTATCTGACAACCAGCCCCATAGCTTTGTTTTGTTTAGGCAAAGCTATGGAATCTTTAGAATCTTTATGACCAGCCACTGCCCTAGAGAATCTGGGGTAACATGTTTCAGAGAAACCCACAGCAAGCGGGGTGCCCTTCATAATGATGCATACATCGCATTAGTTTGAGCACATGGTAGGGGCCAAAAGAGACTGACCCCTTTTAAATATACAAACCAGCTCCACTTTAAAGATGGCGGGTATCTCTCTGCAAGTATGGCCTGCAGTGTGCTCCCTATGTACGTTGTTGCAGGACATTGTGACTTAGCAGTGGTTATACCACATAGTAATCTTTTATTGGCTCTAACGGATATTATGGTGTTAGTTTAGTAGATGTCCGTGCAATCATTCTGGAGATGTGGTGCTCAGATAGTCACAGAACATTACAATATATACATAACAATACAGTGTATTTACTGCAAATCTGAACATAAGCTACAGTCTGAAACTTACATTTTTGACGATTGTTTGCTTGATAATAGTAAAATGCAGCCTATACCAGAGAAAGTTATGTCTAGTACCATCAGAATGTACATTTTGTTTGTGTTCTGTAGTATATTAATGCACTAATGAATAGCTGAACATTGAAAATGTAGGAAGGTAAATTGATTTCATTATATCACTGCAGCTTTCTACCAGACTTTTGTTACATTGAAAGACTGCAGAGAGAACATACAGTAATCAGTATAAAAAAAAAGATAATTTCTTATTTTAGAATAAAGTTAGGCTTTAAAAGTCATCAGTTTTTATATTGTCTATTTAACTAAGTGTTATAATTACAATAGGTGAAAAGGGAACTCACTTGTAAAGAAACAATTATTGGCATTATTCTCCAAATAATACCCAATAGAATCATATAATACATTCAACAACATACTATTGTCAACAATGCCATAAGCTTTGTGAGCGATTGCACCCTTAATGGGTAACCGTGTACCCCTCATGTTCATACCCCTGCAAAAGTCCAGATATTTTGATTGCCATATATTTCTATACTGCCCGCTGAACAGTGTTTTCCTAAGCATGGTCCCAGCTTTCATACAGAGTAAATACATTATCATCATCACCATTTATTTATATAGCGCCACTGATTCCGCAGCGCTGTACAGAGAACTCATTCACATTAGTCCCTGCCCCATTGGAGCTTTCAGTCTAAGTTCCCTAACATACACACAGACAGACAGACAGAGAGACTAGGGTCAATTTTGATAGCAACCAATTAACCTACCAGTATGTTTTTGGTGTGTGGGAGGAAACTGGAGCACCTGGAGGAAACCCACGCAAACACGGGGAGAACATACAAACTCCACACAGATAAGGCCATGGTCGGGAATTGAACTCATGACCCCAGTGCTTTGAGGCAGAAGTACTAACCACTGAGCCACCTTGCTGCCCAAGCCTAAATCCTGTTTATTGCACTGTAACTGTTACTCAAGTTTATGCATTTTCGCAAAACATCTGTAGTGATATTTTTAGAGTAGGAATAAGACTGGCGTACAGCGTCTCTTCAAAGAGAAAAAGAGAAAACTAATGAAAACCTGAGAATATGGAATACTGCCCAGCATAGATATTTGGTATACATAGATCAAAATGTTCTGATCAGCAGGTGGTTGGCCCAGATAACAATCCTGAGGACGATACCAGATTTAAAGATCATCCCTAATTGGCCAAGATCCATATGAAGATTAAACTTCTATCTGACTGTTTGTTGTTAGATATCAAACTTCTATTGCATCCTTACAGCGTACATGTAATAGTATCTGTGTGTATTTATCAGGAATAACTGATAGAGCTAATCTCAACTATATTTGTTTATATATCCAGACAACAGACCTGTATGACATAATTGCTATATATATATAGCCCCAAAGAGGAATATGTAAAGTAATCAGTGAAATGGTCAGTTTTGCCAGAGGTGGCAAAAAGATTTTCAAATTTAAACTTTGCTGACACCTCAGCATTTTCTGGAGTTTGTATGCTCTCCCCGTGTTTGCGTGGGTTTCCTCCAGGTGCTCTGGTTTCCTTCCACACTCCAAAAACATACTGGTAGGTTAATTGGCTGCTATCAAAATTGACCCTAGTCTCTCTCTGTCTGTCTGTCTGTGTGTGTGTGTGTTAGGGAATTTAGACTGTAAGCTCCGATGGGGCAGGGACTGATGTTAATGAGTTCTCTGTACAGCGCTGCGGAATTAGTGGCGCTATATAAATAGCCGATGATGATGTCCCTATTCATGCACAGGTGGAGTATTGTTAAGAGCTGAATCAGTAATTATCTGACATTCCTTCACCCAGGGATATCCCGACTTGTTGGGGGTAATTGAGGAAAAGTTTAGACGCTCTGCTGTAAGTGATCCACCCCTACTGCAAGACACAGACATGAATCCACCAAGTATAGAAAGTCTGGTTCTTAAATAATAGCAGGTAGAGGACCTTGTAAGAAATGAATGACAGATTCCGCCAATTGTATAAAGCTGTATATCTATTAGAGTATTATGTAAGACAAAATTTAAATATACAGTGTTTGCTTTCATCTGTACACTGTATTCCATACAGACATGACTGATAGTTCACTTTCCCTGCATTGAAATAGTGTTGTAAGTAGATTGATTTCAAAATTTATTTAAACTTTACAACATTTTAATTGCATTGTGGTATAGAGAGAGTTTGCCCGGCATCAATGAGTTAAACATTTTTCAAAGTGTAAACATACACTGGAAAGTAACAGCAATAGTAATATGTTAATGTTTCTAAGTAAATGGCTTACGTGTTATAAGGATTCGTATATATGTTTACACTTGCATTCATTATTGTACATACAAACAAAGCATGTATTTGCTATTTGCTGTAATGACAGCCTTGATTCGTAGATAGACAAACTGATATCTCAGGAAAAGACCAGAGAAATGTTTTTATTAAGTATGGGTTGAAGTTTATTCTGTATCTGAGCCGCCTATTCAAACGCACTGACAACACCAGAAAGTGAAAAGATGTACGGTGGAGAGACATAATAACTGTGTCTAATAGCTCAATCAGGAATATATTAATTAGTTTATATATTTGTACTTTGCTTTGATTAATAAAATGATCATTATTTTCACTTCTGGTGAGTTTGTTTTTAAACCACAATGTTATGTACTAACCCCAAATGCAACAACATGACGGACGAGTCAGATTTCAAGTAAAGTGAAAGTATAGTGAGCCTGTGAATGTAGAGCAGTGTTGGGCAACTTGTCCCCCTTCAAGGGCCCTCAAACCTTCAAAAGGGCCACTTATTGTCCTTGATTGACAGGGCATAAAGCAGGGATGAGCTGGTGGCTGTAGGTGAAGGCTCGGAGGGCTACGTGCCACTTTGCCCATCACTGGTGTAGAGCAAGCTTAGACGACTGTGTGGCTGGCTGGCCCTGCTGGTACTTAGAGTTGCCCACTAGCGGGAGAGTGCACATTGCTACCTACGGGTGGATCAGGACATCGCTAGAACTCATATTAAATGTTGCGTCCAGGGGCATTGCTAGTACTTCACTGGGCATGAACCAGAAGAGCAACTTTGGAGCCTAGGTAGGGTGGATTGGCATCACCCACCGCCCCTCCTCACCTCTATTCCCTGTAACCTGTGCAGTGCATTAGTACCGCCACCATAGCTATCTTTGCCATAGGCTGGCAAGGTATGTTGGGACTTGTAGTCCTTCAGTAGCTGGAGAACCACTTGTTGCCAAGCTCTGCTCTAGAAAACAGCTCAGACCCAGCCTATGATCATTTCAGTGTATAATGCTGAAATAACTGTACTACGCCCCAGCTCCACCATGAATCTCATCACAACGTATTGTATCTCGGCTACAAGGCGCATCTGTTGTAACTTATGCTGCAGGCCGGAATAGAGAACTCCAAGGTATTAAGTGTATTTCATTTCCTCTACTATGAAAAATGTGACTGTGTGTCCCCACTGCGGTGACATATATACAGCCTGGTTTGTAAGCTGATGAATAGTCCACACTGACATTTTGCCTCTCACTAAAAAAGTTTACATTTAAAATGGGAAATATTGTCAGGTCGGTCCACAAGGAGCACTTGACATATTATAGTACTAAAATAGCCCCTCGCATAATCTTTACATTAGCATTTAATATGCAGGGCTAAGTTTCCCAGAGAGTCCTGTCTGATATTTGTTAAAATTTGCTGCTATTGGTTCCAAATGTTTTATTTTTTTATTTATTTTTTTTGAAGATATATAAATGCGAACATAAAATATCCTTTTTTGTAAACCACTTCATATCCTCACTCCAACCCCACATCATGACCGAGCCAGATTTCAGATTTTGGTGTCAGATTCCACGACAATAACTTTTTTTAGTTTAGTTCACAAACAAAAAAAACTTTATCAATACTTTGTTGTTTACAAATTATACATATATAAAGCTTCATTTAAAGGTAGTTGCCAATTTGCGACTGGGCAAACCATGTTGGCCAGCTCTACCAACTATATGTACTTTATTTTATTTGTAGACGGTGCGAATATAGGCTCTGAGTCATTATGGAGAGCAAAGCAATAAAAAGAGTAAATTTGATCCTGGACAAACCATGTTACAATGCAGGGGGTGCAACTAAGTTTATTATTTTGCACATAGGATAAATACTGTCTGTTTTTTCATGTAGAACACAAATTGACTCAAGCCTATGACTGCTATATTTTTATGTTTCAGATTTTGTAACTGCTTTTCTTATTTTTAATTGAGGGAAAACCTAATTAGTATGATAGGTCTCTTCTTTTGTGAGAACTTAAGGTTCAAAGTAAATTGCTGTTTCAATAAGAAACATTTTGCTAATAAAGCAGAATCAACACGATAGAGATCTGTCGCACTGGCTGGAAAAGTCATTTTGACATCTCTGTAATGACGGCACAAGATTCCCTATTCAATAAGGAAGCAGAACATTGGGGGAATTCAATTAGACACTACACTCTACGCTCCACATTGAATTCCCCCCATAGTGTTTGATTGGAATACTGTGTCTTGCGATCATAAACTGATCATGAAGTGAATTAAATGGTTCCTAGCACCCTCTCCTGATGTTGCAGCTGATAGCCAGAGCTAGGGATGCAAAGGTGGGGGTGTTTACGTAGAAGACCACATGCCATCCTCCTCTACTTAAGAGTTAGCTACACTCTTCTAGAGAGAGTATCCGACCAATGATAAAAGACAGCCAGGGCTTGTATGTACAAAGTTGGAATTTGGATTCATTGAATCCCCTTACATAGGATTCCCTAACTTGTTTGACAAGTAAAAGTGTGGAGGAAAATTAATGTTTTCTCTTATGTCCATCTTACAATGATTATAGATAGGAAGATCTTTCAACTACTCCCTGCATATAATCCACTCCACTTGTTTTTAGAGATGTGCTGAATTAGAATCTTTGATAGTGATGGACATCAGGCAGACATAGGGCCACATGTGAGCCCCCGAGACTTCACCTGTGGCCCCTAATTCCTTCCTGCTTTATTGTCAGATTTGTTTGTTACAGCTTGTAACACTTGTTTAAAATGCCTGCAGATATGTTATTACAAATAGGTGTCTCTTTCTTTAATTGAAATAATTGCTTTAACTGATTACTGAGATTATTTGAGAGCTGCCCATGCAGCCCCTGACTATTGCCCATCACTGCTATACGAGCCGTATTTTGTCCATTGCCCATGATTTGTGGTATGTGTTGCTGCTAATAATTAACTGGAGAGGAAATACACCATCACCATGAACTTTTTTTTAACCAAGGCAGCAATAGAAAATCATTTATCTTCATGTTTCATATATACAAGATTCGCATTTTGAGTTAAGTTTTCCTGGCACTATTTATGTGTTTGTAAAATCATAACTGTGCTAAAACTATTTTTGAGGCTTTAGAATTCTTGTAATAACTCTACTGGTGATTTGATTTGTTTATTTGGAAGAAAGCGCTCATGCTGAATTTAAATTTCCTTCAGAGCCAAGCTTATACTCCTGTGAAGCAGATGTGAATCCTTGTGGAGACGATGCCTACTGTAATCAAACAAGCACACCTGCTTTTTGTCACTGTAAGACGGGTTTCCAAAGGAACTTGAAGAACAGACAATGTGAAGGTAGGTGCTTCAGATGGCGTGCCAAAAATACTGAGCGAGCTTGGATGTGAGGAACGTGATTTACATTCTAAGTGCCGCTGGTTTATTACAGGGAAAGCTGCTGTCTGTTTAGAGGGACATGTTAATTCTCCATGCATAACAGAGGGGAGAATCACATGGCTTAATGAAGAATCGCTATAGCCAAAATGTAGTAGCGGTCGTTTACACTTGAAAGGAGCTAAAGAGTTTAATTCAGCAGTGAATTAGCAATGCCAATTAATTAAATGAACATCATTGCAGATATTGCAGAATTTAATGACAAAATTCATTTTAGTCAACATTACAGTCCTGATACTAAGTAGCATTTGTAATATAATATTTAAAAAATAAAATAAAAATGATCTATCTATCTATATACATATATATATATATATATATATATATATATATATATATATATATATATATATATATATATATATATATATATATCTGTAGTTATCTCTCTATCTTTGTGTATATATATATATATATATATATATATATATATATATATATATATATATATATATATATATATATATATATATATATAGGCACAAGTTAACCTGTGTATGCTGTTCTTTAATGTATAAAGAAAAGGTCTTATTAACAAGAAATAGCTAACACTAAGCAACTAGCAGACAAAAGAAGGATTTAATCCTCACTCTAGGAATTGTGGGCAGAGACATGTAAATTGCAGAAACCAGTGGTCTATAACCTGCGCAGAGGATATATAAAAAGATTAAAATAGCTGTGTGTGAATTGGATGAATGGATCTCCCTTTCTAGCTGTAAGCAAAGACCGGTTACCCGGTAGGCTGACTAGTCTGTAGGCTAGGGCGCAAGGCTTTTGGGGGGGGGAGCAACATTTTGCGACAGGTAGAGGTATAAACGGAAATTAATTTAAAAATATTAGAATAGTTGTTCTCCAAAGTAAATATGATAGAAAAATGTGGTATGGTTTTAATCATGACGTGGCGGGGAGGGGTGAAAGAAGCCAGATTTTAAATTAAGGACAAGTATGTTTTTGCCTACTGTGTATTAGCCTGACGTGGAAGGCAGGGGGGCGCTATAAGCTTATTAGCCTAGGGCGCCTGATCCCTTCATCAGGCCCTGATACATACCCATACAATGAGCAAACAGCTATGCGTTAACAGAGTACATAAAAGATCATGCACAAATAGACATACATGAGAACAGTATATATATATGGCCACAGATAAATGCATGGCTGTAATGAACAGAACAAATTGCATGACGTACGGAAAACATTCCAGCATAAGACATGACAGGGACAAGCAAGGGAGACGGAGAGCGGACAGATATGAGAGGTAGGGTAGAGGACCCTGCCGTAGGAGCTTACATTCTAATCACAGTGTCTGGGAGAGGAGCCGTGATGGTGCAGGAGCCATGATGTTGCAGAGGCATAGAGGGGCATTTTGGAGAAAGTAAAGATGGGTGTTTGGTAATCAGACTTTCTAGATGGATCAGTTTTTGCACTGAACATTCTATTATGAGCGGTAGCAGCACCAGCACTAAGAAAAGAAAACGGCAAAGGTCTGAGCCTTTGTTGTCAATCCAGATGGTGTTTGTGAGTGTTTTGCTGTTTGTTGTTTTACAAAATTCATCACAATCAGGATTATCATTATGTTTTGAATTAATGCTTGAAAGAGCTGCTGTTTTGAGTAGAGATGTTCACTGACCCCGGTGTTCTGGTTTTGGTTTTGAATCTGGATTAACTTCGTGTTTTGCCTTTGGTTTTGGCAAAACTGCCCTTGCGTGTTTTTGTTTTGGATCTCGATTGTTTTTCTAAAATCCCTATTTATTTTTTGCTAATATCACATATTTTTGCTTTCCCCCCCCCTGCATTATTATTAACCTCATTAACACTAATTTCCAGTCATTTGCAGTCAATACTGACCACCTCACATTTCACAATATTATTTTCAAACACTTTCAAACAAAGACTGCAGATTTAGAAGACCAAGCTTGCCAGACCTATTATTTCTATTTCAGCAATAACAATTAGCAATGGAGAAATGGAGCTCTCCCATGGGCGGGCTAGGCCGGGGGGCATCGCTTCCCCGGGTCGTTCAGTCTAACCCCTGTTAGGGCCGGCCGCCCCCCCCCTCCCCCGGATGCAATATTAACTGTATATAACCAGGCGGCCGCATCGTGTGTCATGTGATGTGGCTGCCTGTGTGCCCCCCAGGCTGCATGTTGCCAGCCCGCCCCTGAGCTCTCCTGAATGTCACTGGAGACTATGAAGAACACTGCTACCCCTCCTCTTTCTTTTCTACCTATGACGCTGCCCAACTACACTAGAGACTGCCAAGAACTGTGCTGCCCCTTCTGTGAAATGGCGCTGGATCGCCGTGGAGAGTGGTACTTATAGAATCCAAAGCTCGCGAGATCCGACGACGTAATGATGACCTCGTTTTCAAGTCCGAGGCCGCGCGAAAGTACCGAGCCGGCTCGGATCTGCTAAGTTCCGGTGTGTTTGGTTCTCGGAGAACCGAGCCTGAGCATCTCTAGTTTTGAGAGAGATCACCCCGTCTGAGGGCTAGATTTACTAAACTGCGGGTTTGAAAAAGTGGAGATGTTACCTATAGCAACCAATCAGATTCTAGCTGTCATTTATTTAATGCATTCTACAAAATGAATCTGATTGGTTGCCATAGGCAGCATCTCCACTTTTTCAAACCCGCAGTTTAATAAATATATCCCTCTTTCTTCTTACATCCTGTTCAGTAGATTGATCTATGACCACAGCAGATAAGATGTGTATTGCAATCTCACTGCAATTTAAATCACATGGCAATATTATCATAGATAGGGAGAGAAGGGAAAGAATTGGGATAATTGTGTTTACTTTGCAAAATCAGCCAACTCCACACAATATGGTGCTTGTTTTACTCTCTGGTTACTTCTCAGAGTGTCATGACATATATTTATTCAGTGTTTTTCACTTGCCTGTAGTGTGTCATCAATCTTTACATATGATCTCTCACCCACTTGCTCTGCCACTTCTGCCAGACAATATTGATTGATCAATTTGAAACATTTGCAATTAAATGAATAGAAATCGTCAACAACTGTCTTCGCCATTTGTTTCCCCCACTGATGAACGCAACACACACAATATTATTTAATGCAAAACCAGAGAAAAGTAAGCCCACGCTCGGTATATCCCACATTATATATGGTAGCAGCTGCTTGGCAATAAGCCCACGCTCGGTATATCCCATATTGTATATGGTACCAGCTGCGTGGCAATATAAATGCCCATATATGTATACAAAGCAAAAAGACAGTTGTCAGCGCTTATCCTGTAAACTGCATATCTGTCTGTGTCTAGCAAAATGAAAACATGAGGTATTAGTTCATATTTTGATCAAAAGACTTAAGCCTGCATCCCAACGTCAAGGGTACCTCATTATATGCAGGTCCTACACTGACCTATATGCTTTAAACACTATTAAAATGCAGTTAAAATCAGCTGCACTCACCTCCCAGGTATAGGGGTTTACATCTAGCAAAGGCTGGCTTGTGAGCCACACCCAAATGTGCCTTAAATAGGCTTGATGGACAGCTGCTATGACAACAAGGCAATATTTTAAAACAAAACCAGAGAAAAATAAGCCTGCGCTCGGTATATCCCATATTGTGTGTGGTACCAGCTGCGTGGCAATATAAATGCCCATATGTGTATACAAAACAAAAAAACAGTTGTCAGCGCTTATCCTTCACACTGCATATCTGTGTGTGTCTAGCAAAATGAAAACATGAGGTATTAGTTCATATTGTGATCAAAAGACTTAAGCCTGCATCCCAACGTCAAGTGTACCTCATTAAATGCAGGTCCTACACTGACCTATATGCTTTAAACACTATTAAAATAGTGTACTATTTTAATAGTGTTTAAAGCATATAGGTCAGTGTAGGACCTGCATATAATGAGGTACCTACCCTTGATGTTGGGATGCAGGCCTAATATTATTTAATATAATGTGAGAATATTTTCAAGTTACTAATCAAATAATATTCAATAATAGTTTAACTCTTAGGGGTTATATTTACTAATCTGCGTGTTTGAAATAGTGAAGATGTTGCCTATAGCAACCAATCAGATTCTAGTTATCATTTGTAGAATGTACTAAATAAATGATAACTAGAATCACCACAAGTATACGCTTTAGTCTTTTTGACATGAATAGTTTTTTTTTTAAACTTTCTATTGACTTTTTCAGAGTCTCATCAGTTTATTATAGATAGCGTTTGCTCAACTAACGTTTTACCACTGTATAAACTATGCTACATTAATATTAAACGTGACATTACAGGCTGTTTGAAATGTCACTATCCCTATGAAGTATAATTATATTTAGTATATTTAGAATTGGTAGGTACCACATTCTGTTGATGGATAAGGCTCTGTGTATCTAATCATACAATTCATAAACACCTGATGGCCATAATCTTGCATTTTGCACTTAAAGTATAGCATTGGGCAGCGTATATGCAAGGCAAACACTTAATGACACAGAAAAGTACCAGTACTCTCTTTTATACAGTTATTTAAATATATTTTATTACACTTCTGAACATGTAATAAAAGTCATGGATATTATAGATATTCAGGTTGGTTTGCAAAAAGATTTTTTTAAAGGTAGACATAGACAAACCTCTGATGTATGAAAGGGAGAATTGACAGAAAACCAAAGAAAAAAACGCCATTTTCAAAAACGCCACATTATCTGCGTCCCAGCTCTTAGCCAGTGTAACAATATAAACCGTGAAATGTGCGAAGTAGCGGTTTTACAAATTGACGGTAAATCACCCCAAAAATTGCCAGAAAAATAGATTTGGTTTTGAGAGAGCAATACAGGTCAAAGCAACCAGGGCCATTCATAGCTGGCCATTCATAAAATAACAGAAGGCACACTATAATTATTAATTATGAGGGTAATCTTATAGGGGGTAAAATTATTTTATAAATACATTAGTGGCCCAAATTTCATGTATGATTATATCTAAGGGGACAATAATATTTTGTGATATATTATTGGGGCATGATATTGGAGTACTAATGGGGGCAGTAATCATTTTTTTATGACACTTATTATTTCATGATGGGAACACCAATTAAAATGCGCACTTTCACAGGACTTTCCAGGTTGCAGATTGGGACCGTAATAAAGACCTTTTGGGTAGATTGGGGCATTGTCTTAGTGGATTGGAGCTGGGGTCTAAACTGTCCAGGTTTTCCCATTATACAGTGGTACAGTGGTCGGTTACAGGGGGCCTATGGTGGCTCAGTGAACCTTCACCTACGACCCCCAGGTCTGTGCCCTCCATTCTGACTTATTCTGTGTTTTGTTTTAAAGGGGTCTGAGGGTATGTGGAGGAACTTTTTAGCAAGTGTGGGTCTGATGGCATGTGTGGTTATTTTTATAGCAATTGGCAGATCTGAGTGCCATGTGGTGGAATTTTGAGCAAGTGAGGAGCATGTGGGATAAGTGATGTGGGGGAAATGAAGATCTTTTGGGGCTGTTTAATTATTCTTGAATTCTAGGGTAATGTGTGAACCTTGTGGAGGTTAGTGGGCGGCCTTTGCAGTATAGCAGAATGAAGTATATCGGATCGCCCATCACTGATATAAAATGTCTCTAGGACCAAAAGAAACGTCTCCTACATGGCACGGTGGTGGAATGGACAAGCGGCATTTATCTGCAGAGACTGCGCTGAATGTTGATATTAAATATCTGCCAATAGATTAGTTAATTACATTGTAAAGTGGCTCAGTGTTACAGCAGACATAAGTCTTAGTATGATGTTATTTGTTTAAGTTTTACTGACTTGGAGAACGGCCAGCTGTCTGTCACATTTAGAAGAAAAATGGCAGCGAGGCTCTGGCTGAAACCTTAAATGCAAAGTACGGCTGGGTCATTCCTGAGACACGGAGCTCCACAGCTTAAAAGTAAACTTGACCTGTCACTTGCAGGGATCAGTAACCTCAATAGCAGGATAATTAGACATTTAAAATGTCGCTATTTCTTTCCAACAGACGTCAAGGAAAACTACCCTCTTTAATTAGCTGGGTCTAATTTATAATTACTTTGTATCTTTCATATCTATGGGTGTTCTCTCGACATATTGCTACCTTAAAGCACTCCAAGTCAACCCCGTCAACAGGTCAATGTTCTAGAATCTACTAGATAGCTAGAATTTGATTGGCTGCCACGGGCAAACCCTCCACTTTTCCTGTTTATTAAGTTTGACGAATCTGCCCCACAGTATGCAATGATGTTTTGTGAGAAGTGCATTGTCCCTTCACTGACATCTGTGATTGGTGTTGGAGTAGTGGCTTTGTCCGCTCTGCGCTACACAATGGCAGTTGTGAATTCAGCTCCAGATTAGAGGCGCTGAGGCTTAACAGACACATTCTCTCTGAGTATCCGGTGCGATGCGGAAATAATGTTTCTGGTGGTACTGTCAGTTCTGATTATTGGAGAAATGACTTTTAATCCAAGAAAGCAAAGTTATTTTTCTTCCTCTCTGAGAACCGCTGAGACAATGCAAGATGCTGAAACATTATATTACTAATCAGACATTGGACTCTGGTACTCTACCAGTGTGTTATATTAGTGCTCAATTCTTCTAGTTATAATTCAGTTCGGAATGAACCCAAATATTATTTTGTATAACAGGGTTGGTGACATGTACACATGGGATAATACACTGCCTGATTTTAGAAGCGACTGAAGGGTTCAGTGACCATATAAAAACGTTTATACAGGTCCCAAAAATTCAAGGCGACTTTAAATATATGTAATAGTTTACAGTAGATTCTACATTATAATTGATAACATATATATTTGCTAATGACCAATGAATTGATTACATCAGAACTCACTATTTATACAGCTATTTTTACAGGAATTTAAACATACATTAATGTCACTTGTGTATTATATTATAAGAAGCCATTGAGCAAGATCCATCCTGAACCATGAACGCGGCTTGGGGAGGTAACTTGTGACATCCAGAGATCAACTGTGATATCAAACCGTTTAAAGGGACCATAACATCAAACTGTTTTTGTTTTGTTACTTATTGGTAACTCAGCAATGTAATTGTGCTATGACAGATTGGTGTCTTCATTTGACTCTGTAGATAAATGAAAATGATGTTATTTAAACTGCAAGATCAGTGATTCCAAACCAGGGTGACAGAATACATTTATATGTCTCAATGTCCAACTGGAAATGCCGCGTGAAGTCAGGTGTGCCAGGGAAAACCACTTAAAATAAGTTAAATATATACGCCATGGAGATTACGTACATTTTAATTGTAAATGACACAAATGATCAGTAATTGATGTTGGCTTCCTGATGCTATGCAGTATTTTTTCCATGTGTTGCAGATATCAATGAGTGCTTAATCCTGAGGAACTGCTCGCACCATTGTACTAACCTGAAGGGGTCCTACAGCTGCTCGTGTGATAGGAACTTCTTAGAAAGGGATCACAGCTGTATTGTCAAAGGTGAATGGTAGTTACTGAATTTTTTATTTACACTGTTTGTAAAGTTTGGTAATGCTGGGGTCAGGGGCTTATTAAGGGTTCAGGCCGCCATAGGATAATACGCTCGTAGTGCCCTCTCTCCTTCCACAACAGGCTAAAGGTAAAATTAAACTCGTCTTTAAATTAAAATCCATCTTCCTTCATCCCCCTCCCCCTAATGTTTATGCTCCTGTGTTTTTCGAAAATCAACTCCACTTTGCTTTTTAAATGCAATCTCTGTCACTCATTTTGTTTTAATTAAATCGGAGCTGTATAGGGGATTGGAGCCATGAATGAGCGCTACTCAGGCTGGAAGGGGGGCTCTTCAATCTTCACATGCCGCGGTCCTTGTCTCTCCTACTCACATATCCTCATGCGTCCGTCAGAGGATGACTCATTGTCTTCAGCCTTTACCATGGGACTATGTTAAGATTAAAAAATGGTGTCAGTCTATTGGATAGTCAGGCCTTGGTCGGGGTATGATTTGGGTCATTCAGTTTTTTAGAGGGAGAACTTATCTTAAACTCATCTTAAACTTATAAATACCAATACATTAGAAAATTTAGATCAAATAAAGGTTTTTAAGAGTTATTATATACATGTAATAAACAGTTCGGGCTTGGGATTTCAGCTCCACTAATTAAAAATAAATTTATAATAAAAAATAGATTGCTAAAGATATGTTTAAAAAATAAAAAAAATGTTTTAAAAGAATTAAATATTTTAAAGTAATTATTTTCTTTCGCTATCGCCATGGTGAGAAGGCAATGGCAGAAGAAGGCTTGTGGCTATTGATGTATAGAGCAAAAACACACCGGAGAGGAGGCTTTTTGCTATTTAATAAATAAAACTCATAATCTGCAGTTCGTAAATAATTCTTAAAATCCTTTACATCCCAACATGTTAGCCATCAGGAGAGGGGCAGGAGGTGTGGCCATGTCACTATGGGGGCGTGGTCATGTCACTATGAAGGCATAGCCCCGACCCAGAGGGCTGCTTAACGCTGTAAAGTGCTAGATTGTCTATAAGATATCTCCCTTTCCCCAACATTCCCACCAAACATGTTCTAAAATCTGTACTGTCCCTCTGAAATTGGGACAGTTGGGAGGTAAGCTTTATATAATTTTTGTGTAGTCATTTACTCCTGTGGAGATCCTTGTTGATGGTATTGGTTTGGACCTTCAAATCACTGTCCGCAATAAATTGATAGGCTGCATTCTCAGTTATATCACTGGTTCCTAGTGAATGGGTAGGTTGCATTCTCAGTTATATCACTGGTTCCTAGTGAATGGATAGGCTGCATTCTCAGTGATGTCACTGGTTCCTAGTGAATGGATAGGCTGCATTCTAGGTGATGTCACTGGTTCCTAGTGAATGGATAGGCTGCATTCTCAGTGATGTCACTGGTTCCTAGTGAATGGATAGGCTGCATTTTCAGTGATGTCACTGGTTCCTAGTGAATGGATAGGCTGCATTCTCAGTTATATCACTGGTTCCTAGTGAAAGGATAGGCTGCATTCTCAGTGATGTCACTGGTTCCTAGTGAATGGATAGGCTGCATTCTTAGTGATGTCACTGGTTCCTAGTGAATGGATAGGCTGCATTCTCAGTGATGTCGCTGGTTCCTAGTGAATGGATAGGCTGCATTCTCAGTGATGTCACTGGTTCCTACTGAATGGATAGGCTCCATTCTCAGTGATGTAGCTGTTCCTAGTGAATGGGTAGGCTGCATTCTCAGTAATGTCGCTGGATCCTAGTGAATGGATAGGCTGCATTCTCAGTGATGTCACTGGTTCCTAGTGATTGGATAGGCTGCATTCTCAGTGATGTCACTGGTTCCTAGTGATTGGATCGGCTGCATTCTCTATGATGTCACTGGTTCCTAGTGATTGGATAGGCTGCATTGTCTAGAATGTTTAGCCACAAATTGGCTTCTTCCTCTCTGAGTAGACAAAAGGTACAATTTAAGGGTATCTCATTAAGGATGTTCATCCTGTGGGAGTCTTTGGAAAATGTAGAAACATAATTTAAATACATAACATAAAGCTACTGGATTGGTTTCTTTCTTTTCTAATTTGCTTCCAAGGAATTTTCTACCAAATATCAGGTCAACAGACAACACTTTAAAACCATCATTCTATGATAGACATCCTGACGGAAATTTAGTGCGAAACATTTCAGGACCGATTTAGAGTTAAGGTTTAGAGTTAGGAGCAAATTAGCACTAAACATATACAATAAGTGGACTAATAATTTAATAAATGTGATTGGATTATTTCAGACTCCGAAGAACAAGTTCTCTACGTCGCCAATGACACTGAGGTCCTCGCTTTCAGATACCCTTTTGGCCGCAGTGTGGAGCATCAGCAAATATCACGAATCGCGCACAACTCTCGGATCACTGGGATGGATATGTACCTCCAAGGCAATATGATTTTATGGAGCACCCAGTTCAATCCAGGAGGCATTTTCTATAACACGTTTCATGGCAGAGGGGGCAAAGAGACCAGAAGTGGCTTAATTGTGAGTTATTAGTTTAAGACACTATATCTTGGTTGTGTTCTCAAAGGGTAATGCCGAAATGTATTTTTGGAAATTGTTATTTTGACGAATATATCTGTACGTAGCTATAATTTGACATTGGCAGCTCATAATTGGCCATTAACATCCTGGTTTTAGAACCCTGCACGCCCATCTGCAGTAGCAATTTGTTGGGGGCTCCTCGCCTAAGATTCAAACTTGATTGAGCTGTTTGAGAACAATGAGTGCAGAGAGCCTTTAGTTGTAACGTGACTATTTAATATTGTACCAACGTGCAGTAATGTCAATATACTGTAGTCGCAATATAATGCAAAGGGTTTCATGATCTTAAAGAGTAGGCCATCAAAATCTAGAGGCCATAATCATTTTTTTTAGGTTTTTTTTTTATATTTATCTTTAAAATGATTAAATAGTTGTCAAAATTTCAATATACTAGAGCTGTGTCATTTTTGTGGTTTTTTTTTTATAACGGACCTATTGCCTACACACAGGGGGAGTCAGCAATTTTGTGGGCTGGGCTAATCTGCAGTCCGCCTATATCATACCTCCCAACTGCCCTGAATTCAGCGGGACTGTCCCCCGATTGTGGGAAGTTGGAAGGTGTGTCCCCTATCACCACAGTGAGCGGTTACAGGTGTCTCTGGTGCGTGCTCCAATTTAAGGATGATTTTAGGAGAGGGAAGGGACCTGAGGAGATCCTTTGTTGATGGTATTGGTTTGGACCTTCAAATCAAGGGATAAGGTTTAGGTTGAGAATTGAAATTGTAACCACTCCCTCCACACAGCCATTTGGTGGGCTGGAAAAGTCGTCGGAAGAATGCAGCCTAACAATGCCTCAGTGATGTCACTGGTTCCTAGTGAATTGATAGGCTGCATTCTCAGTGATGTCACTGGGTCCTAGTGAATGGATAGGCTGCATTCTCAGTGATGTCACTGGTTCCTAGTGATTGGATAGGCTGCATTCTCAGTGATGTCACTGGTTCCTAGTGAATGGATAGGCTGCATTCTCAGTGATGTCACTGGTTCCTAGTGAATGGATAGGCTGCATTCTCAGTGATGTCTCTGGTTCCTAGTGAATGGATAGGCTGCATTCTCAGTGATGTCACTGGTTCCTAGTGAATGGATAGGCTGCATTCTCAGTGATGTCACTGGTTCCTAGTGAACTGATGTTGGGAGCAGCCTAACAATGCAACATGGACATATAAAGAGGCGTGCCCATGTCCTGATTTAGGAATTTATAAATGTTGGGAAGTATGTAATATTCATGAGGCCTAATTTAAATGCTGAAGTTATTGGTTCTATGTTCTCAAGAATTTTAGTTCAGCCCATAAAATGTCTGCCCCCACTTTGTGTAGCTGACCGGTCCACTACAGATATTGGGAGGTATGCAAAAGGATGTGTTGCACTAAATGTGTTTTGACTGTTTGACTGTTCCCTTCTATTTAGTTGAATGAATTCCAGTTTAAGCTTATCAATTTTATTAGAGACATGTTCCCATTCTCATGTGGAATGCATGGCAATATAATACACAGCATGACCACTGAGCCACGAAAATGTTTATTTTTTCAGTGTCCTGAGTTCAAAAGACCTAGAGATATCGCTGTGGACTGGGTGACGGGAAACATCTACTGGACGGATCACTCCCGCATGCACTGGTTCAGTTATTACACCACTCACTGGACCAGCCTGAGATATTCCATAAACGTAGGTCAGATAGACGGACCTAACTGCACACGTCTCCTCACCAACATCGCAGGGGAGCCTTATGCAATTGCTGTAAATCCCAAAAAAGGGTAGGTTTAAATGTCTTCTTCTTTCAACTAATAGACATTATTGTCACGAATAAACCAGTTTACCTATGGAGCAGAGTTTACGGGGCACAGCTGGACAGCATGTGTTTTCTTTTTATTTCAGTTAACTAGAACATCCCGAGCTTCTAACAGATACATTAATCTAAACTGTTGCAATGTAGTACGGATTCTACTTACATGATAGTTCCACCTTTGTAATGGAAAAAAGTACCATACCTGTTTGTGGTCACACCCAGGACGGGACTCGGGCATGGGTAAACTTGGCTGCTGGCAGAAAAATTCGGAGAGAAGAGGTGAAAGATCCTCTGTTTTCAGTGGCTGGTGTATGTGACAATGATAGGTGGCCACCAGCACCTTTTTGGCAGTAATTAATGGCAGCCCACACATATGGTGGCAATGTTGGGATGTAACGTAGGCTGTATGGGTTGGCACCTGGTCACTGGATCTTGATCCATGAGCACAGTCCCTCCTAACTGCATTAAGGGATTAGTGCCTCATATGCGTCCCCCAGAAGACTAAGCATGGTACTAGTATCTTCTCTAGGACTTCTATCTGTTATGCTACAGGGGCTCTTAAAGTAAAGGTGATCGTAGTCCGGACCCTATGTCATCACCTTTACTTCCATCGCCTCACCACTTTGTTTAATGGTCACAGGGTTCTAACAATTGACGCCAGATCTCTGAGCACCCGCAGTGATGGGACGCTGGAAGGACAATTAAGGGTCAAGATAGACCTCTGCTTTTGACGTAATACCGATTGGTGCGTTCCTTTTTGTGGGGATTCAATTTCTTCAGGATTTTTTGTGGGGATTCAATTTCTTCAGGATTTTTGCAAAGATTTTCCTCTGATATATTTATTCAATACTTACATTAGAAATAATCATTATCATCAATTGTTTATATAGCTCCAACAAGTCCGCAGCGCTGTACAGAGAATATTTGTCACTCACATCAGTCCCGGCCCCATTGGAGCTTACAGTCTAAATCAGTGTCGGACTGGCCTGCCGGGGAGCCGGGGTATCCCCCGGGAGGCCCTGTTGCCTGATAACCCCGCCCTCTTTGTTGGTGAGGCAGAGCAGAGAATTACCGAGTTGCGGTCAGTCTACATATGAAACGGAGACTGTCAAACTAATCCCTGCCTACAGCCAGCACGTGAGAACACTTCCTGCTCCTGAGACAGAGAGAGGCAGAAATGCTTCACAGTGACACAGATCTCAGATTACTCCTTCTGCTGTAGTTGCAGGCGTCCTGTAGTCATAAAGTTGCCGTCCTAACTGCAGTGTGAGTCCGTGTAATCAGTAAGTAATAAATCGTGCAAACTTCTCTAGAGCTCTCCACTGTGTGACCTCGGAGGGAGGGAGATAAATTAGAATGGCTTCATTGCAATATACGTCTTCAGTGCCTCTATAAAAGGATCCTATTGCAGCTGACCAATGAATGGATTCCTAATAAACTAGTAACCAAATTCACTGTTTATATCATGTTCCATGTTTATTTGTTTTCAATCAATTGTGGGACTCTATTCCCTATAGAAGCATATCTTAATCAGAATAAAACACATTCAGACAGTTAGGTCCTTATAGGATTGCATCTGCTATATGCTTTAATATTAATGTTTTGCTTTTGTCCTTTGTAGTGGCATTGGATTATTATTGAGTGTACATTTTGTGGGTAGATCATTTTTTAGAGTCCTGTTTTTATTTGCCAGTGTCTAGAGTGTAATTAGATTTATGTAATATTTTAAATGTGCATATATTTTTATGCTAATAATTTTGTGGTCTCCATAGTGCTTCATGGATATATTAATTTTTAGTCTATACCCTTATATTGTGGTTTTCATATGATGAATGGTTGATCTCTAGTACTGTAGTATAGCATTTGTTTTCTGTGTACACTATGAGGGGAGAGAACACTAACCACAAAGAATGGACAGCACACAAATAGCTGATGATGATTGATTGTATTCAATTCATCCCTCCCCTTTCCCTGTCTCCCCTGTTTCACACAGTGCCCTCCATGCTGCATTTGCTCCCCTTCACTTACTTTCCTATTGACTTCTTTCTTCTCTTCTGTCTTTTCCTTCGCGGCTCCTCACTGCAAATGTCCTCTTTTTCTTTATGGACCATACTAAGGTGCTATACGTTGTCCTCCATGGCCTGACCCCATCCCCTTTAATGACTGACCACAACCCCTCTTACAGTTGGCCACACCCCATTGTAGTGGGCCCCTACCGCTGCATTTCCCCCGGTGGGCCCTTCATGTCCCAGTCCGACACTGGTCTAAATTCCCTAACACACACACACACACACACACACACACACACACACACAGACTAGGGTTAGTTTTGTCAGCAGCCAATTAACCTATCAGTATGTTTTTAGAGTGTGGGAGGAAACCGGAGCACCCGGAGATAACCCACACAAACATGAGGAGACCATACAAACTCCACACAGATAAGGCCATGGTCGGGAATTGAACTCATGACCCCAGTGCTGTGAGGCAGAAGTGCTAACCACTGAGCCACTGTGCTGCCCAAAACTCATTTCTACTCAATTTTTTTCACGCCCACAAAATGTCCAATATGTTTTATAATAATTTCTTCATTACCTGTATCTATTTATGTTTTTTTTGCTGATGCCAGGATGATGTACTGGACAGTCATTGGAGATCGTTCACATATAGAAGAGGCTGCCATGGACGGCACGTTACGAAGAGTTATAGTGCAAAAAAACTTGCAGAGACCAACAGGTATCCCACCATTTCACTAAGGCTGTACAATTCAATATCATAAATGATTATGACTCTAGTTAGCTGCACTTTTTAGAGAACCAAGCTCCTACTTCTATAGAAAATACATTATGGGGACATCCATATTTTGGGCTGAACTGGTATTAATCAAAATGCAGATTTTCAGTTCACTGTCTTTGGTCACTAGATCCTAGTGAATTGAAAAGTGGAGATGTTGCCCATGGCAACCAATCAGATTCTACCTATCATTTCATAGAATGTAGTAGATAAATGATAGCTAGAATATGATTGGTTGCAATGGGCAACACCTCCACTTTTCCTATTTAGGAGGTTTGATAAATCTACATCTAAGTCTTGGTAATTGTTCTTTTATTGATGTGACTTGTAAATTTTTACATTGTACATTTGTTTGATTGGCCGGATTATAAATATTGTTATCTGGGTTTTGATGGTGGTCCCTGTATCCCTGTGGAATCTAGCAACAATCCTTGAATGCAGAAATGCTGAAAAATTTCCATGTTACTGAATACCCCATGCTTGACCTTTTGCAAAAAAAAAAAAAGACTACTCCCTTATGGGATTCTCTTGACTTGGGTCTCAGGAAGTGACACTATGGGCTAGATTTACTAAGCTGCGGGTTTGATAAAGTAGAGATGTTGCCTATAGCAACCAATCAGATTCTAGTTATCATTTATTTAGTACATTCTACAAAATGACAGCTAGAATCTGATTGGTTGCTATAGGCAACATCTCCACTCTTTCAAAACCGTAGTTTAGTAAATATACCCCTATGTCTTTGTAATTAGCTGCAGAGGAATATTACATAGTACACTCTTCTAGTGCAATTGGTTCTGGAGCAGAGAGTAAAGATAATTACCCGCCGCTTATATAACTGAAAACGAGCACACTTTAAAGAGTTATGACAATTGATTTTTCTTATTGACGTTGGTTAAGGGTTAATGGTTTCATAGTGTGATGGCTGATTGACTCACAGCCCCATAAGGCCTGGTCTGACAAAACAATCAACACATTGTAGACATCACACTCGTTAAACAAGAAAAGCAATAACAGAATTATTGTTTTCTATCCCATCCTTTATATCTATATACTTAGGAGTAAATGAAGAATATATGTCTCTATTCAACCATGCAGAGCCCTAGTTTGTGATACTGTTCACATGTTTCACTCTGATTTGGTTCTGTGGGTAATTAGGCCAGACGTGTAGAAGTCCAATTTTCACCATTTGATAAGATTGCATTGATCCACTGCAATCATAATGTAATAGAACTTGGTTGTCCACACTACCATCATCTAGAAATGTCATCTAATGAAATGAAGCACATGCCATGGGGTCATCATCCAACCTTATTTTCCATCCCAACCTGAACTGGATTTTGATTGTCTAGAAACAAACTGTAAACCAAACACTTAGAGCGTGGTCAGCTTTAGAATTATATGTTAACTTGAGACTTCATCTTCAGATGGATATTGATATTATAGATAAGATATAAAGAGTGACTGCATATATGAAGCTGCTTTTAACACAAAACTTCCCCTAACTAAGCTTAGAATACACCCTTGGAGGGGAGTAAGGGGGAAAGGGTTTACAGTGGACCTTGCAATTTTAGAATACTGTCTTGGATGTAATTAGTGAACCACTGCATAACTGTGCATTATATCAATAGCAAACGGATATCCCCTACAGCTACTGTTTTCTCCCACATTGTATGAATACGTATACCGTAGTTTGCCCATTTCCTAACTACAGATCCATGGACCTATACTTTGGAAACTGTGAGCAGCCAGCAGTATGTTGGTATTACCGGACTTCCCAGCATAGGTTTAACCTGAGCGATGATAGCCCAATGAAAGCATAGGGGACCCTGCAACTGGGGAAAAACACAAGCCATACAATCTATCCAGTTATTATGTACAGTATATCATTTAGAGAACATCAACAGATTGGTAAAGATATACTTAGGTGGTGTTGGGTACTGGAATTAAGCAGATCTTGGTAACTAAGTGTGATTCTAGAATTGAGTTTTGAAAGGTGGCTGTGCCTATACAGTATATACACTTTCCCTCTCCATAACTTGCTTAGCCATAGCAGACAGTGTTGTAACCTGATAGTATCTCTGACTACACAGTTCAGGCATCACATAAGTAACGCAACATTTCCCGTCTTGTCTGCATGATGATTGTCGATGGCTGGAGTTTTATGCAAGATAAAGCCAATGAAGTGATTTGACTTTTTTGTATCCAAAACTATACAACGTTAAGAAAGATTATCACACCTTGATATACATACACACATAAAATCCTAAGCTATAATATACATTTTTAATGGTTGGTGATAGGAACAACATACCTCCCTATTGTCCAGATTTTCCACAGTCACGATTTTAGGGCTCTGTTCTGCTGTCCCAACTATAGTCATGTTTGTCCCACTGTTGGGAGGGGAAGGGAGATTTCAGCCTGGTGCGTCACCCCCTCTGGGGGATTGCCAGGTCCCCATTATGAAGTGACTGTGTCTTCATCGTGACATGAGCACCCCCCGTCCCGATCCTGGGTACTCTAATGTTGGGAGGGATGACTTAGGGAGTTCAGCAAACTTAGAAGAAGGAAGATTTCAGTTTAAGTTAAATTCTAAAATAAAAAGGCACACTTAGACGTGATGAAAGGAGAATAGTGATGTAAGGCAATATGTTTCCCGAAAGAGCAGTAGATGGTTGAAATGAACTTGCAGCGATACATAATGAAGCATTGCTGAAATCTACCATGCTGGGGCTGCTCTGTGACCCCCTGACGAAACCCCCCTCCTGTATGAAGCCTTTTTCCTGCTGGATCCATGAGGGATCCAGCGAAGTTCAACTGGATCCTATTATAGCGGTCAAATAATGCAATCCTGACCTGAATAAATTGCCTAATGCAGCTGCAAGCATAGTTACTTGGGTTAAGGCTGGAGATTTCTCCAGGTGTTATCATCATCATCACCATTTATTTATGTAGCGTCACTATTTCTGCAGCGCTGTACAGAGAACTCATTCACATCAGTCCCTGCCCCATTGGAGCTTACAGTCTATATTCCCTAACACACACACACACACACACACACACACACACACACACACACACACACAAACACACAGGCAGAGAGAGAGATTAGGGTAAATTTTGATAGCAGCCAATTAACCTACTAGTATGTTTTTGGAGTGTGGGAGGAAACCGGAGCACCCGGAGGAAACCCACGCAAACACAGGGAAAACATACAAACTCCACACAGATAGAGCCATAGTCGGGAATTGAACTCTTGACCCCAGTGCTGTGAGGCAGAAGTGCTAACCACTGAGCCACCATGCTGTTAACCTAGAGTCTTTTCCTGCGTTTAAGTCGGCATTTCGGCTCTTCACCGCTTGTTAAATAGACCCCACAGTTTTAGAAAAAAATCTATAACTATAAACATTCTTTAATTAAACACAGGTCTAAGTCATTAATGTGTAACATAAATGGCTAGATTTAATTGTTTTTATCAGCAGTCTATGTTGTCACATACACTTATTGCCTCGAGTGTGTGTACAGTTGTGATTCTAAAAGTTTTTCCAAAGAATGCTTTTTGTTCTGAAGCCGCGACAGGCTGCAAGTTGATTGGCAAGACTTTATTTCAGATAAAATCATTATTAGGAAGTATGTCAGCTTTAGGTTCCTGAACACTCAGCTTCACACAGCTCCATTCTGCTCGCCACGTACAGATCGTACAGAATACAAACAGCTTGTGTTTTATTATTAAGAGCCTGCCGTCACTGGATTCTCAAGCTGATCAAAAGGAAAGTTCTTTCAGGAGAGGAAAATAAAACAAATGCAATTTAATGCTCAACAAGCTCGGACAATGCAGCTGAGCTGACACAACTGTGCATAACTTAACGGATGGCAAATAACCTGCGGAGACCTGAAATATATTTTCTTTTTCCCCAAATTGTTTGTATTTCAAATAATTATGTCGACTTCCTGTGATATGTTCAACAATGCCTAAAAAGTTTGCAAACCCTCAGAAGTAACGTCTCGCTTGTTTGTATGCAGGACTCGCCATAGACCATTTTGGCCAGCGTCTCTACTGGGCTGACTTTGAGCTGTCCGTCATTGGATCCAGCAAGTTAGACGGCTCTGATTTGGTTATGGTTGTGAGTAGTATGCAAGGTATGTGCTCTCAACATTATTCCCATCTTGCAAGATATACATGTGTTTTTATTGCATGCGTTACAATTGTGTACTCTTGTAAGCTTGCTTAACCACATCAAATGCACCTTCCCAATTGTCCCGATTTAGGAGTCACAGTCCCAATTTTAGGGGACTCTCCTGCTTTCTCAATTATCAGCAGAGGCTGGTTGCCAAATTTTAGCCCAGGGGCAAGACTTGGCTCAACAGCCTATTAGGAACATTTTTTAAAAAGTTAAATAAATGCAGGTAGCCCAGTGACCTTGCCCAAGCTAGCCCACTATGGAACTGGCCTTCTGGCCCTCAGCTAGCCCTTGATTATCAGATACCGTTTTGAAGACAGTTGAAAGATCTCTCCCCCTAAGTGATGGCCCTTCTATGTTTACCAGCGGCAAGTGCTCGGCACTGACTGGGCCTTATTAGGTTAGGGGAAGGGGATGACTCAGAGTTTACAAAGCACTCAACACACCCCAGTGGGCCATGGCATGCCCCCAATGTAATGTGGCACTCCCCTATGAGGCATAGCAAAGCCAAATCTTGCACGCTCTGTCCCGACTCTCCAAATTCATACATGTTCGGAGGTATAGTAAAAAAAACAAAAAACTCCCAATTGAAAGTAAAGCACAACTCCTAATTATCGCCACATCTTTTCAGCCCTTTTGAGGGGACCCTTTAACCAGGGAATTCCACCATAAAAGCACCTTCTCCACCTGTTGAATCTCATTTAAATATCTTGGGCCTGATTCATTAAGGATCTTAACTTGAGAAAATTCTTATTTCAGTCTCCTGGACAAAACCATGTTACATGGCAAGGGGTGCAAATTAGTATTCTGTTTTGCACATAAGTTAAATACTGACTGTTTTTTCATGTAACACACAAATATCAACTTTAAATTTCAGTGTACAAATAAGCTATCAAGTATTTGTGTGCTACATGAAAAAACAGTCAGTATTTAACTTATGTGCAAAACAGAACACTAATTTGCGCCCCTTGCATTGTAACATGGTTTTGTCCAGGAGACTGAAATAAAAATTTTCTCAAGTTAAGATCCTTAATGAATCAGGCCCCTTGTCAGTAATTTTTTTTTCACAATAGCTTACCTATAGGCACATGACCATGCTGGGTGCATATTTGCACATTCGTTAATGGCCCTAAATGGGTTAAACAGAATAATCAGCACCATGTTTGCCTTGAAATGACATTTGGGCATTAGGTGGTTGTTTGGTTGTAATCTCTGACAAAGCCATTGCTTGTTATTAGTTGTACTGCAGAGCTTGTCTTGGGCAGACAGAAATATAATTTTGGACCTTGGAGGTCTCGCTGTCTGATGCAGCTCGTTGTTATGGAGGACATAAAACAAAGCAGAGTGACAGCTGAATTGTAAAACATTTTTACAAACATCCACATACATCAGACTCTGGTCAGAACCCCGTCTGGTTTTATGCTCCTAATAAACAGCTTGGTGACTGACTTCCTTCTCTCTCTCTCCCGAAGGACTGATGTACCCTCACAGAATAGACATATTCGAGGATTACATTTATGGAGCGGGTCTTAAAAACGGCGCTTTTAGGATACAGAAGTTTGGGAACGGTGCTATGGAATATCTAAACCTGAACGTGGAGAAAGCAAAAAGTGTCTTAGTTGCGCATCACTATAAACAGCCATACCGTGAGTAATAAAGCAATAGAACACAAAAACAACACTCAGGGGTATATTTACTAAACTGCGGGTTTGAAAAAGTGTTGATGTTGCTTATAGCAGCCAATCAGATTCTAGTTATCATTTATTTAGTACATTCTAGAAAATGACAGCTAGAATCTGATTGGTTGCTATAGACAACAACACTTTTTCAAACCCGCAGTTTAGTAAATTTACCCCTTAATGTTTTAGATTGTGTTGTTTGTATGGGAAAATTATAAACACAAGACAATGATGATGGTACCTTAAAGCACATCTAAGGCAGATGCAATGAAATCACAAACAATGAGGAATGATATAAATTTGAGGCGCCTTTCTACAACCAGCGTATTTCAAGCAGAATTGCCTATTGTGTACGCAATTCCACCTACAGATTTCCTGGAAAATATGTGGGGCTGATACAGGGTGGGCAAGTTCGCAATGCATATCTTGCAGGAAATCTCTATGCGCATGCTCAGAAAGTGGACATACGTATTTGCTCTTATTTAGACTTGCATTATTGTGACAATTATGCCCGCCCGCACTTAGAGAGGCAGCACGGGGGCAAGGAAGAGAAAACATAGTTAGAGTATACTAAAGATGTGTTGATGCTAATGCGGCTCAGGCAGACCTGCAGGAACACGCATTTTCACATGTTCGAAGGCGCAATGGCAGAACTAGCGAGTTGTGACCCCCCGAACCTCTGCATCTGCCATGCAGCGGGCCCCATTATGCCCCATTATCTCCATACCTGCTGCACCATTGGTAGTTCCGCTACAGAGAAGGTGGATGTTTTACTCCCAAGTGCAAATTCACGCTGATGAGGATGACTTGTTGCAAACCAGGCGCATATGCAGCTAATGCACCGGTGTACGCATCTCAAGATGTAGATGACTTCATATGGGTAGAAATACGCAGGTTTTCTGTGCTTTTTTAAGAGTAAGTTACTTCTGCTTTGCATCCAGCTCTGAACGAGCCCCATTGCATCATAAGTGTGACATACACAAATGTAACTTTACCTTTAACACAACTTTTGCAATGTGTCTTAGATACATGAGATAGATGACTTTGCCTTTGTGTCTATCCCTGATCTACGTTGCAGAACGTCACCTCTTTATGTTGGATTCTAAACATATGTCTAAACAAGCTGCAGTGTTTCCAATGTGACACAAGTTTTGACTCTTGAATTGACTTCTTGTGTTTGCCTCCTCCCAACAGTGCCCAATCCATGTTTGGATTTAAAGTGCGAGTTCATCTGTCTGCTAAACCCCACTGGAGCGTCATGCGTGTGTTCAGAAGGAAAAGCGCTAGTTAACGGGACATGCTCAGACCAAAATTATGCAGGTTAGAGCTAATTATACTTTACGCTAATCATGGAGTGGAATTAATGTTTTTTCTGCATAGCTGTTATGATTCTATTGAACTTGTTATTTTATATTTTGGCTGTCCAGATGGGGGACATAGCAGAGAGGATATGCATTTAATAAAATGATCAAAAATGCAATTAATTTGTACAACTTTTAAAGCAGTTTGTACCAGACTCCAGTGAGTAAATGTAATTGGAATGGCAACATTTCCATATTGTGAAGATTAATTTTTAAGACCCATAAACTGGGTACAGAGTAATATGATGACTTGGGCTGCAGTCCTCAGCTTCTGCTCACAAATCCCAATATTACATTCAGCTTGGGTTAAAGGTATTGCTGTGCACTCCAATGATCATGGGATAAGAGTGTTGCTGTGCTCTCTAATGATCGTGGGACAAGAGTATTGCTGTGCTCTCTAATGATCGTGGGACAAGAGTATTGCTTTGTGCTCTAATGATCACGGGATAAAAGTGTTGCTGTGCTCTCTAATGATCGTGGGACAAGAGTATTGCTTTGTGCTCTAATGATCATGGGATAAGAGTGTTGCTGTGCACTCTAATGAACAAGGGATATGGGTATTGCTGTGCACTCTAATGAGAATCTAGTTTTGCTGTGCACTCTAATGATGACGGGATACGAGTGTTGCTGTACACTCTAATGATCATGGGATATGAGAATTTCTGTGCACTCTAATGATCATGGGAATCTAGTATTGCTGTGCACTCTAATGATCAAGGGATACGAGAATTTCTGTGCACTCTAATGATCATGGGATAAGAGAATTGCTTTGCACTCTAATGAACAGTTTAAGTATATTGCAATGTGCTCTAATCTCTGTTGGGTGAAAATAGGGTATTACAGTATAGTCTAATGTACTCAGGGGTTATTACAATGTAATATGCATAAAAATAATGTCAAACATAGCCCAGTCATAGCACTGTGGCCATTGTGTGTTGTGAGGCAGTGGGTGGGTGAACCACCCATTTATTCTGCGGCACAATCCCAAAGCAAGGTTAAAGTGGTTGCATTATGGAAAATTGAAACTCAGTTATTTAATGTTGAGGCCAACTAATGTAATGTATATAATGTACATCACTTACTGAGTCACTGCTCCCCATCTCAATAATCCAGCTCACTTTCTCTTCCTGTCAGTCATTGTCCTCATTAGCATGTTAACACCATAAAACCATCTATTGATATATATTCCTGTGGAATAGGCAGTATCATGGTTCCAGTTGCTGATTGTATGCTACTACAACTTGCCAAGACCCTGGTTTGAATCCCACAGTCAACACCATTGTAACAATGAAAACGTCATTAATGTTTCAGTGTTCTATGCACCAAAACCTAGATTGCTGGATTTGGACAGGAAAACTGTACCTGAAACACATTCCATACACAGCATTATTTAAAAATATGAAAGCATAAAATAAAAAGCAAAAAAACCACTATTGTAGCCTCCAAAACGAATTCCCTTTCAGGCAATCATCTCTATTACCGGCCATCAAAGGGAACCCAAGTCTTATTTACAACTATTTTGTCTGACCGCCCTTTGATCGCTCCTGACTTTTCTTGGAACATGATACGATCCTTCTTTCTTACAATACAGATGACTTATGCAAACTGACTTGTGAAAACGGAGGCCGATGCATTATAAATGAGAAAGGCGATCTAAGATGCCACTGCTGGCCCAGTTTCTCCGGAGAAAGATGTGAGATGAACCACTGCAGTAATTACTGCCTGAATGGCGGAACATGTGCAGCGTCTGCTCTGGGTAAATATTTATGATTAAACATGACTTGTAACCTCAAGCCTTATGCTTACTCCTTGTTTCCCAATTCATAGTTTGCTCCTAGTTATGACTCGAAATAACTTCCTAACGAAAGGACTATAGTATTTATTTTCTCCTGTACGGAACAAACGTTCCGGATAAATAATTGAAAACTTGACTTAATGCTCTTCAAATGCTGCGTCCTTTCCAATCTGATTTTTTTTTTTATACTGAGATGAAAATAGAATTGTTAAAAATAGAATTTCCTACTGTCTGTGAAGCTGTGTGCATGATCTAGCAATCTGTGTAAGTTTCTTGGGTTCCAGATGCACGGTAAGAGGGAAATACATTGGAGGGAGGGAGATGACAGGTGGTGGGGAGTTTTTCTACTGCTGCAAAACACACTAGTGACAAATGATGACAGGCATATGAATCACAAACAGACAGCAACTTTACATCATGAATAATGCATTGTTAATGCTACTTCATGGTCCACAAGATTCTAGACTGTGTTGTTGAGCAAGTGATATGTCATGTGTCTTATTGTACGGATGCCTCAGGACCCTGAAATTCCATGTCAAGGGATGAAAGTGAGATTGTAATGTAGAAGCTTGCTGAATCATCTCGTTGTATGCACTACCAATTTCTTGGATTTACAACCACTGTTGCTTTAAAACAGAATCCACTTTTTTTTCAAACAAATGCATTCCCTATACGTTAAATATAGGGATCTCTCCGATGGGAAACCCATCTTCTGCATTGTAGGAATACTTGCAGAAATATGGCCCCCACATAGGAGGACCTGGTTCAGAGTATACAGCAAATCATCATCAGCTATTTATATAGCGCCACTAATTCCGCAGCGCTGTACAGAGAACACACTCACATAAGAAAATAGAGCACCTTGGAAGTTGTAGAACTGGCTTTTATTTCTTTGGAACCATTGTGTCATAAACCGAAGCTATGTGAAGATGGGGACTGGAAGCAGGGACAATTTAGAGCTCTGTTTGCTGCCTATGAAATTTTGACCTGCGCTCGGGTTCAAAACAGGGATCGATAAGTAAAAAGAACTGGTTAAGTTAAGAGCTATCTAGCCTCAAAGTAAATCAGTGTTAAAAGTCAGAAACCAAACACTGCAATCATTAGCACACGTAAAATATTATTTATTTCTATTTGTTTGCTACCTCGTAGAGCTCAGTTTCTTCAGAGACCTCTGACAAAGGGTGGGGGTCTTAGAGCATGGATCCAAACAGCTAATGGATGTGGAGAAGAAATGATATAATTATGAAATTGTGTATCTTTGTGTGATGCCTAAACAAGTAATAAAGCCTGCTGAGGCAGAAGGACTGATAGCAACAGCAGTTATTTATTGATATGCTGATAATTGCAATTCACCTTTCTTTTAAAGGGGCTTTCTCCTTTAAATAACCCATATACTAAAATCTAGAGATGTTCAATGACCCCTGTGTTCTGGTTTTGGTTTTGTTTTTGAATCTGGATTAACTTTATGTTATGGTTTTGGCCAAACCGTCCTTGCGTGTTTTGGTTTTGGTTTTGGAACCCGATTTTTTTTTCTAAAATCCCACAGCTGGGAACCAATAAGGTTCCCGGCTGTGCTGCAAACTCTTTCCGAGTACACACTGGTGGGTGGGCAGCTTAGGCAGTGCAAAGCGAGTTGGTACATGGGTCTCCAAATTCCCTTTTTTTCCTCCCAGTATATAAAGGGACTGTCTGATGTGTCTATTTCTATGCTGTTGTGAAAATAATCCTCCACCACCGTCCTTTGGATGTTTATAGTAGGATCAGGTGATTTTACGTCAGAGGTGTCATGTTTATTGGTCAATTCTTTTAGACCAGACCAGATGTCAAAATGTTGTGCAGAGTCATCTGCATCATCTCTGGGTCTCTTGGGAAAGCTAAGTTTTTTTCTAGCAGCAGTTGAATGAGAAACTGAAGGAGGAGACGCCGTCCTGTCACGTAACACTTGAACTGTAATCTTGCATACCAGGAGCTCCTTGCATCTCTTCAGATCTGGGTCAGTTGGAAACAAAGAGAAGACATAGCTCTTAAACCAAGGATCAAGCACAGTCGCCAAAATGTAGTGATCCGTTTTCAAGACTTTGATAACTCTTGGATCCTGGTGAAGCGAATAAAGTACTTGATCTACAAGTCCGACATACTTGGCGTAATTGCTTTGTTTAATCTCCTCCTTCAGTTTCTCAAGCTGCTTTTCCAAAAGTCTAATTAAGGGAATCACTTGACTCAAGCTAGCAGTTTCTGAACTCACTTCACAGGTGCCTACTACGAATGGTTTCAGCACCTTGCACAACACGGAAAGTATTCTCCACTGCGCTTGAGTAAAATACAACCCTTTCCCAATGTCATGGCTTGTGGAGTAAGCGTGGATGGCATTTCACTGTTCCTCCATCCACAGAAGTATATACAGGGTGGAATTCCACCTCTTGCTTCAGTTGGTGGGAGGGAAAATTAAATTGCTCTTGTAGCTGCTGCAATCTCCTACACACTGTTGCCGAATGCCAGAAATGTCCAAAAATTCTACGGGCCACAGACAGCATCTCCTGCACGTCCCTGTCATTTTTTAAAAAGCTCTGCACCAACAAGTTTATTGTGTGAGCAAAACAGGGAATGTGATGGAATTCACCAATCTGCATATCTCTCATAATATTGGTGGCGTTATCTGAAATCCTGAGGGATGACCAAGCAGGATAAGCCATGTTGCAATGACATCCCTTAGTTTTTGTAACAGATTGTCAGCTGTATGCCTCTTAGTGAAGCCGGTGATACACAGAGTAGCCTGCCACTGACAAATGTGACGTACTTGGGTACATGCTGCTGCTTTTCCTGCTGGTGTAGGCGAATCACCAACCCTGTGGGCTGTCACAGTCATATATTATTTAGTTTGCCCAGTTCCGCTTGTCCACATATCTGTGGTTAAGTGTACAGTGGGTAGAATGGCAGTTTGTAGCCCAATAATTACATTTTTATGAACCTTCTGGTAGAGGTGAGGAATAGCTTTTCTAGTGAAATGGTGTTGTGATGGAATTTGGTAACGGGGACACAATACCTCAAGTAATTGTCTAAAACCAGCTGCATTAATAGTGGATATTGGACGCTGATCTAATACTAGCATAGTCGCCGTGGCGTCTGTGATCCGCTTTGCGACTGGGTGACAGCTTTCATACTTACTTGTTGTGAACTATTAGTAGTCTTCTTCTTGGTCTGCTTCTGGGATGAAGATTCACACCCAGCAGCAACAGCAGCATTGGGACTAACGTTCAAGAATTTTTCTGAGGAATCCAGGATAGTGAAGGAGTCATCTAGTATTAGCAATTCGGATGCCGGACTAACTCCGATCGCTACTGAGGACATTAATGAGGACCATGTTGTGGGTGTAGATTGCAGGTGTCGGGATCTAGCTGACAGATGGTACCTAGCCGATGATGGACTGCTTGTTGTTATTTTTTTAGCATAAGTTTCCAATTTTCCCAAAAGCTTGCCAAGAACTCGCTTCAAATGGCGTAACATGGATGAGGTTCCTAGATGGTTAAGTTTCCTACCTCGACTGACTGTGGCTTTACATATGTTACAAATGGCTAAACAATTGTTGTCAGGATTTGGGTAAAAATAATTCCACACGTAAGAGGTGGATTTTTTTTGGTCTTATGTCCAGGCATGACAATGGCCTTCTTATCACGTGCAAGAACTGCTTCCACCGGTGCAGGACTTACACAAGCATCATCATCCTCATCAACATCCTCATTAGCGCCCTTGTCGGCTACACATCCTGTTGCAATTCCAAAGTGGCATCCTCAATTTGTGTATCACCGGCTATACTTGGGCTGTTCATGCACACATCTGCAGAAATGCTGAAAGGGGCCTTCTTTATTGGTACATCAGAATGGTCAGGATTACACATAGCACTCGTGGATAGACTTTCCTCAGGGATTTGTGTCATTTCTGAATCTGAACATACAGTTTCCTCTAATGCCTTACTGCTTTCCTCCAGCTCGGCTTTTATACGTCAAAGTATTTGATCATCACTTTTGGGGGTAAATGTATGAACATGCGGGTTCTTCAACACCTGCGTGTTCAGCGTGTTCGGCGATTAAATTTCAAGCGGCGCTGCATTGTAAAGGGAAGTTTCCCTTTACATTGCAGCGCCGCTTGAAATTTAATCGCCGAACACTCGGGTGTTGAAGAACCCGCATGTTCATACATTTACCCCTTGGAGTCCAAATGACAAGGTCTTGCTTGGTCACGACTGACCTTACAAGAGATGCCTCAATGACAGTTGCAGAACTAGCACTAGCGAAGGCCTCATTCTTTCCTTGCCACTGCGTGTGTAGAATGGCATGTTGGCAATTTTATTATTTTCTGTAGATAACCTTGCCTGGATTACAGGTCTTTTTTCTTGACCAAGGTGAAAGGTGTTTTTTTACATTTTTGTTTTTCTGACTTACAAACACATTACTTTTTCATAGGATTTACCAAATGGCGTAGAGGGATTACTATCATCATTACTGGTGCCAGCAGCTGCTTGGTGCTCCTGCTCTTCTGTGTACTACTGTGAATCCATTTTGATAACACTGTACAATTTGACTGCAAATTCAGAACACCAAGCCTGCCAGCCCTGGTTTTTCAATTTCAGCAATGACAATTAGCAATGGAGCTCTCCTCTTTGATTGTAACCTATATATCACCATACATTTTACTGCAAATTCAGATGACCAAGCCTGCCAGCCCTAGTATTTCTATTTTAGCAATGGCAATTAGCAATGGAGCAATGGAGCTCTCTTCTTTGTGTGTAACCAATATAGCACCATACAATTTGACTACACAGAAGACCAAGCCTGCCAGCCCTAGTATTTCTATTTCAGCAATGGCAATTAGCAATGGAGCTCCCCTCTTTGTGTGTTACCTATATAACACAGTACAATGTGACTGCAGATTTAGAAGACCAAGCCTGCCAAACCTATTTATTCTATTTCAGCAATGACAATCAGCAATGGAGCAATGGAGCTCTCCTGAATGTCACTGGAGACTTTGAAGAACACTGCTACCCCTCCTCTTTCTTTTCTACCTTTGACACTGCCCAACTGCTCTAGAGACTACAAAGAACTGTTCTACCCCTTCTTTGTCTCACTGTGAAATGGCGCGATATCCTCCGACGTATTGATGATGTTTTGCCTAGTTTTCAATTCTGAGGGCGTGTGAAAGTACAGAGCTGGCTCGGTTCCGTACTCGGATCTGCTAAATTCGGGTGTGTTCGGTTCTAGGGGAACCGAGCCTGAGCATCTCTACTAAAATCCCTTTGTGGAAGTTAAATAATTAGATGAAGTAAACTAAATTGATTAATATTTGTTTTCCATATTATGTTTAGTGTAATTTTGATCTGCACATTACAATCAGGAATCTGCAACTATCAGTGAAGCGATCGCTTCCTACTGTGATTGCTAGTTATGGAAGATAAAGGATTAATGCTCAAAATGATATCGTGTTTGGAATGCAAATAGGTTTGTTTAAACTGAATTAGGTTGGTTGCCTAAGGCACAACACATGCTCAGCTGTTGTAGTGAGCTGGCCCCCACTTCATCGTAGGAGTCCTTTGAACTGACCTATGATTTGCATTGTACTGTACTGACCTGACATGACCCCTGGACCAATGAAGAAAGACCTTAGCTTATCTTTGTATACATTGTGATACAATTTCTTTGAGCTTTGGAATCACAATAATAGCATTGTGCAATGTTTATTGCTAGCGATAAAACTAAATTTACATCTACCTTCCCTTCTTTGGGACCTTGGTGAACAGCTTTGGTGCTGCTGGGGTTTGATCACTCCAGTTACAGTCACTACTTTCACTTTATTTTTAGAGATCTTGTACCAACAAACCACAATTACAGCCAACTTGAATAGAACAGATGGACAGTTCATGTTGCCTTTTTTTTATCGCCCAAACACTGGAGACATTTATAAACACTAGTGTACAGGGAAAAGGTGATGTTTTTGTTTGCACCAGTTTGTGTCTCCCACTATATCAATGCTCTTTCTTCTTGCACACAAATATTCTGATTTCATGTCATAGGAGATCAAGAGCAAATATTTAATGGGGGTTTAAAATGTATCCTTCAAAAGATTGCCTAACCCCGTAAATTATGACCTTTCTTGTAATAAAGATTGATCCGGCATACATGCGATGCAATTATTACAACTGTCACCAGTCCGTTTATTATCAAAATGATTTTACTTAAACATTTACACATCCCGGACCATGATTGGCAAAACGGACAGGAGATTGAATGTTTATAATGAAAATCAATTTGTGTTGAATAAGTAAACACAATTATTCACTTTCTGAAACCCCCTCTGGTATAGAAATATAAAGAGCCTGGAGGGGAAGAAGATTATAATCATGTCAGGCCACAATCTGTCAGCGAATAATCAGTAATATAAGAATATATTTTAGTTCCTATACAGACATCGTTGACGGTACTTGCGGAGAGCTGTGGAAATGGGTTTTCCAGGAACATCTGGCTCCATACCAGATAATGTAACACTGATGAATTGTGTGCTTTTGCACAGGTTAAAGTCTTTTCATGGAATGTCCTGATTTTCATGCAGATAAAGGTGGCATGGTGGGATTGGGCATATTTAAGACCTTGACGTAAGTAAGGAACACAAAAATTAATTTCTAACATTTTCAACATATTAAAGAAGATTGGACACAGATTTGGTCCCTGCCAATAGAGCCAAAACCGATCTTTGTATCAGTATTTAAAGTGTACCTGTCACCCTCACACCCTCACACAATGTAGGTATCCATATCAGGGATTAAAGCTGAATGCTATTTGCTAGGCTTTCACTGATATTTCATTGAAATAATTGCCTGATTAATATTCATGAGGCCTGGCTAATATTCATGAGGCCTGGCTAATATTCATGAGGCATGACTAATATTCATGAGGCCTGGCTAATATGCGTGAATGTTAGCAGCAGTTCATACTATAGAGCAAATCTTATACGTTACTTGTTACACTGTAACAGCAGCACATCTCATCAACTGTCACTTTCATGTATACCATCTTGTATGCCTTTAAAAAAAATTTTTTGATAGCAACAAAACTCAGTAGAGTAGTTGTCATAATAAACATATATGCATCTCCTTCCGCCACTCTGGCTCAGGCTATGGTGCTATGTCATAGACGCTTGACTGCAATGCTCTTGTTCCATCTTGTGGACCTTCTACCTGAAGTTAGAGGTGGCAGTGCTCTCTCTCCTTCTTCCATAACTGGATTGCCTAATTGAATTTCAATGCCATTTTCCTGTGCTTCTGATTGAGCTTGTTACTTGTGGAAATTTTGGTGAAATTTGAGTGCCACGTCTGCGAATTATTTCCTTATTGGTGTCCTGGTGCTAAATTCTGTACCTTTTTGGGCTATCAGAATTATTTTTTTTGCTTGAGCTCCCCACTTAGTTTGCCGGGCCACCCATCTAAGGCTCCCACTCTGGTCTCCTGGTCATGTCCGGGGGCTTGAACATTTGCAATGAAGCCCGCTTTGAGAGCTTCAATGCATATTCCCCAGCTTCTACACATCCTACCGATGCAAGTGGCACCTCTTCTGAGCATTCTGGGCAGCACGGTGTCTAAGTGGTTAGCACTTCTGCCTTACAGCACTGGGGTCATGAGTTCAACTCCCGACCATGGCCCTAACTGTGTGGAGTTTGTATGTTCTCCCCGTGTTTGTGTGGGTTTCCTCCGGGTGCCCTGGTTTCCTCCCACACTCCAAAAACATACTGGTAGGTTAATTGGCTTCTATCAAATTGACCCTAGTCTCTCTCTCTGTCTGTCTGTGTGTGTGTGTGTGTCTGTGTGTGTGTGTCTGTGTGTCTGTCTGTGTGTGTGTGTTAGAGAATTTAGACTGTAAGCTCCAATGGGGCAGGGACTGATGTGAGTGAGTTCTCTGTACAGGGCTGCAGAATTAGTGGCGCTATATAAATAAATGGTAATAATAATAATAATAATAATAATAATAATAATAATAATAATTCTGTGCTTGGAGCAGACCATTGCTCAGAACATATTCTTGTGCAATTAGCATAACTCCCTTGTTTCCTCTTTAGATTATAAACTCATTGTCCTCTCATCATCTGTCTTAGTATAAATCTCAAAATTTTTACCTATTGTACAGTACTGCACTATGTTGACGCTTTATCAATTGAGAATAAGATATACATTAATGATAATTAATAGGCCCTAAATGTACTTATTATATATTTCATACAATTTGATGTCACTAAATTTCTTGCACGTTCTTGGAGCTCATTATATCCACCCAAATGTTAAACTGTTCAGCAAATCCCAACGGGTGAGTCGCTTATTGTCGGTTTGCTCACCGTTAAGCCTTTGGCAAATTCCTAGGTGGACATTTTGCAGCTAGAGTTTGGGGCAGCTTTAATTAAAATTTATAAGTTTATGACAGTTGTATTGAACTACAATAATTGAACCAGGAAAATGTCATCAGTTAATTAAAAGCACACATCTGAAAGACATAATTAAAACTTTTAGATTTAGTCTAGAAACTTCTTGAACAAACCAAATTAATAAGATTTCATCAGTAATGAGCAACAACGCTATTACCGTCTGCGGAATGAGTTTTACCCTCGCAAAACACCGGAATTATGAAAAAGAAAAAGTATTTTTTTTCTTTGTTCTAAATTAGGTAGGACTTTAGCAACTTAATCATTTTTAGAATCAGCAGTATTACAGAGGATACTTGTTAAATAATTGCTACAAAGGTAGCTGGCTGCACAGTGATAGAATTGCGAAACAAATAACAAATGTTTCTTTGTAGCAAGCATAAGAGGTTGAAGACTCTCCGTGTTCCGTCTCTCTGTAGCCAGGACAAGACTGTACGGCACAAAATTGTCCGTCTCGTAGTTCTACCAGAGCAATTGGTCTCTATTAAGTTTTTATTTTAAGTTGAATGGGCGCTGACCCAGATAAAAAAAAAAATCTATCGTCTCAAGTTTGCACTGGGAATTCTTCTCTCTGTTAATATAATTGTGGAAAGGTCACAAAGATTACAAATCTTACATTTGCTAAATCCGGCAAGAGTTCAGTAGATTAATTTGTCTTTCATTTGAAATGTTAGTAAAAGTTTGTATCAATCTGAAAAGATGTTTTGTTTTGTAATGATACAGTTCTTCTTCCACAGGAAAACCAACCTGCAGCTGTGCGTTGGGATACACCGGTCCTACCTGCGCCAGAAAGGTCTGCGACAATGTTTGCCAGAATGGGGGTTCGTGTAGCGTATCAGCTGGCAATCAACCCCTGTGTCACTGCCTTTCCGAATATACAGGGGACAGATGTCAATACCGTAAGTAGACAAAACGGCATCTCTTGCTAGTTGTGTGCATATAATAGCGGAGTTCTGCACAGTGGAAAATAGAAACTGGCAAAGAATACAAAATCCAATGCAAAATACCCCTTCCCCCACACCTGGCTAGACTGTGCCCCTTGTTCCCAGATTTGCTAAACCCCACCTGTAGGTGCTGGTTCTTTGAGAGATCCAGCCATCGGGTAGATAAGATCCATTGGGTTGATGAGATTGAGATCATTATTAACTTCTGTAACTAGCATTATAATTATTGTGAAGATACCGGGTTTATCTGGCCCAATGCTACTCACTCTGGCTGGCCAACCATGGGTGCCTTAAGCCAGGGAAGCCTACCCAGTACCTTCTAGGATTTGTATAGTCATTAAGACAAATGCAGTTAGAAAGTAAAACAATATATATTGTAACAAAAACAATCACTAGATTATTATGTACACACAGTAAATAAATGCCAAGCAGGTTTACTGCATAATCTGCCCCTTACTTCACTAGCTTAAGAAGTTACAGTCACCTGGCTATCCGTGTTTTACCCTCCCTGGGCAAACCCCTGAGTCTATCCTTCTTAACCAGTGGTGGCTGGTGTATCAGGGGGTTGGAGGCAGAATGAAGATGAGCTGTACTTCCACAGAAGGTCTCCTGCTGGGCTCTAGACAAACTGTCTGAACTAGTCATGTTGAGAACAATGGATACTAATTGGTCTTCCCCTCATCTCTATCATGCAACCTGATCCTTATTCATAACCCCCCTGGCTTCACTTTAAGGACAATGGATAACAACCTCACTGCCACATCATCAATATACAATACACAATATACATATTTACAATGAGCTACAATGTCCCCTTATCCACATTTTGTGAGAAACGAGAGACAGAATGGTTACAGCGTTATCAAACTTGTTTTGTCACAATTGTTTACTAGGACTCCTGTTGATTCTTACTGAGTGAATTCTAATTGGCTTACTGGAGTTCAGAGTAAGCATCTGTTGGAGCACTAGTAGCCAATCATAGCGCTAGTTACAGGTCCTCCTACTAATCTCTGCAGTCAGTGTCTGTGTATTATCACAGAGGTGAGCAGGAATTTCCCAAGCAAAAGCATAGTGATCACCAAGGGCCAACTGGGACCTCAAGGGCCTGTTCACAAGTGTGACCCATCTTACTAGCCAGTAATTCCCCAGTCCAGGAAGATGGACGCTGTGTTGTTTGTATGTGATAATTTTGCCTGATAGGAGATACACAGCCTGCCAGAAAAATGACACCAATAACGTTTACTGTAAAAGTCAATGAATAACATAAGAAATCAGAATATTTGTGTAGTGCTGGTATCCTGGGGCCTTGTAGACATTACTTGTCAATCCCAGACTTGAGTTCCAGTTACCTTAGTCCGGGGGCGAGAGAGAGCCGTGGGCTCAGAAATGAGAGTAATGAATGTAAAGACAATGCAACGCCAAGAACAGATCGTTCCCACAAATACTATGTGGTTCAAAATTAACTTATTTACTATAATAAACCACAAGTCTCTCACAGTAGCAGAGTGGTAGCCCTTTGAATCATTGTGTTGGGCATAAGTGCTCCTTGCTAGAGTGGAATGGGGCATCTGAGGAACTCAGTCATCCCTGGTGCCCTGATTTAGAGTTCAAGATGACATGACACACCCAGGCACTAAATCCAACGTCATGCTTCCCTAAAGGATAGTTCACGGCCTCTTACAGTGTCAGGCTCTAATTGTTCTTTATTTGGTAAGTGGCCCAGATACAATATTTTCCTTTCCTCACGGAAGCATGGCTAGAGGTTTGATTCATTTTACCAACCTTTTAAGGCAATATATTGAGAATTTTATCAGGGCAAAGGAAATTAAACAGAGGTGATAAACTGTATATAGCATCAACAGACAAAACTCAACACAAGAATGAGAAAGGCGCAAATATACTTTATGCCCAGAGTTAACTGCTGCAGCGTGCAGGCGTTCGTGCCCTAAGAATACTCACCTAGGGGTATATTTACTAAACTGCGGGTTTGAAAAAGTGGAGATGTTGCCTTTAGCCACCAATCATATTCTAGTTATCATTTATTTAGTACATTCTACAAAATGACAACTAGAATCTGATTGGCTGCTATAGGCAACATCTCTACTTTTTCAAACCCGCAGTTTAGTAAATATACCCCCTAGTCTTGCTTGGAAGCATCTTCTAGATGGGAGTATCTATTTATATGTCAGTTTTTGCAAGGGATTTTACATTTTGAATCATTTCACAACTAAAATTATGGCTGTTTAAAACAATTATTTTAAAAATAGCTCTTTCCCCAATCATACATGTAACATTATTAAGCATGATTATTTTAGCTGTGGATCGGTGCACATTTTTTTTTCACTTTATTTTACAAAATACTATCTCCTGAAGCAAACAATGTTTCCACGGTAAAACCTTCTTAAATTGCTCCGTTCAAAGCTATTTTCAACAACAATCAGTCTTTTGAGTTCATGTAAACATGTTGAGTTCAGTTTTAATTACTTAGTAGAGTCTGAAGGGATTTATAACTTGTGAGTTCTTTGATTTTAAAAGGAAAGTAGAATTCTGCAAATGTAGCATTGT
Organism: Mixophyes fleayi; assembly: GCF_038048845.1. Taxonomy (NCBI): domain Eukaryota; kingdom Metazoa; phylum Chordata; class Amphibia; order Anura; family Limnodynastidae; genus Mixophyes; species Mixophyes fleayi. Next base: position 141,170,777 of record NC_134408.1, read on the forward strand.
CATTATGGCTGGGGCATAAGTATGATCTGTATTGAGGTTTACAGAAATGCAAACATTTAGCTGCAAACATGTGCACTTAACCATAGCAACCAATCAGTCACTTTCTTCTATTGTGTAGCTTGCAGCATACAGATGAAAGCTACTCAATGATTGGTCGATGTGGTTTAATGCAAGTTTTGAGCCTAAATGCAAGCAAATTATGCCTATTGTGTGCAAATTATGATCAAATGCCTTAGAAAATAATTAAGATGGTGAAATTCAACTGAAATTCAGCTGCTTTGGTTCACAGTGGCTTCTAAACTCACTAAGGGGCATATTCAATTCCGATCCCGTGGATCGCAATAACCCATAGGGCTGTGTACGAAAATCTGCATTATTGCGGTACCGTATTACCGGCAATAGTGCGCATTTTCCGCGGGATCGGAATTGAATATGCCCCTAATAGTTTCCGGTTTAAAAGCTAACTCAGTGGTTCCCAAACTGTGTACCTAGGCTCCCTGGGGTGCCTTAGAGATCTCACAGGGGTGCCTCGGCCAGGGCCAGTGGTAAGCAAGGCGGGGGACTACTTGGTAATTATTTTGGCTTAGGGGTGTCTTGAACATTTTTTGGAGACCCTAAGGGTGCCTTGAACTGAAAAAGTTTGGAATCCACTGAACTAACTCAAAGTTGCAAACCTTTAACGATTGGCCTCCGGGAGTCTCAGTGTAGAGGTGGGTGTGAGGGGGCGGGGCACGAATCGCGTCATTTTGGACCCACCTTTATGAAGTAATGACGCAAACGCAGCATTTTAGCATGGAGGGGCGGGCAAAAATTATGCGATTCCCGTAGAATCGAATC